>NC_034201.2:23647784-24002784 GCF_002021735.2 Oncorhynchus kisutch
GTTCCGGTAACGTCCATCTCTCTCATGATATTAACACAGAAGTGATGGACGTTCTGCTACTTCACTTCTACTACTTGCAAGCTTCCTTCTTTGTGCTTTAATTTCGAGATTTGCTACACATAATTATGTATATTTCTCTGTCCAGTTTTGAAGAGAGTGTGTAAACTGGCGAGACATACAAGAACATTTCCATCCCTTCGATGTGGTTGTATTCAAACAAGCATGCCAAAAACAACAGCTGGAGGGAGATGTCACGGATATCACGAAATTTGAACACCCATGCTGATATCAATGAAACGTGGAGAAAGATTTGGGACCTGTTTGTTCGCAATCTGAAAAGGGTGAGGGAGACGAGGAGTCGGGCTGCTGCGTCGATTGTCCGACAACTGAATTGGCTTCTCGTTCACGTGGACATCAGACAGACACCAATAATATAACCAGATACGTATGTACTTTTGACATGCAGCCAAGTCCTTTCGTACATTGTGCATGTTTGTGATCATATGTTTACAGACCTAGAACGTGAGATTTGCTCTTGTCTGGATGGGAGACATTTTGAGTGGGAAATATTCTGTGACTGTGTTATCATACTCATTAGCAGGGCTAGTTCAAACATCTGCAAACAGACGCTGTGGTGTGTGTGTGCTAATTAGATTGAGATGTTTATGAAATCAATGCTTTTGAGTAAGCACTTTAACTCAAAGGAGCCCGTGGAGATATTTTAAGATTGCTTGCAATGAATTCTAATGTATTTCTCATCTGCTTGTAGGTGTCACAGTGGGTGGTGTTTTGAACAGCCCAGACACAGAGCTGAGCCCTGAGGGCCCATCTACAGGTGGTTCATTGCCCATTTGTTCATCTCTCTCCCCGGTTTGGTTCAACATCTCCCCGGCCCCTCTCACCAACACCCAACCCACCGTCCAGGCGCAACCTTTGGACACTGACATTATGCATTCTGATCAATGTCTCCCATTTGTCAGGGAAATGACAATGTACAGTACTTTCACAGGACCATCGATCAGTCTGCTCTCGTGTGAGACAGAGAAGTCTCACCCCAAAAACGGGTGCTTTTTAAATATTTATTATTTCCTAATTCACATTTCACTGGTTTACTTTATTTTTTCTCTCTTATTTACCCTTTCATCACACTTTTCGCTTGTGTATTACATTCCTAAATAAATATCTAAAATGGTCTGCAAATGCATTTGTGGTTATTTATACTTGTGGCAAAGGTGAATGTCTTGAGGGTCCAGCTTCATTGTCTACAGCTAGACAGCCATTCTCTCAGAAGCACACTACACGAACAAATGTATGTGGACACCTGCTCGTCGAACATCTCATTCCAAAATCATGGGCATTAATATGGAGTTGGTCCACCTTTGCTGCTACTGTATAACAGCTTACACTCCTCTGGGAAGGCTTTACACTAGATGTTGGAACATTGATGCGGGGACTTGCTTCCATTCAGCCACAAGAGCATTAGTAAGGCATGGGGGCATTGTCATGCTGAAACAGGAAAGGGCCTTTCCCAAACTATTGCCACAAAGTTGGAAGCCCAGAATTGTCTAGAATGTCATTGTATGCTGTAGCGTTAAGATTTCCCTTCACTGGAACTAAGGGGCCTAGTCCAAACCATGAAAAACAGCCCCAGCCCCAGATTATTCCTCCTCCACTAAACTTTACAGTTGGCACTATGCATTCAGGGAGGTAGTGTTCTCCTGGCATCCGCCAAAACCAGATTCAGCCGTTGGACTGCCAGATGGTGAAACGGGATTCATCACTCCAGAAAACGCTTCTCCACTGCTCCAGAGTCCAATGGCGGCGAGTTTTATACCACTCCAGCCAATGCTTGGCATTGCGCGTGGTGATCTTAGGCTTGTGTGCGGCTGCTTGGCCATGGAAACCCATTTCTTGAACCTCCCGATGAACAGTTATTAGGCTGACCTCGCTTCCAGAGGCATGTTGAAAGTCACTGAGCTCTCCAGTAAGGCCATTCTACAGCCAATGTTTGTTTATGGAGATTGCATGGCTGTGTGCTCAATTTTATAATACATGTCAGCAACGGGTGTGGCTAAAATAGCCGAATCTACTAATTTGATGGGGTGTCCATATACTTTGTATATATAGTGTACCATAGCAGAAAAGTCCCCATTGAAAGGCATAACATAAAGTTATTTAAATGTCTTGAGGTCCAACCGCCACAAAATATGATAAACTAAAACAACAAGGATGAAGTGGCTACCATTATGGTAGTCTTTATTGTGATTTGTAAAGTGTGAACAAGAAAAACAGCAAAACCAAGTGTTTATCTCACAACAACAATCATCAACCAAAGGAAGAGAACATAATTTATGTGTGCACATTTCCAAACCCCATTTGAGCATTTACTGTAGGGTGCCACGCGTGATAGTAGGATCCTGGAAAGACACTTGGCTAGCTGGTGTGAGGAAGTAGTCCTTGAGGTTATTGCTCACGTCTATAGCAACTTTGGTTGCCTTGTAAGCTTACATGGTTCTTGGGTCTGGGAAGCTGGTGTCTCATGCACCGCCTGTCTCCACCTTTCTGGATGCAGGTCCCCAGTGGGTGTGGAGTGGTCAACAAACGTGGGGTGGATGTACTGTGTTGATGACTGTGTTGTCAATGTCTGTAGTACAAAGTTCATTGTGGAGGGCCACGCAGGCCTTCACAATGGTCTGATCTTCATCTAAGTCACAACAATAGACAAACACAGTGTGCTAAAGTAATAACACACAAATTATTGTATTTTTCTTGTCTATATTGAATATATAATTTAAACATTCACAGTGGGAAAAGTATGTGAACCCCTAGGCTAATGACTTCTCCAAAAGCTAATTGGAGTCAGGAGTTAGCTAACCTGGAGTCCAATCAATGAGACGAGATTAGAGACATTGGTTAGAGCTGCCCTGCCCTATAAAAATACTCACAAAATTTGAGTTTGCTATCACAAGAAGAATTGCCTGATGTGAACCATGCCTCGAACAAAAGAGATCTCAAAAGATTAAGAATTGTTCACTTGCATAAAGCTGGAACGGGTTACAAAGTATCTCTAAAAGCCTTGATGTGTGTCAGTCCACGGTAAGACAAGTTGTCTATAAATGGAGAAAGTTCAGCACTGTTGCTACTCTCCCTAGGAGTGGCCGTCCTGCAAAGATGACTGCAAGCGCACAGCGCAGAATGCTCAATGAGGTTAAGAAGAATCCTAGAGTATCATCTAAAGACTTACAGAAATCTCTGGAACATGCTAACATCTCTGTTGACGTGTCTTCAATATGTAAAACACTAAACAAGAATGGTGTTCATGGGAAGACACCACGGAAGAAGCCACTGCTGTCCAAAAAAAACATTGCTGCACGTTTGAAGTTCGCAAAATATGTTCCACAGCTCTACTGGCAAGATATTCTGTGGACAGATGAAACTAAAGTTGAGTTGTTTGTAAGGAACACACAACACTGTGTGGAGAAAAAAAGGCACAGCACACCAAAACCGCATCCCAATTGTAAAGTATAGTGGAGGGAGCGTCATGGTTTGGGGCTGCTTTGCTGCCTCAGGGCCTGGACAGCTCGTTATCATCGGCGGAAAAATTAATTTCCAAGTTAAAGACATTTTGCAGGAGAAACTAAGGCTATCTGTCCGCCAATTGAAGCTCAACAGAAGTTGGGGGGTGCGGTACACAGGATAACGACCCGAAACACAGAAGCACAAAATTTGCCTTCTGGAGTGGCCCAGTCAGAGTCCTGACCTCAACTCGATTGAGATGCTGTGGCATGACCTCAAGAGAGTGGTTCACACCAGACATCCTAAGAATATTGCTAAACTGAAACAGTTTCCTGACCGTTGTGCAGGTCTCATTCACAACTACAGAAAACGTTTGTTTGAGGTTATTGATGTCAAAGGAGGGTCAACCAGTTATTAAATCCAAGGGTTCACATACTTTTCCAACACTGTACTGTGAATGTTTACATGGTGTGTTCAATAAAGACATGAAAACATATAATTGTTTGTGTGTTATTAGTTTCAGCAGACTGTGTTTGTCTATTATTGTGACTTAGATGAAGATAAGATCAAAATGTATGACTATTTTATGCAGAAATCCAGGTAATTCCAAAGGATTCACAAACTTTTTCTTGCCACTGTATAGTACATGTATTTAGCGTATCTTACTTGGATATGGTCACATCAGGTTTACAATCAGAGGGAATGCTTCGTCACCCACTAAGACATATGATCTCAGTATTTGGGTCCCCCGGCAAGCACTAGAGCCTTGGTAGCGCCAACTGGCCTGCAATGAGTTGGGAGCCGAACTTTCTCCCAACTATGCCCCCACGTTGATCATGGTGAAGCCTGTTTTGCCACAGAGGGATAAGCAACAAAATCCTCCTTCGGAACAGGCCAGAGAGCTTGGCACACTTCTGAGGCAATGGCACCAACTGTTGAGATTCCTCAGCGATACTTCGCTGTGTGCTGCCACACGCCAAAAACCGAAGGGTCACAAACAGTTTTCCTGCAGCAATTACAGGCAAGCTGTGAGTTCTCTCGTGCGAGATGTGATGGGCAAGCCGCTGAAGCAAGTTGTCGAATTGAGCAACAGACATCCGGAAGTATTGAAATGTCTTTCCTCGTCTATGCTTTTCATAGGTTGGAAAAGAGATGGGTATTCTCCTTCATCCCCTCTTGTAGTGTTCAGTGGATAAACCTGACATTTTCAGTTTTTTTTCTTCCCTTCCTGAGTAGTAAGAGGAGTTCAATCTCTTGCTGTTCAATCTCTATCCATTTCAATCTCTATCCATTTCAATTCAAAGAGAGACATGTTTACTTCTGTGGCAAAAACAGAAGCGTCGTAAAGAATAGAACACCAGACTAGCCTGACATGTAGCTAGCCAGCTAGTATTTGAAAACACGCATATAACACCGGATTCGGAAGTGTTGTTGCTAGCTGCTTGTGTGTGTGTTTGTGTGTGTGTGTGTGTGTGTGCGTGTGTGTGTGTGTGCGTGTTCATACAATTGTGACTGACTGTGACTGTACATGAGTGTCATGGATGGGGCTATAGTGTTGTACAACATTTGGACAGGTGCCTATAATTGGCATGTGAATGCGGGCAGCAGCTGGGAGAGAAAGGGCTAATGAAGAGAGTGGACAGGGAGGACGACGAGTTCAAGAGCACCTCGCTGAAGATGGAGTGACAAAGGGCTGGCGATGACAGGGATTCGAGATGCGATGACAGGGATTCAGGATGATTCATTTGAGTGGAAGGCCAAGTGCTGGAGAGAGGGGCAGGACTGTCAGAGGAGGTTATGACACAGTTAGTTTTTCTTTCAACAAGAATTTCTTCTTCTGAGCACACTGAGTAGTAGCGGCATAGTACCGTCACCCAGCGACAGATATTGCTTATGCAAACATCACTCGAATGGCAATGCTGTTACTAGACTGAATGCATCAGTTTACAATCTTATTGACAGCCTTGGTGAAATATGGAGAAGGTGAAAACAGTTTGGGATAGGGGGCAGCATTTTCACGTTTGGATGAAAAGCGTGCCCAGAGTAAACTGCCTGCTACTCAGTCCCAGTTGCTAATATATGCATATTATTAATAGTATTGGATAGAAAACACTCTGAAGTTTCTAAAACTGTTTGAATGATGTCTGTGAGTATAACAGAACTAATATGCCAGGTGAAAACCTGAGTAAAATCCAACCAGGAAGTGGGAAATCTGAGTTTTGTAGTTTTTCAACTCTTGGCCTATCGAATACACATTGTCTATGGGTCAAATTGCACTTCCTAACTAAGGCTTCCACTAGATGTCAACAGTCTTTAGAACCTCATTTGATGCTTCTACTGTGAAGGAGGGAGGATGAGGGCTGAATGAGTCAGTGGTCTGCCAGAGTGCCATGAGCTCGTGATGCGCGTTCACGTGAGAGTTAGCTTGAGTTCCATTGCATTTCGGAAATCTCCGGTTGGAACATTATTGAAGATTTATGTTAAAAACATCCTAAAGATTTATTCTAAACATTGTTTGACACGTTTCTATGGACTGTAACGGAACTTTTTGACTTTTCGTCTGCTCCTAGTGATCACGCATCATGAATTTGGATTACTGGGCTGAACGCGTTAACTAAAAGGAGGTATTTGGACATATAGATGAACTTTATCGAACAAATCAAACATTTATTGTGGAACTGGGATTCCTGGGAGTGCATTCTGATGAAGATCATCAACGGTAAGTGAATGTTTATAATGCTATTTCTGACTTCTGATGACTCCAACATGGCGGATATCTGTTTGGCTTGATTTGTTGTCTGAGAGCCGTACTCAGATTATTGCATGGTTTGCTTTTTCCGTAAAGTTTTTTTGAAATCTGACACAGCGGTTGCATTAAGGAGAAGTATATCTTTAATTCTGTGAATGACACTTGTATCTTTTATCAATGTTTCTTATGAGTATTTCTGTAAATTGATGTGGCTCTCTGCAAAATCACAGGATGTTTTGGAAGCAAAACATTACTGAACGTAACGCGCCAATGTAAACTGAGATTTTGTAATATAAATATGCACTTTATCGAACAAAACATACATGTATTGTGTAACATGATGTCCTATGAGTGTCATCTGATGAATATCATCAAAGGTTAGTGATTAATTTTATCTATATTTCAGATTTTTGTGACTCCTCCCTTTGGCTGGGAAAATGGCTGTGTGTGTTTTTGTGACTTGGCTCCGACCTAACATCATCATATGTTGTGCTTCGCTGTAAAGCCTTTTTGAAATCGGACACGATGGGTAGATTAACAAGTTTATTCTTTCATTTGGTGTATTGCACTTGTTAATGTATGAAAGTTACATATCTCTAAACAATATTTTGTCATTTCTCGTGCTGCCTTTTCAGCGGAATGTTGTCGAGGGGTGCCTGTAGTGGAACCCCTAGCTGTAAGAAGTTTTAAGACAGTTTAAACACATTCAAAAGATGGATGCCCTGTTTTATCTTATTTGTTGGCTTATCAGTCTTTAGGAACATAGTTATTTTTTCCCCCTTCTACTATCCTGGCTTACTTTGAGAGTATACATTTAACATGACTTGCATAACATAAAATCACTGTGCTATGCTGTAACTTGTTGGAAAGCCCAACAGATATTGGTATCTCCCAGCATGCCTTGCCCAGGCCCAGTTTGTGTGTGTGTGTATGTTGTTGAAAAACAAAGAGAATTTGCTTTGACTGGCGCCTGGGCTTTCATCTCTGAGATGTTTCTGCTCGATCCAGTCAAAAGGTGGGCCATGCATTTCAGATGCATTAATGCAAGATACCACTACACTTCAAGAGCAGAGGAGGGAGATCAATGCAACACTATTCATCATGACAATGGTGCCTGCGTTTATGTTAAAATTTTAAACAGCCCCTCCACATGAGGTGAGCCATGTTGGGATGTGTTGGATTGCAAACCTAGAAAGTCTGAGATGGCAGAAAGTGTGACAATGAATAATTTCACCTTATTTTAGCGCAGCATATCTGGAACAGTTTGTGGGGCACAGACACTGCAAAACACAGGCCAGGAATACTGATGTTGTCTTATATGGCACTTTTTCAATTGCCTTGCTACCCAAACGCTTTGCTCCGGCCAAACGCTACACCACACCCCACTGATGTTAGTTTCTTCTCCGCAATGAGTCTGGATCTTAGTACCTCCCCAACAATTTCTAGAATACAAACTCATTCTAACCGTTCTGATTGGTCCCAGAAACCGATGGGTTGGGCCAGAGCCAGAACGAACACACGTGGGAAAAGCAGCGTTTTGAAAGTGCGTCATTGCCTTTGATACTCTGATTGGTCAGAAATGATCTATGATGACTTTGTTTTGGACACCAACCCTCATTTTGACATCCAACTTCAATGATGTCAATCTCAGACTGAAGTATGTAGCGAACATTCAGTTTGAGTCGTCATGCAACTTTTCAGTGGGCAAGTTCAGCAAAAACAAGTAAAGAAGGATTAACTTTTCATTTGACCCATCACAGTCTGGTAGCCATGGGGAAGGTTACATACTAGCTTTATGGGTGCACATTTTGGCATTATTAACATTTATTGATATTAATAAGTGATGACACTTTATTGTAACATTACATTCATTAACATATATTATCATGTAAGTATGTTACCCCTCTTCTCAAAATGAACAACAATCACTATTTGTTTATGTAAGGACCTCATCAATAGGTACAATTTCCTATAAATAATTTGGCAGCAAACTGTATGTATGATTTAAACCGTGATGGGTTCCACTTTAAATGACGTTCAGCCGACCCACTTTAAATGACGTTCAGCGGACCCACTTTAAACGACGTTCAGCGGACCCACTTTAAATGACGTTCAGCGGACCCACTTTATATGACGTTCAGCGGACCCACTTTATATGACGTTCAGCGAACCCACTTTAAGATGACGTTCAGCGGACCCCCTTTAAATAAGGTTCAGCGGACCCACTTTATATGACATTCAGCGGACCCACTTTAAACTACGTTCAGCGGACAGACTTTAAAATGACGTTCAGCGAACCCACTTTAAATGACGTTCAGCGGACCCACTTTAAATGACGTTCAGCGGACCCACTTTATATGATGTTCAGCGCACCCACTTTATATGACGTTCAGCGGACCCACTTTATATGACGTTCAGCGGACCCACTTTAAATGACGTTCAGCGGACCTACTTTAAATGACGTGCAGCTTAAAGTCTTCATAAAGCCTTCATCAACACTATATAAATGTGTCACAAATCATCTATAACCATATGTCATGCTTTATAAAGGATTCTTAAATGTGGTATAAATGTGTAACCACCAATGGCAAATATGACATAAACCTGTGTTTTATAAAGGGTAGCATAAGCACCGCTTAATGAAGGCTTTATAAATCATATTCAATTAAGGCTATACAAAGCATTTATAACCCTGTCATGCAAATGTATTCACGCATGACTATAAGTCGATTTGGATAAAAGCTTCTTCTAAATTGTATATATTATAATGTATTTCCCTAAAACATTTCTAGGATGGCCCAACCTCTCTCCCTCTTGGGTACATAGTCAATATTGGACCTGACCTTAACTTCCCCCAAAATGCTGTGTTGCAGGATTACACTCTAAAGTGCAGCCTTTGCACAGCAAAGAATTCTATTTGTTTTTGACTACTTCATTTTTTCCCCTCAAAATGTAATTGTCCCCATAATGACAAAGCAAAAACAATTTTTTTGAAATTTGAGCAAATGTATAAATACAAAAACCCTTTACTCAGTACTTTGTTGAAGTACCTTTGGCAGCGATTACAGCTTCGAGTCTTCTTGGGTATGACGCTACACGCTTAGCACACCTTTATTTGGGGAGTTTCTCCCATTCTTCTCTGCAGATCCTCTCAAGTTCTGTCAGGTTTGATGGGGAGCGTCGCTACACAGCTATTTTCAGGTCCCTCCAGAGATGTTCGATTGGGTTCAAGTCTGGGCTCAGGCTGGGCCACTCAAGGACATTCAGAGACTTGTCCTGAAGCCACTCCTGCATTGTCTTGGCTGTGTACTTAGGGTTGTTGTCCTGTTGGAAGGTGAACCTTCACCCTAGTCTGAGGTCCTGAGCGCTCTGGAGCAGGTTTTCATCAAGGATCTCTTTGTACTTTGCTCCTTTAATCTTTCCCTCGATCCTGACTTGTCTCACACTTTGTGTTTACATCATTAAGCCTTTATGTATGTGTTATGATTGACCAAAGGTGTCTGACTTTAAAGTAAGTACAGCGTCAAATGATACAAGGCATTTATGTATGTGTTAGAAATGACCAAAGAGGTCTGACTTTAAATGAAGTACAGCCTCTTGCGATATAGAGTAGTTATGGATGTGTTGTGAATGGCCCGAAGGTGTCTCACTTCAAACTAAGTATTACAGGACACTACGTAAAGTGTCAATAAATAGGTTATTAACGTTCTGCTGATTTATGACAGTTCTCTCATGATCCACAGGTTACTCTAGGGTGAGAGGTATTGAAATTGGTAATGGACCTGCAAATCTTGCGTTTGTGTGAGTGTGTGTCAGAAGCAAGATGATTTGGAGTAGTCCAACCTGAGACTACCGCACCAGGTATTCATCTTGTATTCCAGGGCTTGATTACAACCTGTAATCAATTGATTACAACAATGGTGCCAATATTTTGTGGCTGGTCTTTCAGCAGGAGAGTGGGTGAATGTGTCAAAGACCTGACTGGGTCCAGCACAGCGCAGTATAGCTCGTTTGTGTAACTTGGTTCCAGAAGAAAGACATTTTCAATTTCTTTAGGTTGGGAGCTTTCATCAAGTTAAGTGTTTCTTGGTATAACATCGTTTATTGCACACACAGCACATATCAGCCTGGGATATTTTTGTATTTATTAGGGATCCACATTAGCTGCTATCTTGCAGCAGCTACTCTTCCTGGGGTCCAAACACATTAAGGCACATAAAACAAAAGTTAAAACAATACATCATAGAACATTATTACACCACTACATATCTACAATACAAAATGTATAATACCACCATACAACAATATTATGATGTATGTGTGTAGAGTGCATTTGCTAGCATGTGTGTTTGGGTATGTTTCTGTACTTGTGTCTCTTCACAGTATCAACCTTTCAAAGCTGCCCTTAGTGGGAGTGACCATAGAATTCTATAGTAGTGACCTTACTGAGTACAGTATTTGTCATCATCACTACTTAACACAGACAAAAAGTAATAATTATGACTTAACCCTACCCATTTTGACAATTTATCTCCTTAAAATCTGATTTTAAACCTAACCCTAACTAATGAAGGCCAAGTTTGATGCGTTGGTCCACCAGACCTTCCACATGACATCGCTTTAGAGCGTTTGCCGTCCTTCAGCACAACATGTCACCCTCATAAAGCATGTTTATATCATATTCGACAGTGTCACATTTTACATTGGTGATTGTCACACAGGTATGCTTAATTTATGAACCATTTATAATGCATGACATATGGGTATAGATGCTTTGTAACACATTTACTGTATGTAGTGCTTATGAAGGCATTAAGGCTTTAGGAAGCCTATATAAACGGAACGGGTCAGGGATTCATGATTTATTGATGTGAACTTATCACAATGATTCCATGATCTCTTATCATAAAGGATTTTGTAATAGTAAAATTGGTATGTAAAAAATAAGCAGAAAAAAAGAGGTGGGCCTTCTTTAACACTAGAACCACTAAAGCAGTCATTTTGTCTGCTCGTGAAATTCAAAAATGACTCTGGCATTTTCACTCTGCAATTTCTAATTCATGCCCACCTCTGTCCTCCACTTTTCCTAAATAAGTCTACATAACACACTGCCGTTTTTATAATCATAATATAACTGACAGAACTAGAGTTATAACCAGTTTTAGGGCATGTCATTTTTTGAATGGTTTTCCCCGTTGCCCCTCCTCCCGACAGAGAGTTGAATGTGCCTTGCCCAGTTGATAATCAACCCGATAATTGCCTCGAAACTGAACCTAAACTTTACAGAAACTAATTTCACCTATATAACAACAGATTAAATTAATTAATGTAAGTATGATGGGGAAATGATGCATAACATGCATAATTATGTAATCACCAATTGTGAATGAAGAACAGGGCGGGGCATTCTATTGTATTGGTATATTCTAATTATTATCTCAAAATGCTATGTACCCTATATCAGTCCACCAAATCCATGCAGTTTTATCAGTCTACTCTGGCCTACTTGGAGTACACAGTGAGAGAGTGCATCATTTACAATGGCAAGAAGACCAAGACAAATGGATGCACATACTGCGTTAGGGCTGCTACAAGATCTGAATGAAAACGACTCAGATGGTGGGGAAAAAAATTAATCATGACATCTCTGATTATTATTCTGATCCTTAGTGTAAACCTACACCTCTGAGGACTAAGCGCAAAAAAGCCAGAACGATGCGCTCTGAGCAGGTACTCATGCCACCACCAAATGAAACATGAGACAAGAGAGAGGAAGGGACAGCACCCATTTGGATAGAACAAGCCATGCTGCGGGCTGATTATCAGCACAAAATGTCATCATTGAGAGAGTAGACCCTACAGCTCAAGCAAAAAACATTAGCAAAACACTCACCAGCTGGAAGAGTTAATTTCAATCCTGCATGTCCGGAGAAGAGAGTGTAGGCTATATGGAGAGCTTCTGGTCAGACATGTATGGATGGGATACTTTTAAATTTGGAGAAACCATGTCACAGGATCATTTCAGCGAGATCATGCTTTACCTACGATTTGAAAGAGAACGCGCCTGGAAACAGACACATTTGTAGTGGTATCTGACATGTAAATAATTGTCTATGATTTACTGCTCTCAGTCAGTATATTCATTATAATGCCATTATTGCTTTTGTGCAGATTTTCACTCTTTATTAAGCACACTTGGAGCTTATAATGATGTTTAGGCTAACAATGTTTTCATTGCGTCTTTTCATCGTCTTGCGGAGTATTATAATGTTTTTGTATTTTTTTATTACTCTGTTCCAACACATATGCTTTCTTGAATTTCATAATTGTAACAAAGGCATTCTACAAATAAAATGTATTGAACTCTTGAATCTTTGGTGTTTTTTGTGTGTTTTTTTTGTACATAATAGCTTACAGTAACAAACGAATGAAAATGCTATTGTGTTATTTGAAATGTTTTTTTTTTTAATTCAAATTTTTCCTAAGGTATTCATAAACACAACCAAATGATTATTTTTGCGATTGGCTTGAAGGGGGGTCCCTCGAGGCCCAGAGGTTCTAGTGTTAAAACAAACTTCCTTTGGATTTATTTTTTGACTATCTGTTGTTTCCATGTATGAATCTGCTATTCAATGTGTTTCTAAGGGCTAATAACAGTAAGGCCAAATTAAATGTTTAATCAAATCATTTTTGGTATATATTTTTTTTAACTTAAAGGGGTCCCAAAATTCAAAATCAAACAGCTAAATGATCCTTGGTATGACCATCATAAAACAATTCCATAAGCCCCCCCACCGGCTTAGACTAGGCATATATTAGTGAAGACCACCTCTTCCAGGACAATAGGAGACACCATATTGCACTCTATACTCAGCCAGGGTGTGGGGGAATTATGTCTAAACCAATTCAGGATGGGACAAAATGCTAGTGCCTGGAAATACAATTTAAAGTTTGGCTGCGGATAGTCCTCCTACATCTTTCCCTCTTTGCAAGTTTGTTAATTTTTTTCCGGGATCTGTCACATGTGCTCCCTCTCCTGCCTCTAGGTCACCAGCCTGCTCAATATGGGGAACACCGGTCACCATCGTTACGCGCACCTGAGCGTCATCAGACTCACCTGGACTCCATCACTTCCCTTATCTTCCCTATGTATGTCACTCCCTTTTGGTTCCTTCCCCAGGCGTTATTGTCTTTGTGTTGTTTGTTATTCTTGTTTTGTATTTAGTTGTGATTATTTATTAAAACACTCACTGCCTGAACTTGCTTCCTGGCTCTCAGCGCACCACATTGCAGGATAATTTACCTTGTCATCTAAATTTTGAAACCGCACTATGGATTTTATGCCAATAGTCAGAAGTGGGAGACAAGGGAAGCAATTAACTACAGACATTCCGCGTGGCAATACAGTATGTTCATTTTAACAATAGGTATTCTGCCGGTTAAAACAACTGGGATATTAGTCCATTTACTGAGGTTGGATTGTATTGATTTGAGCATTCTGGCAATGGTTTTATCTAAGGAAGGAAATATACCAATTACTAATTATTTAAAATGCGAAACGATTGGGATTCCATAAATACAGATGGGAGTCCCCCATCGGGGTCTTGAGAGACAGTAGGGCAGATTTGGTAAGAATTATTTTATAACTTGAGATGGCGCTGAATTTATCTATGATTTTCAAAGTGTTTAGGAGGGATTGAGATACACTGTCTAGAAAAGGTAAGGTGTATAATGAGATGATGTGATCCATAGAAATGAGAGATATTGGTGTAATTTATTTTGATTGTCAAATTGCCTAGGCCAGGGTCTCTCCATAGACAATAGAAACAGCAGACGTGAGATTGGATCGCCTTGCCTGCTACATGTACTTCTAGTTATTCTGAACAGAACAGAGGATGTATTCCCTCTTACTACTATGGCTGAGGGATTGGCATATACAGTTGAAGGCTGGAAGTTTACATACACATAGATTGGAGTCATTAAAACATGTTTGTCAACCATTCCACAAATGTCTTGTTTACACAACAAACTATTGTTGTGGCAAGTCGGTTAGGACATCTACTTTGTGCATGACACAGATAATTTTTCCAACAATTATTTACTGACAGAATATTTCACTTATAATTCACTGTATCACAATTCCAGTGGGTCAGAAGTTACCAAACACTAAGTTGACTGTGCCTTTAAACAGATTGGAAAATTCCAGAAAATGATGTCATGGCTTTAGAAGCTTCTGATAGGCTAATTTACATAATTTAAGTCAATTGGAGGTGTACCTGTGGATGTATTTCAAGGCCTACCTTCAAACTTTGCTTGACATGATGGGACAATCAAAAGAAATCAGCCAAGACCTCAGAAAAACAATTGAAGACCTCCACAAGTCTGATTCATCCTTGGGTGCAATTTCCAAACACCTGAAGGTACCACGTTCATCTGTACAAACAAACAGTTTCGCAAGTATAAACACCATGGGACCACGCAGCCATCATACTGCTCTGTCTCCTAGAGATGAACGTACTTTGGTACGAAAAGTGCAAATCAATCCCAGAGCAGCAAAGGACCTTGTGAAGATGCTGGAGGAAATGGGTACAAAAGTATCTATATCCACAGTAAAACGAGTCCTATATCGACATAACCTGAAAGGCTGCTCAGCAAGAAAAAAGCTACTGCTCCAAAATCGCCATAAAAAAAGTCCAACTACGATTTGCAACTGCACATGGGGACACAGATCGTGCTTTTTGGAGAAATATCCTCTGTTCTGATGAAACAAAAATAGAACTGTTTGGCCATAATGACTATCGTTATGTTTGGAGGAAAAAGGGGGGAGGCTTGCAAGCCGAAGAACACCATCACAACCGTGAATCATGGGGGTGGCAGCATGGGTGCTTTGCTGCAGGAGGGACTAGTGCACTTCACAAAATAGATGGCTTCATGAGGCAGGAAAGTTATGTGGATATATTGAAGAAAAATCTCAAGACATCAAGAAGTTAAAGCTTGGTCGCAAATGGGTCTTCCAAATGGACAATGACGCCAAGCATACTTACAAAGTTGTGGCAAAATTGCTTAAGGACAACAAAGTCAAGCTATTGTAGGGTCATGACAAAGCCTTGACCTCAATCCGATAGAAAATTTGTAGGCAGAACTGAAAAAGTGTGTGCGAGCAAACCTACAAACCTGATTCAGTTACACCAGCTCTGTCAGGAGGAATGGGCCAAAATTCACCCAACTTATTGTGGGAAGCTTGTGGAAGGCTACCCGAAATGTTTGACCCAAGTTAAACAATTTAAAGGCAATGCTACCTAATACTAATTGAGTGTCTGTAAACTTCTCACCCACTGGGAATGTGATGAAAGAAAGAAAAGCTGAAATAAATAATTCTCTACTATTATTCTGACATTTCACGTTCTTAAAATAATGTGGTGATCCTAACTGACATAAGACAGGGAATGTCAGGAACTGTGAAAACTGAGTTTAAATGTATTTGGCCATTGGTGTATGTATAAACTTCCGACTTCAACTGTAGTACTTGAATCATATTAATGAAATTGGAGCCAAGTCCCATATGTTCCAAATCCAGCCAATGATATGACCATTCTAGTCTATCAAAAGTGTTTTATGCATGAAGAGATAGAACTGCCCAAGGAGCTTTGGTTTCTGATGAAGCATGTAACATACATAATAGAGTTTTCAGTATATATCAAGGATGTGGACAACCCCTCAAATTAGTAGATTCAGCTATTTCAGCCACACCCATTGCTGACAGGTGTATACAATCAAGCACACATCCATGCATTCTCCATAGACAAAAAATGGCAGTAGAATGGCCTTACTGAAGAGCTCAGTGACTTTCAAAGTGGCACCGTCATAGGATGGTTTCAGTTTGTAAAATGTCTGCCCTTATAGGGCTGCCCCAGTCAACTGTAAGTGCTGTTATTGTGAAGAGGAAACATCTAGGAGCAACAATGGCTCAGTCGCGAAGTGATAGGCCACACAAGTTCACAGAAAAGGACCGCTGAGTGCTGAAGCGCGTAGCCTCGGTTGCAACAGTCACTGTGGTCTCCTCATAATCCTGTAGAGTTTGTGGCATATCAGATGGTTTAGTTGAGATTTTTTGCTCTAATTGTAGTAATGTTGTTATAAATGTCATAAAATAATTTACAGCTGCGGCTAGAAAAATGCTCAGGTCTTCTCTTGAGATTAAAGTCAACGTTTTACTGCAAGATATGAATTGCCACAATGTTTGTTCTTCAAACATTGTATTTTAAATAGCCCACTGCTCACATTGTCTTGAAAAATAAATGAAGGTGGCTGCTATATGAAACGTGAAAGAAAATAAATGAATGTCAGAAAACAATAAGGCTAAGTGTATTGTGATGGAAAATGTTATGTAAGGAGACATCCTTGGGGTGACATGACCCCCCCCCTCCTTAGGACCATCCGGCAGAACGCCCAGAATATGTTCTATAAATTAAGATAGGAGATGGTGCCAGACACGTACAGGAACCAACCCTATGTAAATTGTCTGTGTTAGCAGTGGTTGCTCGACTAAAAGTTTTGCGATTATGCTGCGGAATTTACAGTAGAGGTAAATTGTGGTTTAGTACGGTACCCTGGGTCACTACCTCTTTGCTCCAGACCAGCACAAAGTGGAGTTAGAGCACTAATTAGGCTTTTGGGTCCCAAGGTGCTACAGTGTCTCTAACTGACAATGAATGGCCGATATAAACCAAATAGAAACTGATAATTATGCACGACTTCAGTATTACTTATTAAAACTGTTACTCTAAGAGAAAATTAGGGTGTGGAAATGTTAGGATTATTTTGCTCTTACTGTAGCCTACTCCCTACCAGTTAGCCAGCCTGCCAGTTTAGTGGAGTCTGCCACTAGCACAGTTAGTGTAGCGAGCTCAGCTATCCCCATTGAGACCGTGTCTGTGCCTCGATCTAGGTTGGGCAAAAGTAAACATGGTGATGTTTGCCTTCGCAATCTCACTGGAATAAAGACCTCCATTCCTATATTATTGAAAGATATTGTGATATCTCAAAATGGGCTACTTAATGTTAGATCCCTCACTTCCAAGGCAGTTAGTCAATGAACTAATCACTGATCATAATCTTGATGTGATTGGCCTGACTGAAACATGGTTTAAGCCTGATGAATTTACTGTGTTAAATTAGGCCTCACCACCTGGTTACACTAGTGACCATAACCCCTGCACAGTCCCACAATCTAAGCTAGATGTCCTCAATCTCTCACAAATGATCAAGGAACCCACCAGGTACAACCCTAAATTAGTAAACATGGGCACCCTCATAGATATTATCCTGACCAACTTGCCCTCCAAATAACCTCTGCTGTTTTCAATCAGGATCTCAGCAATCACTGCCTCATTGCCATCATCCGCTATGGCTCCGCGGTCAAACGATCACCCCTCATCACTGTCAAACGCTCCCTAAAACACTTCTGCTATCACGCCCTGGCCTTAGTATTCTGTGTTTTCGTTAGTATTTTGGTGAGGCCAGGGTGTGACATGGGGATTTATGTAGTTTGTTTTGTCTGGGGTTGTTTGTAGGTATGGGATTGTGGTTAGAGTAGTACTCTAGGTAAGTCTATGGTTGCCTAGAGTGGTTCTCAATCAGAGGCAGGTGTTTATCGTTGTCTCTGATTGGGAACCATATTTAGGCAGCCATATTGTTTAGGTCTCTTGTGGGTGATTGTTCCTGTCTTTGTGGCACCAGATAGGACTGTTTTGGTTTTTTCACGTTTCTTGTTTTGTAGATTGTTGTACTTTCATCTTTATTAAAGATGTACAAAACTAACCCTGCTGCATTTTGGTCCGCCTCTCTTTCCCCAGAAGAAAACCATTACATCTGCGAGCAGGCTTTTCTAATCGACCTGGCCCGGGTATCCTGGAAGGATATTGACCTCATCCCGTCAGTAGAGGATGCCTGGTCATTCTTTAAAACCTCTTAGCACACGGATCCTGATTACGGGATCAACATCGACAACATCGGGTGAAATTGCAGAGCGCCAAATTCAAAATAAAAAATCATAATATTAAACATTCATGAAAATGCAAGTGTCTTACATGCTTCAAAAGAGTAGAATCTTGGTAATCGAACTGCGTTGTCAGATTATAAAAAGGCTCTACGGTGATAGCATAGCATTCGATTGTCTGAAGACAGCACCTCACATTAGCATATTTCCAAAACTAGTACAGGCGTCACAAAATAACAAATAGCGATAAAAGAAATCGCTTACTTTTGAATATCTTCCTCTGTTTGCAATCCCAAGGGTCCCTGCTACACCATGAATGTTCGTTTTGTTCAATAGAGTATTTTATATCCCAAAAACGCCATGTAGTTGGCACCATTGAATTCAATAATCCACTCCTTCAACATGCATACAAAGGATTCCAAAAAGTTATCAGCAAAGTTCGTCCAAACGAGTCAAATTATGTTTTATATTAATCCTCAGGTTGTCTAATATCTAAATTAATGATAATATTTCAGACGGAGACTATGTTCAATAGGAAAGGAAAATAACGAAGAACGAAGTGCCCACGTTCAAGCGCAAAAAGACTACTTTTGCCCTGGCTGTCAAGGATTTCCTCCTCTTCTTCCGAAGAGGAGAGGCGAAAAGGATCAGAGGACCAATATGCGGCATGGTAAGTGTCCACGGTTCTTTTAAAACGTAAACATGAACAACTGATTACAAAAACAAGAAACGTGTGAAACCCTAAACAGCCCTATCTGGTGCAAAACACAGAGACAGGAACAATCACCCACAAACACACAGTGAAACCCAGGCTACCTAAGTATGACTCTCAATCAGAGACAACCAATGACACCTTCCTCTGATTGAGAACCATACTAGGCCGAAACATAGAAATACCCAAATCATAGAAAAACAAACATAGACTGCCCACCCAACTCACGCCCTGACCATACTAAATAAATACAAAACAAAGGAAATAAAAGTCAGAACGTGACACTGGCGCTCACCTTGGAAAGAAATTTAAAAACAAAACAAGCCTAAAACCTCATATAAAGATTGTTGACATCTAGTGGAAGCCATAGAATCTGCAATCTGGGAGATGGAAAATAGATCTTTCAGTAGCATTTCATTGGAAGTAATTCGGAACACAAAAAAATAAATAATTGTGGATCAATTTTCCTCAGGTTTTCACCTTCTATATCAGTTCTGTTATACTCAGACATTATTTTAACAGTTGTAGAAACTTCTGAGTGTTTTCTATCCAATTTGACCAATTATATGCATATCCTAGCTTCTGGGCCCGAGTAACAGGCAGTTTACTTTGGGCATGTCAGACAGGAGGAATTTTAGGAAACTAGACCGTGCGCTGAGAATGTAGAACTAAGAACAGATATAGCACTTGGTTCACTCCAGACCTGACTGCCCTCGATCCAGCACAAAAACATCTTGTGGCGGACTGCAATAGCATCGTATAGTCCCTACCATATGCAACTTTTCAGGGAAGTCAGGAACCAATACACGCAGTCAGGAAAGCAATGGCTAGCTTTTTCAAACAGAAATTTGCATCCTGTAGCTCTCCAGAAAGTTTTGGGATACTGTAAAGTCTACGGAGAATAAGAGCACCTCCTCCCAGCTGCCCACTGCACTGAAGCTAGGAACCACGGTCACCACCGATAATCTATGAGAATTTCAATAAGAATTTCTCTACGGCTGGCCATGCTTTACTCCTGGCTACTCCAACCCCTGGCTACCCCAACCCCAACAGCTCCGCACCCCCCGCAGTTACTTGCTCAAGCATCCCCAGCTTCTCCTTCACCCAAATCCAGATAGCAGATGTTCTGAAAGAGCTGCAAACCTGGATCCGTACAAATTAGCTGGGCTAGACAATCTGGACCCTTTCTTTCTAGAATTATCTGCCTCCATTGTTGCAACCCCTATTACCAGTCTGTTCAACCTCTCTTTCATATTGTCCAAGATCCCTAAAGATTGGAAAGCTGCCATGGTAATCCCCCTCTTCAAAGGGGGTGACACTATAGGTCTGTAACAGACTCAAACTCTTACAGACCTATATACATCCTGCCCTGCCTTTCTAAAGTCTTCAAAAGCCAAGTTAATAAACAGATCACGACCATTTCGAATCCCACCGTACCTTCTCTGCTGTGCAATCCAGTTTCCGAGCTGGTCACGGGTGCACCTCAGCTACTCTCAAGGTATTAAACTATATCATAACCGCCATCAAGAAAAGACAGTACTGTGCAGCCGTCTTCATCAACCTGGAAAAGGCTTTCCACTATCAATCACCATATTCTTATTGGCAGACTCAACAGCCTTGGTTTCTCAAATGACTGCCTCGCCTGGTTCACCAACTACTTCTCTGATAGAGTTCAGTGTGTCAAATCAGAGGGCCTGTTGTCCGGACCTCTGGCAGTCTCTATGGGGGTGCCACAGGGTTCAATTCTCAGGCCGACTCTTTTCTATGTATACATCAAAGATGTCGCTCTTGCTGCGGGTGATTCCCTGATCCACCTCTACGCAGACGACACCATTCTGTATACATCTGGCCCTTCTTTGGACACTGTGTTAACAAACCACCAAACAAGCTTCAATGCCATACAACACTCCTTCCGTGGCCTCCAACTGCTCTTAAACGCGAGTAAAACTAAATGCATGCTCTTCAACCGATCGTTGCCCGCACCCGCTCTCCCGTCTAGCATCACTACTCTGGACAGTTCTGACTTAGAATATGTGGACAACTACAAATACCTAGGTGTCTGGCTAGGCTGTAAACTATCCTTTCAGACTCATATTAAACATCTCCAATCCAAAATTAAATTGAGAATCGGCTTCCTATTTCGCAACAAAGCCTCCTTCACTCACGCCGCCAAACATACCCTCGTAAAACTGACTATGATTTAGCAAACTGGATGCAGTCTATCACAGTGCCATTTGTTTTGTTACCAAAGCCTCATACACCACCCACCACTGCGACCTGTATGCTCTCATTGTTACGATTAACTAGGAGTGGTGGGTGGAATCAGGCGCAGAGAGCAGGGTTCTGTCGTTTATCAAATTTATTTCACCGGTGCAACAAAAACGATCACGCCAACACACAGGGCGCATATAAGTTGCCAGTCCAAAACAACAGGACAAAATAGACCGGAGAATAAAGACACAAAAATAAAATCACACCATCAAACACAGAGTAACAATTAACAAGCCCGCACAAATACCCAGCGGGCCTAGTGCCCTTAAATACCCTACAAACAAACCCTAATACAAAACAGGTGTACCCAATGAACCAATAACCAAAACAAACAGAAAGGGAATCGATGACAGCTAATAGGCCGGCGATGACGACCGCCGAGCCCCGCCCGAACAGGAAGAGTCACCCTCTTCGGCAAGGTTCGTGACAGTACCCCCCCCCTGACGCGCGGCTCCCGCAGCGCGCCGACCCCGGCCTCGAGGATGACCCGGAGGACGAGGCGCGGGGCGATCCGGGTGGAGGTGGTGGAAATCCCTCAAGAGGGAAGGATCTAAAATGTCCCTCCCCGGTACCCAGCACCTCTCCTCCGGACCGTACAGTCCACGAGGTACTGCAGGCCCCTCACCCGGCATCTCGAGTCCAGAATAGCTCGTACTGTGTATGCCGGGGTCCCCTCGATGTCCAGAGGGGGTGGAGGGACCTCCGGTACCTCACTGTCTTGTAGGGGACCAGTTACCACCGGCCTGAGGAGAGACACATGAAACGAGGGGTTAATGCGATAATAAGAGGGAAGTTGCAATCTATAACAAACCTCGTTTATCCTCCTCAGGACTTTAAATGGCCCCACACACTGCAGCCCCAGCTTCCGGCAGGGCAGGCGGAGGGGCAGGTTTCGGGTCGAGAGCCAGACCCTGTCCCCTGGTGCGAACACCAGGGCCTCACTGCGGTGGTGGTCAGCGTCTCTCTTCTGCCGTTCACTGGCCTGCCTGAGAGAATCCTGGACTGCCCGCCAGGTCTCTCTAGAGCGCTGTACCCACTCCTCCACCGCAGGAGCCTCGGTCTGACTCTGATGCCACGGAGCCAGGACCGGCTGGTAGCCCAGTACGCATTCGAATGGCGACATATTCGTGGACGAATGCCGAAGAGAGTTCTGGGCCAATTCTGCCCACGGGACGTACCTCGCCCATTCTCCTGGCCGGTCCTGGCAATACGACCTCAGAAACCTACCCACTTCCTGGTTTACTCTCTCCACCTGCCCATTACTTTCGGGGTGATAACCAGAGGTAAGGCTGACCGAGATCCCCAGACGCTCCATAAACGCCTTCCAAACCCGGGACGTGAACTGGGGACCCCGATCGGAGACTATATCCTCTGGAACCCCATAGTGCCGGAAGACGTGGGTAAATAGAGCCTCTGCAGTCTGTAGGGCCGTAGGAAGACCAGGCAATGGGAGGAGACAGCAGGACTTAGAGAACCGATCCACAACGACCAGAACGGTAGTGTTCCCCTGAGATGGGGGAAGATCAGTAAGGAAATCTACCGAGAGATGGGACCATGGCCGTTGTGGAACCGGGAGGGGCTGTAACTTCCCTCTAGGAAGGTGCCTAGGAGCCTTACTCTGGGTGCCTACCGAACAGGAGGAGACATAGAGCCTCGCATCCCTAGTTAAGGTGGGCCACCAGTATTTCCCCCTAAGACCCCGCACTTTCCTATCAATCCCCGGATGACCCGCAGACGGTAGTGTGTGAGCCCACCGAATCAATTTATCACGGACACCAAGCGGTACGTAACTTCGACCTGTCGGACACTGTATAGGCGCAGGTTCAACCCTCAACGCCCGCTCGATGTCTGCGTCCACCTCCCATACCACTGGGGCCACCAGCCGAGAGGCTGGAAGGATGGGAGGGTGGTTTGATGGACCGGTCCTCGGTGTCATAGAGACGGGACAGCGCGTCGGCCTTAGTGTTGAGGGAACCTGGTCTGTAAGAGATCGTAATTCTAAAACGTGTAAGGAACATGGCCCACCTAGCCTGACGTGGATTCAGTCTCCTCGCTTCTCGAATATACTTCAGATTACGGTGGTCAGTCCAGATGAGAAAAGGGTGTTTAGCCCCCTCTAGCCAGTGTCTCCACACCTTCAGGTCCTTTACCATAGCTAGTAACTCCCGATCCCCCACATCATAGTTCCGCTCTGCCGGACCTAGCTTCTTAGAAAAGAAAGCGCAGGGACGGAGCTTCGGTGGCGTGCCCGAGCGCTGAGACAGCACGGCTCCAACCCCAGCCTCGGACGCATCCACCTCCACTATGAATGCTAACGAAGGGTCCTTCAACTGGTTGAAGGCTCCATCAGCCTCTGCTGACCACCGCAGACGCACCGGCCCCCCCTTCAGCAGTGAGGTAATGGGCGCCGCTACTTGGCCAAAACCCCGGATAAACCTCCGGTAGTAATTGGCAAACCCTAAAAACCGCTGCACCTCCTTTACCGTGGTCGGAGTCGGCCAATTACGCACGGTGTTAACGCGGTCACACTCCATCATCATCCCCGAGCTGGAAATGCGATAACCCAGGAAGGAAACGGCTGGTTTGGAGAACACACATTTCTCAGCCTTGACGTATAGGTCATGCTCCAGCAGTCGCCCAAGAACCTTGCGCACCAAGGAAACATGCGCGGTGCGTGTGGTAGAATAAATCAAGATGTGAACAATATAGACTACCACACCCTGCCCGTGCAAGTCCCTGAGAATCTCATCTACAAAGGATTGGAAAACGGCTGGAGCATTCTTCAACCCATACGGCATGACGAGGTACTCATAGTGGCCTGATGTGGTACTAAACGCTGTTTTCCACTCGTCTCCTCCCCGAATACGCACCAGATTATACGTGCTCCTGAGGTCCAGTTTTGTGAAGAAACACGCTCCGTGGAATGATTCCACCGCCGTAGCGATGAGAGTTAGCGGATAACTAAAACCCACTGTGATCGAATTGAGACCTCGATAATCAATGCACGGACGCAGACCTCCTTCCTTTTTCCTCACAAAAAAGAAACACGAGGAGACGGGTGACATGGAGGGCCGAATGTACCCCTGTCTCAGAGCTTCCGTGACATATGTCTCCATAGCCAACGTCTCCTCCTGTGACAGTGGGTACACATGACTCCGGGGAAGTGCAGCGTTCTCCTGGAGGTTTATCACGCAATCTCACCGTCGATGGGGTGGTAATTTGGTCGCTTTCTTCTTACTAAAAGCGATAGCCAAATCGACTTATTCTGGGGGAATGCGCACGGTGGAAACCTGGTCTGGACTCTCCACCGTCGTAGCACCGATGGAAACTCCTATACACCTCTCTGAACACTCGTCTGACCACCACTTAAGAGCCCCCTGTTTCCAGGAAATAAAGGGATTGTGAATAGCCAGCCAGGGAACCCCCAAAACCACCAGGATCAAGCATTGGAGTGGCATCCAGCACCACACTGTCAGATAGATGAGAACACATGCTTAATTTTGATAGGAGAATAGCTAGATAACCTTTTCATATTCCTTTCAATGATGGCTATTGGGTACTGTGAACTTTCTTGTGTGTGCATCATTTATGGTTGGTTTCTGTGTTTTTGTCTCCCTCTCTTTATGCCTGCCTTCTTTGAGTAACCTATCTCTTTGGTACTGTCATGTCTCCCTCTCTAGTATTCAAATTGTTTACCAGTAATGAAGATACTATATGCTTGGAGTATAACTGACGGTCTTTTTCTAAAGGGGGGATGAGTTTCTGGAGGAGCCTGGAGTGGTTAGATGGGAGCACCATGGAGGCAACAGAAGGCGAAAACAGGCTACACTAAAGGTTTTTTTCCGTTAAATATTCCTAGACATTATCAATCGATATGTGCATTGCCAATGTTGTACAGATATTATTCAGTGAATTTACTTTTCTTGTTATGTTCTAGAACTATTTAGCCTGGTGAATATGAGCATCTCAGAAGAGACCATAGAAGTAAATGAAGATGAGGTCAATGACCTAATGAATAGTGTGTAAGTGTAAGATTGTTCTTAGTATTTGTGATGTGCTAATTAACTTACTTTTGTTGTTTGTATTTACAATTTAAGATTCACCATTATATTATTATTCTGTCGTATTTGTGATAGCATCAATTTGGATTATGAAATTGGCACTGACGAGAGTGATGCTGATGAGACGTGGAGTCCCTCAAAGGAATCACAGGTGAATGAAGATTCTGATGAAGAGGAGTCTGACAGGTTTGAAGATTCTGGGGACAGCAGCTTGGACGAAGAATACATTCCTTTACTTTGTGTGCGCTGTGTTTATCATTCTATACCTTTAGCCTTGTATACATTTTTAAATGTGCATCATAGGCAAAAAAGTATTTAGTCAGCCACCAATTGTGCAAGTTCTCCCACTTAAAAATATGAGAGAGGCCTGTAATTTTCATCATAGGTACACTTCAACTATGACAGACAAAATGAGAACAAAAAATCCAGAAAATCACATTGCAGGATTTTTTTATGAATTTATTTGCATATTATGGTGGCTGACTAAATACTTTTTCCCCCCACTGTACTACATCTGTACTGTTTTTCAAATACATTTTATCCACATTATTTTCGAACAGAAAACAGAACGAGTGGATCTCTCCATCCACAGCTGCGCATTGCTGAACTATATCAGTGTGGAAGAGAAAGTGCATCCTTTTAGAAAACTCTTCTGCAACAGACACACCTCCATCCACAGACAAGCCTGAAAAAAGCATTCCAGGTAAAGCTGGTTGAGAGAATGCCAAGAGTGTGCAAAGCTGTCATCAATACAAAGGGTGGCTACTTTGAAGAATTTGTTGAACACTTTTTTGCTTACTACATGATTCCATATGTGTTATTTCAACGTTTTGATGTCTTCACTATTATTCTACAATGTAGAAAATATAAAAAATAAAGAAAAAACCTTGAAAGAGTATGTGTGTCCAAACTTTGACTGGTACTGTATATTTCTCATATTTTTTCAGACCCAGCAAAAATAAAATATAAAGACAGCGGAATACAGCACTCTCTCAATATGTGGCATGGGGCCAAGAACCTGGCCAAGAAAATCCATGCAGTGAGTATGTAATGTACAGAATAATTTGTTGTACTTTTATGATTTGACGATGTTTCTCCAGTGTTGGAATTGTTATCCTATCGAGACAGCACGGATTAAAGGCCAGGCCAGGCAGAACTCATCCTGTGGATGATGGAGGTTGTCAACCACTTTTGGTGGTGCTGTAAAAGCCAAACACATACAAGGAGTTTATTGTATATTTAAGTCATATTTATCTTGTCTTATTTACCTCTCTCATAGCTGTGAGCTAGCACTCGTCCCTGAGTTGATGAAATCATATCTGCAATAGGCAAAGTGGATAATGACACTGAATTTTGAAAAAATGCATGCATTGCGATTGTATGTTTCAGGAATTGTGGAGACATGTTATTCACCAGGTGTTTAGACTGTTTTCTCTGCTACCGCATGGCAAGCGGTAAGTCTATGACCAAAAGGCTCCTCAACAGCTTCTACCCCCAAGCCATTATACTGCTGAAAAATTCCTCAAAATCGCCATCGGACAATTTCATTGACCCCCTCTTGTACACTGCTGCTACTCGCTGTTTGTTTGTTACCTATGCATAGTCACTTCACCCCCACCTACACACACAGATTACCTCAACTAGCCTGTACCCCTGCACACTGACTAGGTACAGGTGCCCCCTGTATATAGCCTCGTTATTGTTATTCTTATTGTGCTACTTTTTATTATTACTTTTTATTTTAGCCTACCTGGTAAATATTTTCTTCTTCTTGAACTGCACTGTTGGTTAAGGGCTTGTAAGTAAGCATTTCACGGTAAAGTCTACACTTGTTATATTCGGGGCATGTGGCAAATAAAGTTTGAGTGGATTTGAAAGTGGCTGAAGGATCTTCATTAATACCTGAACTTCAGGTGTGTTACATATTCTCTCAAGAATCATTCCCCCTGTTTAGCAATTGGTTACAGATAATGGTCCATTATGCATTACTGCTGTACTGTCCTCAGGGACCACCAGAAAATGTATACAAAATATTGATCTATTGGTCACAGAGGAGATGGCTGGGAAACCCTGCATTAAGGTGATGTTTGAAATGCACACAGCCAAAGGAGGATTACAATTTAGTTGATTTTATGATGCATTCATTATCACTCTGTGTTCTCTTTGTGTTTTTTTTTTACAGATCAACTGCTGATCTTAAGACCTATCAGAACCATATTCTGATGTACGCCAGCAAGCGTTTTTCCTTTTCACCATCAGTCTATGAGGCCAGAACATTGCTGGCAACAGTAGATTAGAACTTCCACAGGACAGACCAGCCAGGCAGAACGCAGATGGAACCAAGATGTAAGTCCCCACTCTATTTGAAGTCGATAGATTAGAGAAGGAAGTTTTGAACAACAGAGCGTTTTAAGTCTGCCTCACGCACCTGTTTGTACTCACACATTCGCCAAACACAGGGTCTTTCTAAATGAATATTGCCTGAATTGCGTACATACTCTCTTCTTGCCTCCTTTTTGAAAATCTATTGGAGAAGAGGGTCAGAGGGGAGTGACCCTGGCCTTCTACGATAGATTGAGAAATAGGCAAGGATGTGGGACGCAAAAAAAATGTGGTCATTGAATATAAACAGCAATTTCTAAGTGTATTTGCAATGTATTGTATACCATCCAATCTCCTTTCTCTAAACAATTGAGGGAGGTGATGCACAACCATATTTGTTATGTTTTGCTCAGATTGCAAGATCTTTGATCTTCCTAATTGCCCTTGAAATTACATATTTTATAACACAATGCATATTCTCAAATTATGTTGATTTAAAGCTATAGAAGACAGTTTTAAAAAAAGAAGGAAAACCGGGGAGTGTCTACTCACTACAGACTAAGAAGACATGGATACATTCCGGACCTCCAATGCAAGATTTTGAGGAAGTGGTTGGAATCTGGTGGCAGGATGCCAAGGAGAAGAACCCAAAAGACCCTAGAAGACTTGGACTCCTACCCTCCCCTCTAATCCTCCACCAACAACTGAGAAAATTGCACAAAAAAAGTTAAAAAAAAAACTGAAGGCAGGAATATCAGGTTGATAGATACAGTGGGGCAAAAAAGTATTTAGTCAGCCACCAATTGTACAAGTTCTCCCACTTAAAAAGATGAGAGAGGCCTGTAATTTTCATCATAGGTACACTTCAACTATGACAGAAAAAGTGAGAAAAGAATCCAGAAAATCACATTGTAGGATTTGTAATGAATGTATTTGCAAATTATGGTGGAAAAGAAGTATTTGGTCAATAACAAAAGTTTATCTCAATACTTTGTTATATACCCTTTGTTGGCAATGACAGAGATTAAATGTTTTCTGTAAGTCTTCACAAGGTTTTCACACACTGTTGCTGGTATTTTGGCCCATTCCTCCATGCAGATCTCCTCTAGAGCAGTAATGTTTGGGGGCTGTTGCTGGGCAACACGGATTTTCAACTCCCTCCAAAGATTTTCTATGGGGTTGAGATCTGGAGACTGGCTAGGCCACTCCAGGACCTTGAAATGTTTCTTACGAAGCCACTCCTTCGTTGCCCGGGCGGTGTGTTTGGGATCATTGTCATGCTGAAAGACCCAGCCACGTTTCATATTCAATGCCCTTGCTGATGGAAGGAGGTTTTCACTCAAAATCTCATGATACATTGCCCCATTCATTCTTTCCTTTACATGGATCAGTCGACCTGGTCCCTTTGCAGAAAAACAACCCCAAAGCATGATGTTTCCACCCCCATGCTTCACAGTAGGTATGGTGTTCTTTGGATGCAACTCAGCATTCTTTGTCCTCCAAACACGACAAGTTGAGTTTTTACCAAAAAGTTCTATTTTGGTTTCATCTGACCATATGACATTCTCCCAATCTTCTTCTGGATCATCCAAATGCTCTCTAGCAAACTTCAGACGGGCCTGGACATGTACTGGCTTAAGCAGGGGGACACGTCTGGCACTGCAGGATTTGAGTCCCTGGCAGCATAGTGTGTTACTGATGGTAGGCTTTGTTACTTTGGTCCCAGCTCTCTGCAGGTCATTCACTAGGTTCCCCCGTGTGGTTCTGGGATTTTTGCTCACCGTTCTTGTGATCATTTTGACCCCACGGGGTGAGATCTTGCGTGGAGCCCCAGATCGAGGGAGATTAGTGGGCTTGTATGTCTTCCATTTCCTAATAATTGCTCCCACAGTTGATTTCTTCAAACAAAGCTGCTTACCGATTGCAGATTCAGTCTTCCCAGCCTGGTGCAGGTCTACAATTTTGTTTCTGGTGTCCTTTGACAGCTCTTTGGTCTTGGCCATAGTGGAGTTTGGAGTGTGACTGTTTGAGGTTGTGGACAGGCATATTTTTTACTGATAACAAGTTCAAACAGGTGCCATTAATATAGGTAACGGGTGGAGGACAGAGGAGCCTCTTAAAGAAGAAGTTACAGGTCTGTGAGAGACAGAAATCTTGCTTGTTTGTAGGTGACCAAATACGTATTTTTCACCATAATTTGCATATAAATTCATTAAAAATCCTACAATGTGATTTTCTGGATTTTCTTTTCTCATTTTGTCTGTCATAGTTGAAGTGTACCTATGATGATAATTACAGGCCTCTCTCATCTTTTTAAGTGGGAGAACTTGCACAATTTGTGGCTGACTAAATACTTTTTTGCCCCACTGTATATTGCATCAGCACTCAGAGTGTGTTATAACAAAGCCTGTAGGAGATGATACCTACTGTATGCAGTCAATGAATAGATGTCTTTTTATAATTTCATGGTATCGGTACACTAAACCTCCACATTCCTCATTCCTTCCCTGCCCCTAGCATCGGATGAACCTCGAGACCAGAAACCTCCTCCAGCTCAGCAACCCTGTGAGAAACCAGGTAACCCACATAATGTACATACAAACTGTTTTAAACCAAGTACATTACAATAACAGAATTTGAAAGAAGCAAGATTTCATTTAGTTTTTGCACTACAGAAATCTTTGTCCTTCATAGTAACAATTATATTTTTTCTGACTTATCTGTTGGAATACACCTCTAGATTAACAGTAAAGGCCCTGAAGGACCAAGACCCCTGCTATTTTACCTCTCAAAAGACCCCTCTGAAGCCTCCACTATCAAGCAACTAGGAGACCTCCCTGCCGGCCTGCCTCCCAGTCCCAACCCCAAAACTGATGCAGCAATTTCTGTACCAGGCAACACACACAAACTGATGACAGGAACATACACATGGACAGTTTAAGCTCTATGGCTGGCTGGCATAGTGAAGGAATGGGATCATTGATCTAATGCCGTGCAGAGGGCCTACAGTGCCAGACCATTTTCATAGGTTTCCTTTGCTCTGTAAACATGGCCTTACTTTTGAGAGTACATTACTTCCTAAAGGGCCCACCTTCATTACATGATCACCCCATTAAATTTGCCAAGCAGCTCCTCCTAAAAGTTCTTCACAAAAAAACACTAGCAAACCAATCATTGGTTTAGAAGACAAAATAAGAGTGACAATGTGATTCTAGCCTATTGAAACAACACAGAGCAGACAATCCCCCTCCCCAAACCCCTTGCTGCACACCTGAACCTTATTTTGATTTAGTTTGTGGTCAGTGGTGTACATGTGAGGTCATTTGAATGGGGTGATCATGTGAAGACAGTGGGCCTTTAAACTGTTAGTTCAGAATAAATCTGTAGAGGTCTTTACACAGCTAGATCCAGTAATGTGTGAAATGTGGCAGCTGGCTTACACAGAGGTCTGGTCCCTGCCTGCAATAGTTCCTCTCTCTGTCTGTAGGCATCTCCCTGCAGTTGCCACAGGTGCACCAAGGTGGTGGCTCACCATTCTGCCGTCAGTAAATCTCTAGAACATAAAACACCAACCCTGGCTCTCAATGAAACATCAGCCTCACCACCTCCCTGTTGTCTGCATCATCGAGCTCCTTGATGAGAAATTCCTGAATGAACAAATGCACACATAGCCTATTATCAGTAAGGCAGAATGTGTTATTTCTCTCCACACCCAACTAAAGGTATTTCTCATATAGATGGTCAAGGTCTACAATTCATTCAAAGCCAATTCAAACACTACTTTATATTGCAAATTGATTAAACTAGATAATGTTTCTATTGAATGTAGTATATGTGTGGAGAAATACCAAAAACCAAAATGTATTCAGCCACCAATTATTCTGTACCAACTATTCAGCTATTTCAAAAAACGTTATTTTGTTAAATAAATAGGCATTTTCAACATAATACAAACCTGTGTGGCAGCCATCACGTCGGAGAGCAAAAAGCCTCTCCTCATCCTCATATCTGTCTCTCTGCTGCCTGCCTCTGCCTGTCCGTCCTATGCCCCTGGCTCTCCCTCTAGCCCTGCCTCGTGCCCTGCTAGTCGGACTGCCATCATCAACATTGTCCAACGCAACCTGCGTATACAATGAATGACGTTAGCTAGATGTTAGATGTCCTGCTATGTGAAATACTTTTTTTTGTAAATACATTGGCTATTGCAAAACTATTTCACAAGGTTGAAACTAGTTTAGCTAGCTGTAGCTGCAATTGTGTCAAATTAGCTTTGGTTTAGCAAAAGTTAGCAAGGCAACAAACAGAACACATCTCGGAAACTTGACAAAAAATGTACAATAAATGACAATAAATGTACAATTTCATTGTCCATGCATAAGTATGTAATCAGATTCTATTCAAGGCAAACAAAACCAGTAATTCACAATGCAACAGTATGCACTGTATGATACCTAAGCACATTACAAGGGGCATTAATAAAAGGCGATATCTTTATTTTTTACAACTCAATTAAACTAAACAAGAATGATGGCAGTGTGCATGATTACCATTTAATCCCCACAATACTATAAAATGCTTTGTTAGACAGACAGCTAATTAAAATGACATGCAATGCCTCAGCTAGTGCTAGTTGATAATCCACCCCAATGAAATAGGTATTTAGTTCATGTGCAATATCTCTCTAATGCAGCGCTGGCCAATCCTCTTCCTGGAGAGCTACTGCACCTGATTCTAATAATTACCTGGTTTATAAGCTGAATCAGGTTAGTTACAACTGGGGTTGGATTTAAAACCTACGGGAGGGTAGCTCACCAGGAATAGGGCTAGAGAGCCTTGCGCTAATGCCTAAATAAATCTACTAAACTCTAATCCTGTTTTGTGAAGCACAATCTTCAAAACTGAACAAAGATGTCAAGTAATATCATTGCAGCCAACTACAAGGTGTAATTTAAAGCTCTGTGCATTTCAGGGGTACTTAGTGCTTTTTCGTAAACACATGTTCTCATGTTTTGTAAATGCTGCCGTTATAGAAAGTGCTGCATGTATTTTTTGCCTCAGCATGTTTTACTCCTAATTGTCTAATGCAATTACCCATGACTTACTTCACAAGAGAGTAATACTATTCTTTATTACTTGTTTTGCTTCCTCTGGAGGAATTAGCAGGGTATGCTGTTCTATATAATTACCAGAGTCAAGGCGGAAAATAACTCATCAAATGTTAATGATACACTTTCAGGACCACTTATGAAGAGGTTAATGAATAAATACTAACTTTCGTCAAAAGAAAATGTAAATAAGTCCAGATCCCATTTTCTACCTGGATTCAGGGGTAGAATTAACATAGTAAACAAACATTTGGAGTACTAAAATAGTATGATATGTAATGTTTGGTATGGTATGTATTAATTCATAGATTTCCATCATCCATTTCGTATGATATGTTACGAATTACAATTCATATGATATGTTACCAATTGCAATATGTATGATAGTTAACAAATTCCAATTTGTTGTAGCTTACGTTGGCTAGATGGCTAATGCTAGATAGGTTGCTAATGTTAGCTACACTAGGGGTTAAGGTTAAAGAGTTAGGGGAAGGGTTAGCTTACATGTTAAGTAGTTGCAAAATAGCTAAAAAGTAGTAAATAGTTGCAAAGTTTGCTAAAATGCTAAAGCTGTCCGTGATGAGATTAAAACACGCAACCTTTGGGTTGCTAGAAAAAATTGCATGTTTAGGCTACACAACACGTTCCCTAAGCACACATTCACATTCTCTCAAAATTCTGAAATAATTATTTATTTATTTTTATTTATTATTTATTTATTTATTTTTATATATTTCTCCACTCCTTCCCGAGACACCCTAGCAGAGGTGGTTAGGCAATTTTTGTGTTGACCAGTGTTGGTGACTGTAGCATTTGCTCAGTGTCTTCCGCATTTAATCTAAACCCTCTGAATCAGAGAGGTGTGGGGGGCTGCCTTGTTCGACATCCACATCTTCAGTTGTTTGTGGTTAACTGCATTGCTCATGGGCAGAACGGATGATTTTTACACCTAGCTGGCTTGGGATTCGTACCAGCAACCTTTTTGTTACTGGCCCAACACTCTAAACTGCTAGGTTTGACCGCTAGGGAGGTGATTTTAAGGGAAATTATCACCCACATTTCTAAATTACATACTTTGAGGAGGGAAAAGTTGATAAGCCAGGTGAAATGGTGGAACAAAGGCAAGGGAGTGAGGAAAGAGCAAAATGAATAGGGGCGGCAGTAAGAGGGACAAAAGCGGTCACTTAGGGCCCCAGGAACCCCTTTTGGGTCTCAACATACTGTTGAGAGTTAGAATAGTAGAATACAGAATGTGCAGGTTTAACATTTGGTTGTGCATCAGCAGTTTTTCTCTTTTTATATCAGTCACTCACTGTCACTCAATTAGCAATGTCAGCTAACAATTTTTTAATTGTTAAATTAGTCTAGCCAGCTATCTAAACTTGGAGTAATCATGGCAAAATACTGACTGGTCACGCAGGGCACGCGCCCAGGGGCCCTGACCTTAATTAAGGAGGCCCACATTGATTTTGTTAGTCTCCGCTGTCAAGAGGGGGGGGCCACTATTATGTTTTGCCTGTGAGGTGAGGGCAACCAAATCTCGCTTAGGGCCCCTAAAAGGCTAGAGCCAACCTTGGGAAGTAGCTATGAGGTTAGAAAGGCAGGCTGATAGGTGGCAGCCAGAGGGTTACCAGCTAGAATCTCTCTGTATACTACCTACTTCTGTTGTGCCTTTGAGCAAGGAACTTGACCCCTAAGTGCTCATTAGTTGCTGCCAACATTATGTGGCATTATGTGTTATTTCATAGTTGTGATGTCTTCACTATTATTCTACAATGTAGAAAATAGTAAAAATAAAGAAAAATCATGGAATGAGTAGGGTTGACCAACTTTTGACTGGTACTTGCTTGAATACAACCCTTGTTGTATTTAGTGTTCAGTTTATTAAAATAATGAGGAACACTTACTTACGCTGCATCTTGGTCCTCACCTTCTTCCACCAATGGCCGTTACAAGCATAATCAGTGCAGGAAAATCTGTTCTGTGATAGGACGGGGGGTTTTCACACCTAGCTCGGCTATTAAATTATTATTTAGTAAAGACTGAATAGTCTATTGTTCAGCCAATAGCCCCCCTCCCCAACTTGCAACAATTTGTTGTTACTCCCATCTCGTTCCTCGTTCTCTTCCCCGAGTCTTTTCCGACTGAGTGGCTTGCTTGTGGGCGTGCTGGCAGGATATGGTAGCAACCTTCAGTTGTGTGTCAAGAATTCTGCATAGTTTGTATGAAGGTATAGTTATTCACAGGCAAATTGTTATATGCTACGGAGGTACATTTGTGTCTTTTTGTCAAGAGCAAAACTGTTTTTATTTTCAATCAAAAATAATTGTTATGAACGCAAAAACAAGACTTCAAAGTCTAAAAATAATTGCTATCAAATATTTTGTATTATATGCATTTTACTCCCCCAAAATATTTAAAGAACAAAAAATGTATTTCATAACAAAACTCCAATTTAATTTTGCTATCAACCACCCTACATTTTGGCAATTTTTTCAGTGTCAGTTTGGCTACAACCAATACTGTTCAGCCTTTCTTTGCGACACAAAGGAAGTCATAGCGGACACCTACGAAGGACTGTGTGATGATGGCATCTCAGGTAAGCAACACTGGGCGTTCTTCCATCCAACTTCTACATAGCTAGAAGTTAACTCCTACAATTCAGTTTCGGTTTATAACATTCTACTACATTACATACATAAATACTGTAGAATCCAGCTTTGTTGCATTGCTCTGCAAAGATACTCTGTTCCTGCTCCCCTGTCTCTCGTCCACATTGATACAAATCATAAATTGACAAGGTACTAAGATGGAGACATTATACATCAAATCGAGTTTAAAAAAAACTTCTTCAGGATAGTGGGTCCCCTGCAGGACGGTTGAGCTAACGTAGGCTAATGCAATTAGCATGAGGTTGTAAGTAACAAGAACATTTCCCATGACAAAGACATATCTGATATTGGCAGAAAGTTAAATTCTTGTTAATCGAACTGCACTGTCCAAATTAAAGTAGCTATTACAGTGAAAGAATGCCATGCTGTTGTTTGAGGAGAGTGCACAGTTTTGATCACGAAAAGTTATTAATAAACAAATTAGGCACATTTGGGAAGTTTTGATACAACATTTTGAACAGAAATGCAATGGTTCATTGGATAAGTCTAAAACTTTGCACATACAGTCATGACCAAAAGTTTTGAGAATTACACAAATATTCATTTTCACAAAGTTTGCTGCTTCTGTGTCTTTAGATATTTTTGTCAGATGATACTATGGAATACTGAAGTATAACTACAAGCATTTCATACGTGTCAAAGGCTTTTATTTACAATTACATGAAGTTGATGCAACGAGTAAATATTTGCAGTGTTGACCCTTCTTTTTCAAGACCTCTGCAATCTGCCCTGGCATGCTGTCAATTAACTTCTGGGCCACATCCTGACTGATGACAGCCCATTCTTGCTTAATCAATGCTAGGAGTGTGTCAGAATTTGTGGGTTTTTGTTTGTCCACACGCCTCTTGAGGATTGACCCCAAGTTCTCAATAGGATTAAGGTATGGGGAGTTTCCTGTCCATGGACCCAAAATGTCAATGTTTTTTCCCCAGAGCCATTTAGTTGTCACTTTTGCCTTATGGCAAGGTGCTCCATCATGCTGGAAAAGGCATTCTTCACAACAATTGAACCGCTCTCCTTGAAGTTCTTGATGATCCGATAAATGGTTGATTTAGGTGCAATCTTACTGGCAGCAATATCCATGCCTGTGAAGCCCTTTTTGTGCAAATCAATGATAATGGAACGTGTTTCCTTGCAGGTAACCATGGTTGACAGAGGAAGAACAATGATTCCAAGCACCACCCTCCTTTTGAAGTTTCCAGTCTGTTTTTTGAACTCAATCAGCATGACAGAGTGATCTCCAGCCATGTCCTCGTCAACACTCACACCTGTGTTATAGTAGAATGAAAAAAAAACTTGAAGTATGCATATTGTAACATCTTGTGAGGAGTTACTTTCTGTATAGAAACCCTTGACATCTTCCTCATCAAACCTCGTAAGATTGCTTTCTGTGCTGTATTGACGTATCCTGAAAATGACATCTGCTGCTTTAGCTTGAACGGTCATATCTCAGTTACTGTTTTCATATCTACAAAAAATAAGCTATTTTCTTTACTTTCAGAGTGCGAGCTGATCAATGGGTTGAAAATGTAGATATTGCCAGATGTATGTTCCCTGTCCGAGGAACAGGCCATGGAAGCTTTATTGCTGGCAAAAGTGGCCATAACCAGAGGTTATTACACTGTTATTTTTTCTCTCTTCCTCGCTGCCTGTCTTGTTGTACTTGGAACCTGTCTCACATGCATTAATTAAAAAACCATTAAGATGTCAGCTGCTAATTTTAAGATTTACACCACATAAACACTCAGCCATTTTCACTGGACTATCAAGCCCCTGTTGCTGCCAAGTCATGATTTGCTTGGGGTTTAGCCTTGCAATAACCAAGTGGTGAGACACATAGCCCTCTATATTTAAATATTTCCTGTACACTAAGATAGGTGTCTGTGTCACATACAGTCAGTAACCACTCACAGAGGCACACACAACTTGCATTTCTATAACCTGGGACCCCATCTGTGTTCACTATTCATGGAGGATTAGGTTAGGTTCCTCCCCCCTACAAAACCTTTTCTTTCTCTCAGTTTCTTTCTCTCGGTCCCTTAGGTGAGGCGTGGAAAGCTTATGGAGAGATGTTTGGAGTGCTGTGACATGTCAGTACTACAACTTGCTGTACAGTTTGGAGGAAGAAGCCTACCTTGACCTGTCAAATTCTATCCACCTCTTCTATGTGGGATATGGGTTCCTACCTCATCTGCGGGCAGATTTTCAGCATTTCACAGAGAGTTGGAATAATCACCATTTAAGTACAGAGGCGAACCTGACACCTCACCAGCTGTGGCATATCGGAATGCTCCAAACACCTGTGTCTGAGCCAGACTATGCAGAGTTATGTGTCTGTGTGAATTGCTTGACAGATCCTCCTTTAAATGTATCGTCACTAATACAGATTTGTTTCTTTTGAGCATTCCATATTCAGCAGGAGGATAATCTGGAAACAATGACAATGGGGTCATTGTTCCTGACATCCCATGCCCCCTGTCTACTGAGAATCTTGCTGTGCTACAAGGTCATGTGAACCCTACCACTGACTCCTCATCTTTTGGATGAGGGTGAAAGGATAGCTGGCCCAGCTGTCAAAGTGAGACAGTAGGCTATTCTGGATAGAGCTGGTACTTTTGTGTAGTCTATTTCTTGTGAGGTTTTCTGTCCTCAGATACGGAGAGCTGTGAAAGCCTATCTGCAGATGAAGAGGTCCCAATGAAGAGCAACGGTTCTCAGTCCTGGTCCTGGGGACTCAAAGGGGTGCACATTTTTGTTTCTGCCTTAGCACTGCACAGCTGATTCATCAAGTCATCATCAAGCTTCAAGTGGTATTTATGTATTCCTTTCTGACGCTATCCTTGATATGATCCTGCTATTGTCACATGCATCTATCTATCTATCTATCCAATGTTATCATGATTTGTTATAAGGGATATTATACTTATACTATACAGAAAGTAGTATTAAAGAGATGTTTCACATTAAAATACAGATATAGATGTACTAGTCCCAGAGTTTATTAAACATGTTTTTAGGGGTGGATCAGCTTAATATTGCAGAAAGATTGTTGCTTCCATCAATGTAATTGTCTGCATCATTTCCAAATATATATATCCATATACATACACGTGTCACGTTCGTTGTAACAAGGAGACCAAGGCGCAGCGTGATGAGAATACATTCCTCTTTATTCAAGGAAGACCACTTACACAAACTACCGTGATGCTATAAACACTGGTGCTGACTCAGGCAACTATACATAGACAATAACCCACAAAATACCCAAGCAATACGGCTACCTAAATATGGTCCCCAATCAGAGACCACGATAAACAGCTGCCGCTGATTGAGAACCAATCTAGGCAACCATAGACATAAAAACACCTAGACTAAACACAACCCTATAAACATACAAAAACCCTAGACAGGCCAAAAACACATATATCACCTTCGTCATACCCTGACCTAACCAAAATAATAAAGAAAACAAAGAATACTAAGGTCAGGGTGTGACAACACGTACATATACATATGCATACATATATACAGTGAGGAGAACAAGTATTTGATACACTGCCGATGTTGCAGGTTATCCTACTTACAAAATATGTAGAGATCTGTAATTTTTATCATAGGTACACTTCAACTGTGAGAGACGGAATCTAAAACAAAAATCCAAAAAATCACAAAGTAATTAATTTGCATTTTATTTCATGACATAAGTATTTGATCACCTACCAACCAGTAAGAATTCCTGCTCTCACAGACCTGTTCGTTTTTCTTTCAGAAGCACTCCTGTTCTCCACTCATTACCTGTATTAACTGCACCTGTTTGAACTCGTTACCTGTATAAAAGACACCTGTCCACACACTCAATCAGACTCCAACCTTTCCACAATGGCCAAGACCAAGACCAAGACCAAGACCAAGACCAGAGGGCTGTGTAAGGACATCAGGGATACAATTGTAGACCTGCACAAGGCTGGGATGGGCTACAGGACAATAAGCAAGCAGCTTGGTGAGAAGGCAACAACTGTTGGTACAATTATTAGAAAAAGGACGAAGTTCAAGATGACGGTCAATCACCCTCGGTCTGGGGCTCCATGCAAGATCTCACCTCGTGGGGCATAAATTATCATGAGGAAGGTGAGGGATCAGCCCAGAACTACATGGCAGGACCTTGTCAATGACCTGAAGAGAGCTGGGACCACAGTGTCAAAGAAACCCATTAGTAACACACTACGCCGTCATGGATTAAAATCCTGCAGCGCACGCAAGGTCCCCCTGCTCAAGCCAGTGCATGTCCAGGCCCGTCTGAAGTTTGCCAATGACCATCTGGATGATCCAGAGGAGGAATGGGAGAAGGTCATGTGGTCTGATGAGACAAAAATATAGTTTTTTGGCCTAAACTCCACTCGCCGTGTTTGGAGTAAGAAGAATGATGAGTACAACCCCAAGAACACCATCCCAACCGTGAAGCATGGAGGTGGAAACATTATTCTTGGTGGATGCTTTTCTGCAAAGGGGACAGGACGACTGCACCGTATTGAGGGGAGGATGGATGGGGCCATGTATTGCGGGATCTTGGCCAACAACCTCCTTCCCTCAGTAAGAGCATTGAAGATGGGTCGTGGCTGGGTCTTCCAGCATGACAACGACCCGAAACACACCGCCAGGGCAACTAAGGAGTGGCTCCGTAAGAAGCATCTCAAGGTCCTGGAGTGGCCTAGCCAGTCTCCAGACCTGAACCCAATAGAAAATCTTTGGAGGGAGCTGAAAGTCCGTATTGCCCAGCGATAGCCCCGAAACCTGAAGGATCTGGAGAAGGTCTGTCTGGAGGAGTGGGCCAAAATCCCTGCTGCAGTGTGTGCCAACCTGGTGAAGAACAACAGGAAACGTATGATCTCTGTAATTGCAAACAAAGGTTTCTGTACCAAATATTAAGTTCTGATGTATCAAATACTTATGTCATGCAATAAAATGCAAATTAATTACTGATTTTTGTTTTTTGATTCCGTCTCTCACAGTTGAAGTGTACCTATGATAAAAATTACAGACCTCTACATGCTTTGTAAGTAGGGAAAACCTGCAAAATCGGCAGTGTATCAAATACTTGTTCTCCCCACTGTACATACCTATATGGATATACATACTTTTTTTAGAATATACCTTTATTATTCCCCGCAAACCCTACCACCCTTCCCCCATTTGGAGTAAACTAATAAACAATAACACTTGGGCTTCTACCTTCTATTCATACATCCTATACACCTTTTACAGACAATCTATTTTACAATAGTTATATTTTGTTTGTTTTTAGTCCTTCGTATATTTCTGATATCCATCCAGTTTGATTATTTGTAACTGTGCTATTTCACAAAATTTCTGAACCTATATACATTTTACCCTGTATGTTTTACATTGGTTATCTTGTTATTAGTCCCACCCTTCAGCTTGAGGAATTTTAATTATGAGATTTTTGTTGTTTTGAATTTGGCAACCCTGCACTTTCACTAGCTGTTATCATATCATCCCGTTAACGGGATTGCAGCCCGTTTTTCACACAACTCCACAAATGTATTGTTAACAAACTATAGTTTTGAGTCAGTTAGGACATCTACTTTGTGCATGACACAAGTAATTTTTCCAACAATTGTTTACAGAATTCACTGTATCACAGTGGGTCAGAAGTTTACATACACTAAATTGACTGTGCCTTTAACACCATCCATATATTTTTCAACTGTGCCGTGACGCTTCACAAAAGTACTGAACCTTTCTATTCCCATAGCTTCTACAGATGCTAAATGAAAAATATATATTTTTTGCTAAAATAATTATATTATTGATTGACTATGGCTTTTCAAATCACCCAGTATTGCTATCTGCAGTGTTAGTTCTAGGCAAATATTATTATAATTCTTCTGCCATTCCTGGACCTGTGACCAAAAACGCGCTACATATGGACAATAGCAAAATAAATGATCTTATGACTCTGCCTCACATCTAAATATGCAGAGCTGGGAAGATTGCATCCCCCATATATATGACATTCTATTGGCTGCAAGAATTTTGTATAGTAATTAAATAAAAAAAATTGAAGTTTTGAATCCGGCGTTGTTTTGCGTATCAATTCATAAATCATGTGCCATGGAATGGGTATATCGAAAATCTCTTCCCAACTATTTTGCCATTTATATGGCACAGCTGTCAGTTTTTTGGTCCTTAAATGAAATTGATATATGTTTTGTTTATCAACCTTTTCTTTAACCATTTATGTTCTTTAATGCAGGGCCGACATAAAAGTTCCTTACTTTTTTCCCTACTTGCCTCTTCCATTTTTGTGTTAATGCTGCAATTAGTTGGTTGTAATTTTGGGTAGAGCAGACATATCCATATGTCTGTGTTAGCTGCGTGTGTGACATAAATCCACCAGTCCTATTTATGATATCATTCACTAAAAGTATACCTCTTTTTAAAAAATGTATCAATTAGTACATTTGAGTTTAACCACAATATTTGTCGTATTATTTGTTCTGTCTTTTTAAGGCTTTTTAAAATGTTAAATAACGATATTTTGGAGATGATTTCCTTTTCAAACAACCGAAGGTGAGCAGTTGTAATCTGAATAAAGGGAAAAATGCCATTCTTGAAGATGGGATGAGACATTCCTACTAATTTACTAGAGAACCAGTTTGGATTTAAGTCTAACTTTTGTATGACTGATGCCTTTCGTGAGAGGTCTAATTCTTTAATGTTTAATCATTTCTCCCCTCCAAATTCATATTCGTTATATAAATAGGCCATTTTAATTTTGTCTGGTTTGCCTTTCCAAAAAAAATGGAATATTTTTGTTCATATCATTTAAAAAGCAGGTCACTAGGTGTAAGCAAATAGGTAAACTGTGATATGTGTCACGCCCTGGCTATAGAGAAGCTTTTTATTCTCTATTTTGGTTAGGCCAGGGTGTGACTAGGGTGGGCGTTCTATGTTCTTTTTTCTATGTTTTTGTTTTTCTGTGTTTTTGGCCAGGTATGGTTCTCAATCAGGGACAGCTGTCTGTCGTTGTCTCTGATTGAGAACCATACTTAGGCAGCCTAGTTTCCACCTATGGGTTGTGGGTAGTTGTTTTCTGTTTTGTGTTTCTGCACCTGACAGGACTGTTTCATTAATTCTCTTTGTTATTTTGTTTTGTGTTCAGTTTAAAGAAAAAATAATATGAACACCTACCACGCTGCGCTTTGGTCCACACCTTCTTCATACGATGACCGTTAAAATATGACTAAAGAGTTAATCAAGGTGATTTTTCCACAAATAGACACGTATTTTCCTTTCCATGGTAGCAAGATCTTATCTATTTTTGCTAACTTTCTATAAAAATGTATTAGTGTGAGAATTTCTTTCTTTTGGGATTTTTATCCTGAGTATGTCCACATCTCCATCAAACCATTTAATTGGTAAACTACGCAGTAATGTAAAAGTAGATTTTTTTTGTGATCCAATACGTAATGTAGTACATTCATCATAATTTGGTTTTAATCCAGATGATAGCAAAACTATCTAGATCCTCTATAAGGCCATGGAGAGATTCTAATTGTGGTTTTAAAAGAACCTGAATCATCAGCGTACAATGACACCTTAGTTTTTAAGCCACGGATTTCTAATCCCTTAATATTGTTGTTGGATCTAATTTTAATAGCTAACATTTCGATGGCAATAATAAATAGATATGCCAATCGTGGACAACCTTGTTTTACTCCTCTAGATAGTTTAAAACTTTCTGAGATGTAGCCATTATTTACTATTTTATTATGACTTTAACCCATTCCCCAAAATTGAAATATTCTAAGCATTTATATATAAACTCCAGTCATACTTTATCAAAAGCCTTTTCAAAATCAGCTATGAAAACCAGGCCTGGTGTCCCCGATATTTCATAGTATTCTATTGTTTCCAGTACTTGTCTTATATTATCTCTGATGTATCATCCAGGGAAAAAAACTGTCTGATTAGGATAAGTAATATCTGACAATACTTTTTAAATTCTATGCGCCAAGCATTTTGCTAGGATTTTTGCGCCACAACACTTTTTATTTTATTTTTTATTTTATTTCACATTTTATTTAACCAGGTAGGCTAGTTGAGAACAAGTTCTCATTTACAACTGCGACTTGGCCAAGATAAAGCAAAGCAGTGCGACTCAAACAACAACACAGAGTTACACATGGAGTAAACAATAAACAAGTCCATAAGTAGAAAAAATAAAAAAGAGTCTATATACAATGTGTGCAAAAGGCATGAGGAGGTAGGCGAATAATTACAATTTTGCAGATTAACAATGGAGTGATAAATGATCAGATGGTCATGTGCAGGTAGAGATACTGGTGTGCAAAAGAGGAGAAAAGTAAATAAATAAAAACAGTATGGGGATGAGGTAGGTAAATTGGGTGGGCTATTTACCGGTGGCCTATGTACAGCTGCAGCGATCGGTTAGCTGCTCAGATTGCAGATGTTTAAAGTTGGTGAGGGAGAAGAAAAGTCTCCAACTTCAGCGATTTTTGCAATTTGTTCCGTTCACAGGCAGCAGAGAACTGGAAGGAAAGGCGGCCAAATGAGGTGTTGGCTTTAGGGATGATCAGTGAGATACACCTGCTGGAGCGCGTGCTACGGATGGGTGTTGCCATCGTGACCAGTGAGCTGAGATAAGGCGGAGCTTTACCTAGCATAGACTTGTAGATGACCTGGAGCCAGTGGGTCTGGCGACGAATATGTAGCGAGGGCCAGCCGACTAGAGCATACAAGTCGCAGTGGTGGGTGGTATAAGGTGCTTTAGTGACAAAACGGATGGCACTGTGATAGACTGCATCCAGTTTGCTGAGTAGAGTGTTGGAAGCCATTTTGTAGATGACATCGCCGAAGTCGAGGATCGGTAGGATAGTCAGTTTTACTAGGGTAAGCTTGGCGGCTTGAGTGAAGGAGGCTTTGTTGCGGAATAGAAAGCCGACTCTTGATTTGATTTTCGATTGGAGATGTTTGATATGAGTCTGGAAGGAGAGTTTGCAGTCTAGCCAGACACCTAGGTACTTATAGACGTCCACATATTCTAGGTCGGAACCATCCAGGGTGGTGATGCTAGTCGGGCATGCAGGTGCAGGCAGCGACCGGTTGAAAAGCATGCATTTGGTTTTACTAGCGTTTAAGAGCAGTTGGAGGCCACGGAAGGAGTGTTGTATGGCATTGAAGCTTGTTTGGAGGTTAGATAGCACAGTGTCCAAAGACGTTGAATCGTTCTAGTCACGGGTACATCCTGTTTCTGCCTATAGGACGGTAGGAGCTAAATGTAGTCATGGCAAAACGGAGTCGTCTACACCTGTTGTATTCGGTGCATGTGACAAATAAAATTAGATTTGACTTAGGGCTGGAATATACCCTTAAATTGCAAACTGACGTGTGTTTGACACTTGCGCCTCCTTACCGCTAGCCAAAAATATGTGCGCTATTTCTATGGTTCCCATTCTTAAAGTGATTCCCCTGTACTTTTGTATTTATTTATATATGTTTTACCCCTTCTCCCCAATTTTGTGGTATCCAATTGGTAGTTAGTCTTGTCTCATTGCTGTAACTCCTGTACGGACGAGAGCCGTGCGTCCTCCGAAATAAAACCCACTGCTTCTTGACACAATGCCCGCTTAACCTGGAAGCTAGCCACACTAATGTGTCGGAGGAAACGCCGTACACCTGGTGACTGTGTCAGCGTACACTTCACCCGGCCCGCCACGTGTCGCTGGTGGACGATGAGACAAGGACATCCCTGCCGGCATAACCCGGACGACGCTGGGCCAATTGTGCGCCGCCATGAGTCTCCCAGTCGCGGCTGGCTGCGACAGACCCTATACTCGAATCCAGACTCTCTAGTGGCGCAGTGCATTAGACCACTGCACCACTCGGGAGGCCTTTCGTATACTTTTTAGCCAGTAGTTCTGAAAGTAGCACTCACGAGCCAAAAGTGATCCCTGAAAATGGCATACTCTGAAGCTGACTGGTGAGAACTGTAATTGCTAGGGGGTTGGCCCACATGGGGAGAAATTTGGGGGAAATGGCCAGCACAGCTTCCAGAAAAACAGTCACTTTCAATCTAGAGATTTTATAAATATTATAATTTAGGTTGTTTAAAAGATATTTAACAGCGGTTTAGGTTGTACAATGATTCTCTACACTATACATCGCTTGTTTTGTCACAAAATGAAATTAAGCAAACCATTCAAATCTTATCAACCAGGAAATGGCGGAGCGATGTATACATACAGTGCCTTGCGAAAGTATTCGGCCCCCTTGAACTTTGCGACCTTTTGCCACATTTCAGGCTTCAAACATAAAGATATAAAACTGTATTTTTTGGTGAAGAATCAACAACAAGTGGGACACAATCATGAAGTGGAACGACATTTATTGGATATTTCAAACTTTTTTAACAAATCAAAAACTGAAAAATTGGGCGTGCAAAATTATTCAGCCCCCTTAAGTTAATACTTTGTAGCGCCACTTTTTGCTGCGATTACAGCTGTAAGTCGCTTGGGGTATGTCTCTATCAGTTTTGCACATCGAGAGACTGACATTTTTTCCCATTCCTCCTTGCAAAACAGCTCGAGCTCAGTGAGGTTGGATGGAGAGCATTTGTGAACAGCAGTTTTCAGTTCTTTCCACAGATTCTCGATTGGATTCAGGTCTGGACTTTGACTTGGCCATTCTAACACCTGGATATGTTTATTTTTGAACCATTCCATTGTAAATTTTGCTTTATGTTTTGGATCATTGTCTTGTTGGAAGACAAATCTCCGTCCCAGTCTCACGTCTTTTGCAGACTCCATCAGGTTTTCTTCCAGAATGGTCCTGTATTTGGCTCCATCCATCTTCCCATCAATTTTAACCATCTTCCCTGTCCCTGCTGAAGAAAAGCAGGCCCAAACCATGATGCTGCCACCACCATGTTTGACAGTGGGGATGGTGTGTTCAGGGTGGTGAGCTGTGTTGCTTTTACGCCAAACATAACGTTTTGCATTGTTGCCAAAAAGTTCAATTTTGGTTTCATCTGACCAGAGCACCTTCTTCCACATGTTTGGTGTGTCTCCCAGGTGGCTTGTGGCAAACTTTAAACGACACTTTTTATGGATATCTTTAAGAAATGGCTTTCTTCTTGCCACTCTTCCATAAAGGCCAGATTTGTGCAATATACGACTGATTGTTGTCCTATGGACAGAGTCTCCCACCTCAGCTGTAGATCTCTGCAGTTCATCCAGAGTGATCATGGGCCTCTTGGCTGCATCTCTGATCAGTCTTCTCCTTGTATGAGCTGAAAGTTTAGAGGGACGGCCAGGTCTTGGTAGATTTGCAGTGGTCTGATACTCCTTCCATTTCAATATTATTGCTTGCACAGTGCTCCTTGGGATGTTTAAAGCTTGGGAAATCTTTTTGTATCCAAATCCGGCTTTAAACTTCTTCACAACAGTATCTCGGACCTGCCTGGTGTGTTCCTTGTTCTTCATGATGCTCTCTGCGCTTTTAACGGACCTCTGAGACTATCACAGTGCAGGTGCATTTATACGGAGACTTGATTACACACAGGTGGATTGTATTTATCATCATTAGTCATTTAGGTCAACATGGGATCATTCAGAGAACCTCACTGAACTTCTGGAGAGAGTTTGCTGCACTGAAAGTAAAGGGGCTGAATAATTTTGCACGCCCAATTTTTCAGTTTTTGATTTGTTAAAAAAGTTTGAAATATCCAATAAATGTCGTTCCACTTCATGATTGTGTCCCACTTGTTGTTGATTCTTCACAAAAAAATACAGTTTTATATCTTTATGTTTGAAGCCTGAAATGTGGCAAAAGGTCGCAAAGTTCAAGGGGGCCGAATACTTTCGCAAGGCACTGTATGGTAAGATTCTGGCAATGAAGCTGTTTTTCTACTTACACAGAGTCCAATGAACTCATGAATACCATATGTCTCTGAGTGTAGTAGAAAGGAAGTTAGAGGTCGTTTTGCGAGCTAATGCTAACTAGCATTAGCGCAATGACTGGAGTTACGGATACATATAACCTCCTTTATAATGCATGGAGAGATATAACATTATATCCATGAGTTAATCTGACTACATACAAAAACAGATGAATTGCCAGAATCTCGTATCCCTTTAAGTTGTGAATCTTTGCCGGGTTTCATTTTGCATGGCTCGCATGTTGCAACATTGCAACTGCACCTCAAATTAGATCAGTCCTCTCATGTGTGATCTATGGGAGTGTCACGGTCGTCCTCCTCTTCATCTGAAGAGGATAGGCGAGAAGGATCGGAGGACCAAAATGCGGCGTGATATGTGTTCATCATGAATTTTAATAAAGAAAACACTGAACACTGAAACACTATACAAAATAACAACCGTGAAGCTAATGCGAGCTGCGCTGAAACAAGCCATCAACATAGACAATCACCCACATCATAGAAAAACAAACATAGACTGCCCACCCCAACTCACGCCCTGACCATACTAAATAACGTCAAAACAAAGGAAATAAAGGTCAGAACGTGACAGGGAGGTGACACTATGATGTCGTTCTGCTCTGGCCCTCCAGGCCTGTGTGTTGTTGGGCTGAGTTTGTCATGTCCACTACTACATCACTGGATGGTCTCATTAGGGCCACTGTCAACACCAGAGGTCCCATGTCAGAGTAGAGTAGCCTAGACCTAGTCTACCCATTGAGCTGTGTTTGCCCTCTGTTTTATTTTTCTCTCTTTTCTCTTCATTGTCCTCTTTAATTTGTTCTTATTTTGGCTATATCCTCCAAACAATGACTATGACGTTAACGTGCAGATGGTCAGCTTTTATTTGTGGGTATTTTCAGCCATATCGGGTGAACCATTTAGAAATTACAACACTTTTTGTACATAGTGCCCTCATTTGTGGGGAGCAAGAGTATTGAGACAAATTCATTTATGTGTATAAAAATGTTGTCCCACTTTCATAGCACGCAATGACTACATAAAGCTTTTAACTCTACAATTTTGTTGCATGTATTTGCTCTCTGTTTTGGTTGTTTCAGACAATTTTGTGCTCAATAGAAATGAACTTTTATTGTAAATAAGAATATAATATTTTTCTAAACACTTCTACAATAATGTGGATGCCTCCATGATTACGGAGAATCCTGAATGAATTGTGAATAATGATAAGTGAGAAAGTTACAGATGCACAAATATCATACCCCAAGACATGCTAACTATTACAATAAAAGGGGAGGTTAGCATTTTGGGGGGGGGTATGATATTTGTGATATTACTTTCTCACTCATCATTATTCTGATTCATTCAGGATTATCCGTCATTATGGTCAACACCACTGGGAGGCTTTAGATGAGTCAAATATTTAGCTACCAAATTACGGTTTAGTTTATTGACAGATGTGTTAGGAAAGAAAGAACAACAACAAAACCTTGTAGTTGAAGCTCTTGTTTGTATGCTCACGCAGGTGTGCATGCATGTGTGTATGTGGTAATGCATGTGTGCACATAAAACCTATATCTCTCTGTGTATGTTTAATCATTGTGGCCCACCTCATCTTCTCCACTGACAAGATATCCCATCAGACCCAGAGCGACAGAACATCTAGCCTACAATATATGTGCGTTTAGCTGATGGGCTCCATGTAGTCCCATGGTTCTCTCATTGACCTAAGCTCACCACACAACTGTGCCTACAGCTCCAAACTCCCAGTTTCACTCATGGTTGATGCCCAAGAACACAACCACCCACCCCACCTATAGAGCCCTTGTTGTCCTGATGAAGAGCAGATCAAGGGTGTATAGAAAGAGACATGTGCTTGGGAAGGGCCAATCCCTCATTTGTTCTGATATGCCATTAGTGGTACTGACCAGCTGGCTGAGAAGGGGGTGGACAGGCTATTCACATAGGCACAAAGTCATATATAACCCTGTCAGTTCCTGCTTCACATATGCCTACTGAGGGGATCAGGCAGCACACTCTCTGCTCATGGTCTAAGTTAAAAGTCAATGAGAAAGCTGTGGAGAGAGCTGTTCTGGAATATTCTATGAGTTAGATTTACCAGAGTAAACTTCATGGCACTGACAGACATGGAACTTTGCAGTATTTCATTTTTTTGTGTGTTATTTCTTACATTATTAGCCCAGAATATTTTTTTGTGTTATTACATACAGCCAGAAAGAACTTCTGGATATCAGAGCGGCAGTAATTCACCAGCATTACGACCAGAAATACGACTTTCCCAAATTGGATCCTTTTCTTGGTGTTACATTTTTAGTGTTGAGGTGTTGATTTAAGAGTTGTTTTACACCCTCTGTGCTAATATAACTCCCAGGTGAGAGTTACTATACAGAGGTTGGGCGGTGGCGCTGAGCATTGTTGATTGAGCTTACAGTTTTAACTTGAAACTTACTTTTCATCTAATTGCTGACGGTGCAAGGGGCAGCTGGAATTGTGAAGGTTAGTAATATGTTAAAAAAAAAATGTTTAAGTTAGCTGGTGGCCAAACTTCCTATATCGGCGAAGTGAATGGTTGAGATATTTGTTTGTAGATTTAGCTACATCTGTGATGTTTAGATTTAGATGGTTGCTAGCTAGCTAACGTGGTTAGTTAACATTAGCGCTAGATTAATTAGCGATCTAGCTAAATGTTAGCGGAAACTTTGTCGCAACTTCATTAGTTTGCTAAATTTAGCAAACTATTTGATTTGAGAAAACAAATCGAAATCCAAAAGATCAGAGTCAGGCTGTACCGTTAGTTGATTTCAACCATGTTCGTGTTGACTTAACAAAGCCAACTAACATTAACGTTAGTGGTGCAGCAGGTACAAGGTGTTAATTGGGGTGTGACCTAGTGTAATCAGTTTGAGCCTAATTTTGTGCAGCATGTAACTAGCCAGGAAGTGAAGGTAACAACATGGCTAATATCTACGAATTTGTTCTTCAAAATGTATATAACTAATGTTTGTCTGGAAAACAATTTGTTAGATAACTAACTAGATATATTGCTAGCTACAACACCTACCTCATCATCTTATAACTTAGCACTAATGTTAGGTAGCTATTGGACGTGGCCAGATGTGATAGGGTTGTCCTCGGCCATTTAGATTAGCATGTCTATGGTGTGTGCTTGTTATTAATCAGACATTGCGTTCAATCCAATACAGCTTGAAATGTATTGGCCAGTTTCTTTCTTATAGATTTGAGTGGTGGAGGTAACTGTTTGTAGCCAAGCCCAGATCTGCAGGCAGGCAGGCACCTGTTACATCATTAAAGTGACATTTGGAACAAATGGTTGATCCACTGCAGGGAAGACAACGGGGAGAGGGTAATAAGGAGGCATTTACAGCTACACCATAAAATGTTTGCCGCCTAATTTAACGTAAATATGACATTGTGTGTAATTACATTTTGCAGGAGTGCAGTTTAACATGTTGGTGACAGTCCAATAGCAAAAATGTAAGAAGTTCATGAAGTTGCAGACTAGGTTCTCTTATGGAGATTTCATCAATCATGATGAATATATGAACTGAAGTATTTTCTGAATTGAACCCTTGGTCTTGATTTGGGTCAGGCTGATTATGTTCACCCTCGGTGGCTTATCTCTTTGTACTCTGATTACTCTGTTTTTTGCACTCCAAAATAGGTTTGGACTGCCCTCTGCAGCATAAATACAGATGGAGGAGGGTATCCTGCTGGACCTGATTGAGGCCAATCCAGACCTGTGCCTCACAATCAAAGATCTTGATGAATGTATTTTCTACTGTCTCTCATGATGATATAAAATAATATGAATGTATAGATTGATTGCTTTGGTCCATTGTTTGTGCTCAGACGTTTTTCCTGCAGGCTGTTCGACACCTAGTTCGTTCACAGACACATTATCCCAGTCGTCAAGTGATTTAGACCTGAGATCTCCAGAAAGCTTCTAAAAAGCTCAACACCAACCTTAGGAGATGAGGTCATCAACTCTAAAGCAGCAAAATAGGTATAATGATAACTGATATTGGATGTTGAAAATCTCATTTCTGTGTTTGCTCTTCATGGAGATTCTGACAGCATAAACCAACCGTAAATTGTACAAATTTTCCCTTGTCTGAATAGGGAGTCCGAGGTGCCTTGACTAGTAGGCAAGACGTATTTTGCGTGTGTATGCTTTCCTGTTTTTGAGCAGGAGGCTTCCCACTTGTCAACAGAGAGAACGTTATGCTCTTGGAATTGTGACCCTCTTTCCTTTGTTGAGAGATCCTTATTCCACCAAAGGCTATGTAAGTGCTTTAATATTTTGACACTTGTTCTGTGGACTGAAAGGGGCATCAAACAGTCATAGAATCAGCTAAACAATAATAATAACCATTCTACTACCATGTTGGGCACCTTTTCACACTTCTATGATCCTGACATGGGCAAAGGATATCTGAATTATCGCCTGAAGACGGTATCAAGGAAGACCTCAAGTCAACCCATCAATAAGAGTATTTCAACCCAGTCGGGAGGCCCAACCCATAGGAGGAAGACTGACCTGGAACACCAGCTTGTTGGTGATGCTTGCAAGGAGGCCATATCCACTCGGCCGATGAAAAACAAATTTATCAGAAGATGTAGTTGTTCCAGTATCTCCAGGAGCTAGTTTATAGTCCAGACAGAAGCACAAATGTCCTCAGTTTATCCCAGGTTTCTGGACATCAAAGGATTGGTGAGTGATTAGTATGTCTTGGAATCAGAACTATAGGCTATTTGTCTGATTAAGAACATAATGTCCAGCCCTCTCATTATCTCAGCCAATCATGGCTATAGGGAAGGTTCCTGACTCTTTCTTTGACAAATTTGTATTTGGCTAAACCTACTAGGCTCATAATTTAACAACTTTATTTGTATTTACAGATGGCATACAAGTTTGTTATTAAGGCACATGAAAGTTCACATGTTCGAGAAGGCATTTATGCCAAAAAACACATTTAGTTGAATTTTTAAAAATGTTCAAACGTCTCTCCTGTGAAGTCGTGACTTGCGACATATGCCTAGTTTCCTGAATTGGGTCACATTTTGTGTTGGTCATGAAGTTGAATTGATCCACTTTGTTTTAGGTGAATCAGGACTTTTTGCTGATGTTTGATGATGAAATCATCCTCTAAGCTCCTTGAAAAGTGGGACACTGTATTGAAGCCTGAAGTCATCCCTGACTACGACCACCAATTTGCTTTGCCTCCTGAAGTCTGCAAAAAAAACTGCCTGAGAATGACAGCGAAACCAGGAAGTGGATTCTCTCCTGGGTAGCGCAATGTTTCAAACTCAGCAATATTGTTTTATGTGATTTGGGGTGTTTGCCTTTTCTTGCCCTCAGACTGGGACAATGATATGTCCTCCCTGCTGCTTCATCTCCTCCCACCACCAGCAGGAGGGAAGAGGACCAAAATCGGTGCCAGTGATGCTGTGGGCAGACCAGTGCACATTCATACGGTAAGATGATAGTTACTTTGTGTCTTGTCTATTTGTCTTAACATGTGGAGAGTGACTTAAAAATACCCTTTGTGTTGCAGTCATGCTGCTGCATTGAAGACCATATTGATGGGAGCCATGGTCGACAGCCATACTTCCTTGCGTCGGAAGAAGACAGAGCAAGATTTACAAATACTACATCGTGGTGGACAAGAGGCTTGTTCCCTGCCAAGCAACTAGTGGTCTGTGTGCGTTTGATGAACTGTCTGTTTGATAGAAAAGTCTAATGCTCAAATGTTTTACAGTGAGGATGACCCTAAGATCAATTTGAAATACATTTCAATCAGTTGCAGTCAGACCCACAGCTCCCATCTGTGTATGGTATAAAGAAATTCTAAACTAAACAGTTTGATGCACTTCCATGTTTGTAGTAAGTTTTCTGTGGACACAATGCATGACATTCTTGAAGGGGTGGCTCAGTTTGAGTTAAAATAGTTTGAATATGACTCTGAAAACGTCCTTTCGAAACAAGCGCTTCTCTCTAGAATCCGAAACATGCGCTTCTCTCTAGAATCTACTCGTTTGACTATGGATACTTGGAGCGCAAAAACCATCCAACCTAGAGAACAGTGGAAATAGCATAGCACTTAATTATATTCAAACTCTGTGTCTTGTGAGAAACGTTCCCTTGATTTGGGGTGATGTTGTTCCACCAGGAAATGAGAACTGGAATTTGCTGCTCATCTTACTGGAAATAGTCAACAATGTTTTTTTCCCCTTTTCTTAGCCAGGGCATGACTGTGTATCTGAAGCGTTTGATAATTGAACATCACACTTTTCAAACAGTGATACCCAAACATCACTTTATGATACATTACCAAGCATGCATAAGACAAATCAGGCCTTTATTACATATGTGGAGAATGAGGTTTGAGGCAAAGCACCTACTCTTTAATAACACCCTCAAAACCTCATGAACATTACTAAGTCCCTTGCAAAAAAACATCACTGGGAGACATCACCATTGTGACATACTGAGTATGGACTGATGAAAGCATTTCCCTGAGTGATTTTACTGGTGGTGATGAGTTGGCAGCGTCACTTCAGGTCACTTTGCAGAAAGCCATTTACTCTACCAGCTGGGTTAAGATGGATGTTACGGAGTACAGAGACGGACTGTTAGTTCGCAGTAAGATTGTCAAGTGTGCTCCCTCTCCGGCCTCTAGGTCACCATGCTGCTCGTTATGGCATACACCTGTCACCATCTTTACACGCACCTGCGCGTCGTCAGACTCACCTGGACTGCATCACTTCATTGATTACCTGCCCTATATATGTCACTCCCTTTGGTTCCTTCCCCAGGCGTCATTGTTTTTGTTTCTGTTTCATTTCTGTGTGTTGTTTGAGGTTCTTGTTTTGTACTATGTTCCCTTTATTTTATTAACACTCAAACCCTGAACTTACTTCCCGACTCTCAGCGTACATCGTTACAAAGATGGAGCATGTAATGCCAGTCTTTGGTAAAATAACTAAGATCATTGTGGTTGACAATATTGTATACCTATTGCTATACAAGTTGCATACTGATAATTTATGTGAACATTACCATGCATTCACTGTGTTTGATGGTGTTGATGACAAATTTGTTGTCAAAGTTAATGGTCTGTCATTTTATAAGCCTTTTGTCCTTCAAAGTGTTTATGGTGCTGATGAGAGCCGTAATGTTGTTCCTTTGTTTGACATGATTGAGTAATAGTCAGATTATTGGCAACTTTGTCAAGAAAATTGCATACCTAGTCTTAGAAGGACTTCCACTTGTGTTAAATAGCAACTCTGCAAATACTCTTGTTCTCATATAGTACATGTACTGAGGTGCCTGTGATACACTATTTTCATACTGAGGTGCCTGTGATGCACTGTTTTCGTACTGAAGCGCCTGTGATGCACCATTTTCATTTTACTCTGCCTGTGATGGACCGTTTTCATTTCAAATAGGCCTGTGATTCACTGTTTTCGTACTGAGGCGCCTGTAATGCACTGTTTTTATTCTGATGCGCCTGTGATTCACCGATTTTTCATTCTGATGCACCGTTTTCATTTTAATGCAGCTGTGATGCACTGTTTTCACTCTGATGGCGCCTCAGTACATGTACTATATGTGATGCACTGTTTTCATTGTGATGCGCCTGTGATGAACCATTTTCATTTTAATGTGACTGTGATGCACTGTTTTCATTTTAATAGGCCTGTGATGCACTGTTTGTCAGAACTTTGGAAGTATGCTTGGGGTCATTGTCCATTTGGAAGACCCACTTGCGACCAAGCCTTAACTTCCTGACTGATATCTTGAGATGTTGCTTCAATATATCCACATAATTTTCCTGGCTCATGATGCCATCTATTTTGTGAAGTGCACCAGTCCCTCCTGCAGCAAAGCACCTACACAACATGATGCTGCCACCCCCGTTCTTCACTGTTGGGATGGTGTACTTCGGCTTGCAAGCCTCCCCATTTTTCCTCCAAACATAAAGATGGTCATTATGGCCAAACAGTTATTTTTTTGTTTCATCAGACCAGAGGACATTTTTTCAAAAAGTACGATATTTGTCCCCATGTTCAGTTGCAAACCGTAGTTTGGCTTCTTTTATGGGGGTTTTGGAGCAGTGGCTTCTTCCTTGCTGAACAAATGAACGTGGTACCTTCAGGTGTTCAGAAAAGGATAAACCAGACTTGTGGAGGTCTAAAAAAAAATTCTGAGGTCTTGGCTGATTTATTTTGATTTACCCATGATGTCAAGCAAAGAGGCACTGAGTTTGAAGGCAGGCCTTGAAATACACTGCTCATAAAAATAGAGGGAACACTAAAATAACACATCCTAGATCTGAATGAATGAAATATTCTTATTAAATACTTTTTTCTTTACATAGTTGAATGTGCTGACAACAAAATCACACAAAAATTATTAATGGAAATCAAATTTATCAACCCATGGAGGTCTGGATTTGGAGTCACACTCAAAATTAAAGTGGAAAACCACACTACAGGCTGATCCAACTTTGATGTAATGTCCTTAAAACAAGTAAAAATGAGGCTCAGTAGTGTGTGTGGCCTCCACGTGACTGTATGACCTCCCTACAACGCCTGGGCATGCTCCTGATGAGGTGGCGGATGGTCTCCTGAGGGATCTCCTCCCAGACCTGGACTAAAGCATCCGCCAGCTCCTGGACAGTCTGTTGTGCAACGTGGCATTGGTGGATGGAGCAAGACATGATGTCCCAGATGTGCTCAATTGGATTCAGGTCTGGGGAATGGGCGGGCCAGTCCATAGCATCAATGCCTTCCTCTTGCAGGAACTGCTGACACACCCCAGCCACATGAGGTCTAGCATTGTCTTGCATTAGGAGGAACCCAGGGCCAACCGCACCAGCATATGGTCTCACAAGGGGTCTGAGGATCTCATCTCGGTACCTAATGGCAGTCAGGCTACCTCTGGCGAGCACCACAAAGAAATGCCACCCTACACCATGACTGACCCACCGCCAAACCGGTCATGCTGGAGGATGTTGCAGGCAGTAGAACGTTCTTCACGGCGTCTCCAGACTCTGTGTGAACCTGCTTTCATCTGTGAAGAGCACAGGGCACCAGTGGCGAATTTGCCAATCTTGGTGTTCTCTGGCAAATGTCAAATGTCCTGCACGGTATTGGGCTGTAAGCACAACCCCCACCTGTGGACGTCGGGCCCTCATACCACCCTCATGGAGTCTGCTTCTGACCGTTTGAGCAGACACATGCACATTTGTGGCCTACTGGAGGTCATTTTGCAGGGCTCTGGCAGTGCTCCTCCTGCTCCTCCTTGCACAAAGGCGGAGGTAGCGGTCCTGCTGCTGGGTTGTTGCTCTCCTACGGCCTCCTCCACGTCTCCTGATGTACTGGCCTGTCTCCTGGTAGCGCCTCCATGCTCTGGACACTACGCTGACAGACACAGCAAACCTTCTTGCCACAGCTCGCATTGATGTGTCATCCTGGATGAGCTGCACTACCTGAGCCACTTGTGGGTTGTAGACTCCGTCTCATGCTACCACTAGAGGGAAAGCACCGCCAGCATTCAAAAGTGACCAAAACATCAGCCAGGAAGCATAGGAACTGAGAAGTGGTCTGTGGTCACCACCTGCAGAACCACTCCTTTATTGGGGGTGTCTTGCTAATTGCCTATAATTTCCACCTATTGTCTATTCCATTTGCACAACAGCATGTGAAATTTATTTTCAATCAGTGTTGCTTCCTAAGTGGACAGTTTGATTTCACAGAAGTGTAATTGACTTGGAGTTACATTGTGTTGTTTAAGTGTTCCCTTTATTTTTTTGAGCAGTGTACATCCACATGTACACCTCCAATTGACTCAAATGATGTAAATTAGCCTGTCAGAAGCTTCTAAAGCCATAACATCATTTTTTTGAATTTTCCAAGCTGTTTAAAGGCACAGTCAACTTAGTGCATGTAATATTCTGCCGCACTGGAATTGGGATATAATGAATTATAAGTGAAATTATCTGTCTGTTTACAATTGTTGGAAAAATGACTTGTGTCATGCACACAGAGATGTCCTAATCGACTTGCCAAAACTATCGTTTGTTAACAAGAAAGGTGTGGAGTGGTTGAAACACTTAGGTTGGAGTCATTAAAACTAGTTTATGTAAACTTCTGACTTCAACTGTATATAAACACTGGATGAGTGTTAAAATGAACATGCATGGTGTTAAATTAACACATTCAAATTTTTCTTCATGATTAACCACTCATGGTGTGATTGTGATGTCGTACAGAAACTCAAGTCCTTTTTGTTCACCCTCCCTAGAATACCTCACAATCAAATGCCGACCGTGTTACCTCCCAATAGAATTCTCTTTGTTTATAGTCACAGCCGTGTATATTCCCCCTCAAGCTGATACCATGATTTCCCCTAATGGAACTACACCGGACTTTGTGCAAACTGGAAACCACATATCTGCATTTATTGTAGCTGAGGATTTTAACAAAGCAAATTTGAGAAAAACGCTATCGTATCAACACATTGCCTGTAGTACTCACACTTCAAAAACTCTCGACCATTGTTACTCCCTCTTCTAGGATGTCTACAAGGCCCTCCCCTGCCCTCCTTTTTGCAAATCAGATCACGACTCCCTTCTGCTCCTCCCTTCCTTTATGGCAGAAACTCAAACAGGAAGTATCCGTGCTAAGGTCTATTCAACACTAGTCTGACCAATCAGAATGTTTGGTAACCGGTGTGAAATGGCTAGCTAGTTAGCGGGGTGCGCGCTAATAGCGGTTCAATCGGTGACGTCACATCGACAACAGGGTGACTCTTGTTGACGTGTGCAGAGGGTCCCTGGTTCGAGCCCAGTTTAGGGCGAGGACAGGGACGAAAGCAAAACTGTTATATTGATGCTGTTGACCCAGGTCACTGGTTGCCGTGCAAAAGGAGGTCAAACGGGTGTGTGTGTAACCATTGTGAAATGGCTAGTTAGTTAGCTTGGTGCGCACTAATAGCGTTTCAATCGGTGACGTCACTCGCTCTGAGACCTTGAAGTAGTTGTTTCCCTTGCTCTGCAAGGGCCACGGCTTTTGTGGAGCAATAGGTAACGGTGCTTCGTGGGAGGCAGTTGTTGATGTGTTCAGAGGGTCCCTGGGTCGAGCCCAGGTTGGGGCGAGGAGAGCGACGGAAGCTACACTGTTACACTTCAAGATTGTTTTGATCACGTGGATTGGGATATGTTCCCGGGTTGCCTCTGATAATAACACTGACATATATACGGACACAGTGACTGAGTTCATCAGGAAGTGTATAGGTGATGTTGTTTCCACTGTGACTGTTAAATCTAAATGTGTATATGACCAATAAAATTTGAATTGATTTATTTCATGGTGTTGGTAAACGGAAGTATTTGAGTTACAGAACTACATTCGATTGAAGGTCCATTCGATTCAAGGTAATTTCATACAAACTCTGAACTGAGCTCTATGAAGATGATCTTATGCCTAAATGAATTCCTTGAGACACTAAAAACCCATTGAACAAAAGTTTGATCTATCACATCCGCATATGTCCTCATTTAAGCGTCACAATCAAAGTGCCAGCCCAACATATTTCCCTGAACTTTAAGTCCTCCAATACTGTAACTCACTTTTTTATTCAGCCTCACCAGTAGCCTGCCATGTCAAACCAAAATACTATTATATTTCTATACTATTATACATTATAATTCATAATTATTTGAATGACAGAGGTCTTGCTCTGAAGGTGACTTCATTAAATTATAGGTTATTGCCTTATATATCAATCCTGGGTGGCCCCAATTTTAGGCAGGGGTCTGTGGCTGACTGTGACATTGACTGCTCGCTATGATAAAGTAATATCGACTTGCCCATTGCTTATACATAAAACATGTGCTGAGTGGGTGGGGTGGTCTCCTGGGGCTGCTGGCAGAGGATGGATAGCTCCTGATGTTGATGAGGGAGAGGCTTGGACAGATTTGGTATTTTAAGGAAGAGTCTACAGGCTGTATAGGATAGAAAGGGAGGAGGAATCAATTATGTACTTTGAAGTTTTCGTGCCATGCATTTTTTCCAGATGTGTTTGTTTTGATATTGGCTGTATTGTATCAAAATAGTATATACAAAAGAGAGAAATATTGAAAATAATTGAAGTCTTACCTTCATAGGCTCATACAGTATATGGTTGTAAAAGGCATGTCCTGTCAGAAACGTGTGTAGATACTGATATTTTCATCTTCACAAAACTAAACCTGGACCTATTCTATATTTTGTTCTGTTACAGCCTGAATTCCAAACAGATTTGCCTTTCATCCATCTTCACACAATACCCCATAATGACAAAGTTAAAACATGTTTTTAGAAATGTTACAGAAATATCTAATTTACACACCGCTGTGTCAGTACTTTGCAGAAGCACCTTTGACAGCGGTTACAGCTCTGAGTCTTTCTGGGTAAGTCTCTAAGAGCTTTCCACACCTGGACTGTGCAATATTTGCCCTTTATTCTTTTCAGTTCTTCAAGCTCTGTCAAATTGGTTGTTGATCATTGCTAGACAACCATTTTCAGGTCAACTGTAACTCAGTCACTCAGGAACATTCACTGTCTTCTTGGTAAGCAACTCCCTATCAAATCAAATCAAATTGTATTTGTCATGCGCCGAATACAACAGGTGTAGACTTTACAGTGAAATTCTTACTTACAAGCCCTTTTAATCAACAATTGAATTTTAAGAAAAATAAGTGTTAACTAAAAAATAGATAAGCAAATTTATTTTAAATAAAGGTAACAAATCATTAAAGAGCATCAGTGAAATAACAGTAGTAGGAGTCTGATGGCTTGGGGGTAGAAGCTGTTAAATTAAGAAGCCTTTTGGACCTAGACTTGGCTCTCCGGTACCGCTTGTTGTGCGATAGCAGAGAGAACAGTCTATGACTAGGAGATAGCAGGTAGCCTTGTAATTAGAGCATTGGGCCAGTAACCGAAAGGTTGCTAGATTGAACCCCTGAGCCGACAAGTAAAAAATCTGTTGTTCTGCCCCTGAACAAGGCAGTTAACCCACTGTTCCTAGGCCATCATTGTAAATAGGAATTTGTTCTTAACTGACTTGCCAAGTTAAATAAAGGGTAAATACAAAATAAATAAAAGGGTGGCTGGGGTCTTTGACAATTTATAGGGCCTTCCTCGACATAGAGGTCCTGGATGGCAGGAAGCTTGGCCCCAGTGATGTACTGGGCCGTACGCACTACCCTCTGTAATGCCTTGCGGTCTGAGGCCGAGCAGTTGCCATACCAGGCAGTGATGCAACCAGTCAGGATGCACTCGATGGTGCAGCTGTAGAACTTTTTGAAGATCTGAGGACTCATGACAAATCTCTTCAGTCTCCTGAGGGGGAATAGGCTTTATTGTGCTCTCTTCACGACTATCTTGGTGTGTTTGGACCATGATAGTTTGTTGGTGATGTGGACACCAAGGAACTTGAAGCTCTTATCCTGCTCCACTACAACCCATCGATGAGAATGGGGGCGTGCTCAGTCCTCCTTTCCCTGTAGTCCACAATCATCTCCTTTGTCTGGATCACGTTGAGGGAGAGGTTGTTTTCCTGGCACCACACGGCCAGGTGCCTGACCTCCTCCCTATAGGCTGTCTCATTGTTGTCGGTGATCAGGCCTACCACTGTTGTGTCATCGGCAAACAAAATTATGGCGTTGGAGTCGTGTTTGGCCATACAGTCATGAGTGAACAGGGAGTACAGGACGCACCCCTGAGGGGCCCCCGGGTTGAGGATCAATGTGGCGGATGTGTTGTTACCTACCCTTACCACCTGGGAGCGGCCCATCAGGAAGTCCAGGATCCAGTTGCAGAGGGAGGTGTTTAGACCCAGGGTCCTTAGCTTAGTGATGAGCTTTGTGGGCACTGTGGTGTTGAACGCTGAGCTGTAGTCAATGAACAGCATTCTCACGGAGGTGATTACCGAAATCAGCGGTTCACAAACTTTTATAGTCCCGTACCCCTTCAAACATTCAACCTCCAGTTGTGTACCCCCTCTAGCATCAGGGTCAGCACACTCTCAAGTGTTATTTTTTGCCATCATTGTCGGTTTACCACACACACACTATACAATACATTTATTAAACATACAAATGAGTGTGAGTTTTTATCACTTCCAACAAAGCTGGATTGTGACAAAGAGCTCTCATAAGACCAAGGCACAAATAATAATATATAATAATAATCAATCATTTTGCTCTTTATTTAACCATCTTACATATAAAACCTTATTTGTTAATCGAAAATTGTGAATAATTCACCACAGGCTAACCTCTTGAAGCTAGGGGGCACTATTTTTATGTTTGGAAAAATAACGTTCCCAAAGTAAACGGCTTATTTATCAGGACCAGATGCTAGAATATGCATATAATTGACAGCTTACGATAGAAAACACTCTAAAGTTTCCAAAACTTGTAAAAATATGGTCTGTGAGTATAACACAACTGATATTGCAGGCCTGAGGAAAATCCAATCAGGAAGTGACTCTTATTTTGAAAGCTCTGTGTTCCTATGCATCCCTATTGCCCATTGAAAGGGATATCAACCAGATTCCTTTTTCTGTGGCTTCCCTAAGGTGTCGACAGCCTTTAGACGTAGTTTCAGGCCTTTATTTTGAAGAATGAGCGTAAACGTCCACATTGCGTAAGCGGTCAGTTGTTGGCTCTCAGTGTGATTTTTGCGCAAAAAAAGCCAACTGTCCCAGTTGATATATTATCGAATAGATATTTGAAAAACACCTTGAGGATTGATTATAAAAAACGTTTGCCATGTTTCTGTCGATATTATGGATATAATTTGGAATTTTTGTCTGCGTTGTCGTGACTGCTATTTCCGGTGGATTCCTGGGCATAACGCATTAAACTAATGGAGGTATTTGGATATAAAAAATATCTTTATGGAACAAAAGGAACATTTGCTGTCTAACTGGGAGTCTCGTGAGTGAAGATCATCAAAGGTAAACTATTAATTTGATTGCTTTTCTGTTACCTGCCGCTAGGTGTACATAATATTTTGTTAGTATATTGATAAACTTACACAAACGCTTGTATTGTTTTCGCTGTAAAGCATAATTTCAAAATATGAGACGACAGGGTGATAAACTTCTTGTGACTCTCAAACCCAGATCCGGGAGCGTAATCATCGCCTGACACGAATTAGCATAACGCAACGGACATAAATCTTCCTAGAAAATATTCCTATTCATGAAAATCACAAGTGAAATATATTGGAACACAGCTTAGCCTTTTGTTAATCACCCTGTCATCTCAGATTTTCTAAATATGCTTTACAGCCAATGCTAGACAAGCATTTGTGTAAGTTTATCATAGCCTAGCATAGCATTATGCCTTGCTAGCTGCAGGAAACCTTGTCACGGAAATCAGAAAAGCAATCAAATTAAATAATTTACCTTTGATGAACTTCGGATGTTTTCACTCACGAGACTCCCAGTTAGATAGCCAAAGTTAATTTTTTCCCAAAATATTATTTTGGGAAACGTTAGAGTGTTTTCTATCGAAAGCTGTCAATTATATGCATATTCTAGCATCTTTTCCTGACAAAATATCCCATTTAAAACGGGAATGTTTTTTTTCTCCAAAAATGAAAATACTGCCCCCTAGCACCAACAGGTTAACAAAAGGCTAAGCTGTGTTTCGCTATATTTCACTTGTTGATTTCATGAATATGAATATTTTCTAGTAAGATTATTTGACCGTTGCGCTATGCTATTTAGCGTAGTTGATGACAATTATCCCGGATCCGGGATGGGTGGTTCCAAGTTAAGAAAGTTAATCATTTTCACTGTAGTGTCCAAAACGTCTTTCAAGCTGTCAGGCATTCCCTTGGCAGCAAGAGCCTCTCGGTGGATGCTGCAGTGTACTCAAGTGGCGTCGGGAGCAACTGCTTGCATGCGCGTTACCACTCCATTATGTCTCCCTGTCATGGCCTTTGCGCCATCAGTACAGATACCAACACATCTTGACCACCAAAGTCCATTTAATGTCACAAAGCTGTCCAGTAATTAAAAATTATTCTCTCTTATTGTCCTGGTTTCCATAGGTTTGCAGAAGAGGATGTATTCCTTAATTGAACCTGCAAAATCGGCAGTGGATCAAATACTTGTTCTCCCCACTGTATACTAGGAGCTGTGCCAGGGCGCCAAGTCTGTTGACTCATCCAGCTGTAATGCATAGAATTTGCTGGCTTGTATGCGAAGCAGTAATTGTTTCAAAACATCTCCTGCCATGTCACTGATGCATGATGAAGTCATTGTCTGTATATTTTTTGGGGCCTTTTCCCCCAGCATTGTCTCAGCCATATCCGCGGCAGCAGGAAGAAAGAAGTCCTTCACAATAGTATGGGGCATGCCTGTCCGAGCCACTCAGTAGCTCACCATATAATACGCTTATAGCCCCTTCTTATTAATGTTATCTGTGGTTTTTATACATGTCTTACTACTCGAAAGTCGTCTTAATTCTCTCTCAAAAAATTCTGTGGCTTATAATTGAAAATGTGAAGACATTTTTCCCCCCCAAAATATTGTGAATCACATTTTTATTTGGCGTACCCCCGACAGCATTGTGCAGTTTGGGAACATCTGGCCTAAATGTTTGCCAATTTGCTGAATACTTTTGTTGGTAGATGGGACATGTGATGTTATCCAACCTACATTTAATTCTAAATGCCTACCGCTTGCGATGTCTTTTTTAACTGTAAAAATCATGTTTCTTTGCATGACAGGATTGTCCTGACTTTCAATAATGGCTGAATTGCTTTGCCTTGCTTTTCTGGTTGGCTGGTAAGTTTCACCATCCAATCCAATGGTAGATTTGCAGTGGAAGAATGTGCAAAGTAGAAATAAAAATAATGGGGTGCAAATGAGCAAAATAAATAAATAAAATAAATACAGTAGGGACAGAGGTAGTTGTTTGGGCTAAATTATAGGTGGGCTATGTACAGGTGCAGTAATCTGTGAGCTGCTCTGATAGTTGGTGCTTAAAGCTAGTGAGGGAGATAAGTGTTTCCAGTTTCAGAGATTTTTGTAGTTCGTTCCAGTCATTGGCAGCATAGAACTGGAAGGAGAGGCGGCCAAAGAAAGAATTGGTTTTTGGAGGTGACCAGAGAGATATACCTGCTGGAGCGCGTGCTACAGGTGGGTGATGCTATGGTGACCAGCGAGCTGAGGTAAGGGGGGACTTTACCTAGCAGGGTCTTGTAGATGACATGGAGCCAGTGGGTTTGGCAGCGAGTATGAAGCGAGGGCCAGCCAACGAGAGCGTACAGGTCGCAATGTTGGGTAGTATATGGGGCTTTGGTGACAAAACGGATTGCACTGTGATAGATTGCATCCAATTAGTTGAGTAGGGTATTGGAGGCTATTTTGTAAATGACATCGCCAAAGTCGAGGATTGGTAGGATGGTCAGATTTACAAGGGTATGTTTGGCAGCATGAGTGAAGGATGCTTTGTTGCGAAATAGGAAGCCAATTCTAGATTTAACTTTGGATTGGAGATGTTTGATGTGGGTCTGGAAGACAGAGTTTACAGTCTAACCAGACACCTAGGTATTTGTAGTTGTCCACGTATTCTAAGTCAGAGCCGTCCAGAGTAGTGATGTTGGACAGGCAGGCAGGTGCAGGCAGCGATCTGTTGAAGAGCATGCATTTAGTTTTACTTGTATTTAAGAGCAATTGGAGGCCACGGAAGGAGAGTTGTATGGCATTGAAGCTTGCCTGGAGGGTTGTTAACACAGTGTCCAAATAAGGGCCAGATAAGGGCCAGATACAGAATGGTGTCGTCTGCGTAGAGGTGGATCAGAGACTCACCAGCAGCAAGAGCGACATCATTGATGTATACAGAGAAGAGAGTCGGTCCAAGAATTTAACCCTGTGGCACCCCCATAGAGACTGCCAGAGGTACGGGCAGCAGACCCTCCGATTTGACACACTGAACTCTATTAGAGAAGTAGTTGGTGAACCAGGCGAGGCAATCATTTGAGAAACCAAGGCTGGCGAGTCTGCCGATGAGGATGTGGTGATTGACAGAGTCGAAAGCCTTGGCCAGATCAATGAATACTGCTGCACAGTATTGTTTCTTATCGATGGCGGTTATGATATCGTTTAGGACCTTGAGCGTGGCTGAGGTGCACCCATGACCAGCTCTGAAACCAGATTGCATAGCAGAGAAGGTATGGTGATATTCGAAATGGTCGGTAATCTGTTTGTTTACTTGGCTTTCGAAGACCTTAGAAAGGCAGGGTAGGATAGATATAGGTCTGTAGCAGAAAGAAAGGGTCCAGATTGCCTAGCCCGGCTGATTTGTAGGGGTCCAGATTTTGCAGCTCTTTCAGAACATCAGCTGACTGGATTTGGGAGAAGGAGACATGGGGAAGGCTTGGGCGAGTTGCTGTGGGGGGTGCAGTGCTGTTGACCGGGGTAGGAGTAGCCAGGTGGAAAGCATGGCCAGCCGTAGAAAAATGCTTATTGAAATTCTCAATTATAGTGGATTTATCAGTGGTGACAGTGTTTCCTATCTTCAGTGCAGTGGGCAGCTGGGAGGAGGTGTTCTTATTCTCCATGGACTTTACAGTGTCCCAGAACTTTTTTGAGTTAGTGTTGCAGGAAGCAAATTTCTGCTTGAAAAAGCTAGCCTTGGCTTTTCTAACTGCCTGGGTAATAATGGTTTCTAGCTTCCCTGAACAGCTGCATATCACGGTGCTAATGTAGAATGCCATAGGATGTTTTTGTGTTGGTTAAGGGCAGTCAGGTCTGGGGAGAACCAAGGGCTATATCTGTTCCTGGTTCTAAATTTCTTGAATGGGGCATGCTTATTTAAGATGGTTAGGAAGGCATTTTTTACCAGGCATCCTCTACTGAAGGGATGAGATCAATATCCTTCCAGGATACCCCGGCCAGGTCGATTAGAAAGGCCTGCTCGCTGAAGTGTTTCAGGGAGCGTTTGACAGTGATGAGTGGAGGTCATTTGACCGCTGACCCATTACGGATGTAGGCAATGAGACAGTGATCGCTGAGATCTTGGTTGAAGACAGCAGAGGTGTATTTAGAGGGCAAGTTGGTTAGGATGATATCTATGTGGGTGCCCGTGTTTAAGGCTTTGGGGAGGTACCTGGTAGGTTCATTGATCATTTGTGTGAGATTGAGGGCATCAAGCTTAGATTGTAGGATGGCTGGGGTGTTCCAGTTTAGGTCGCCTAGCAGCACAAGCTCTGAAGATAGATGGGGGGCAATCAGTTCACATATGGTGTCCAGAGCACAGCTGGGGGCAGAGGGTGGTCTATAGCAGGCGGCAACGGTGAGAGACTTGTTTTTAGAGAGGTGGTAAAAAAGTAGAAGTTTCAAATTGTTTGGGTACAGACCTGGATAGGAGGACAGAACTCTGCAGGCTATCTTTGCAGTAGATTGCAACACTTCCCCCTTTGGCAGTTCTATCTTGTCTGAAAATGTTGTAGTTTGGGATGAACATTTCAGAATTTTTGGGGGTCTTCCTAAGCCAGGATTCAGACACAGCTAGAACATCCGGGTTGGCAGAGTGTGCTAAAGCAGTGAATAAAAAAACGTAGGCTATTACGGTTACAGAAGTCATCAAAAGAGAGCGCCTGGGGAATAGGAGTGGAGCTAGGCACTGCAGGGCCTGGATTCACCTCTACATCGCCAGAGGACCAGGGGAGGAGTAGGATAAGGGTATGGCTAAAAGCAATAAGAATTGGTCTTCTAGAACGTCTGGAACAGAGCGTAAAAGGAGGTTTCTGGGGCGATAAAATAGCTTCAAGGTATAATGTACAGACAAAGGTATGGTAGGATGTGAATACAGTGGAGGTAAACCTAGGTATTGAGTGATGATGAGAGAGATATTGTCTCTAGAAACATCATTGAAACCAGGAGATGTCATCGCATGTGTGGGTGGTGGAACTAATAGGTTGGATAAGGTATAGTGAGCAGGACTAGAGGCTCTACAGTGAAATAAGCCAATAAACACTAACCAGAAGAGCAATGGACAAGGCATATTGACATTAAGGAGAGGCATGCTTAGTCGAGTGATCAAAAGGGTCCAGTGAGTAGTGAGGTTGGTTGGGGTCACGGCAATTTAGACAGCTAGCCGGGCCATCGGTAGCTAGCATAGGATGGAGGTCTGTTATTAGCCACCTCGTGCGTTTCCGTCGGTAGGATTAGTGGGGTTCCGTGTGGTAGAGAGGATGAATCCAATTCGCAAAAAAACAAACAATTGATATAGTTAGAGAGGCCCAAGAAAAAAAGAAAAAAAGAAAATTGTCCGATAGCTGTCTTATCGGCTGCTATCTGAATAGACCTAACGGTTAGCGGACCGCAGATGGGCGTTCAGGTAACGTCGCGACGGAGGAGCCAGCCGGGATAACTCCTTCGGGTAGATAACGTCGGTAGTCCAGTTGTGAAGGCCCGGTGGGGCTCCGCGTTGGCAGTAAAATGGGTCCGGATAGGTGATTGTAGCCCAGGAGTGACTGATGGAACTCTTCAGCTGGCTAGCTCCGGAATAATTGATGTTTGCTCCGGAATCGACTAAATATCAGCTAGCTAGCTGCGAGATCCAGGTATAAATGTCCAATAAACATGGATTCCAGGTGTTTGGTGCTAGTCCATAATCGCCATTCCGGCCATTATTATGAACCATGCTCCTCGCAGCAGCCTCCACTGATGCATGGGTGCTAGATCTATGATGATATGTTGGCACATCATAATTATTTTAAAATGGCAAATACTAGTAAATTATTGCATTCTATCCATGCTGGCTGTTGGGGGCTATCTGACACATGAAACAAATAAGAGGGAAGGCATACAGGCTGTCGCCAATTTATTCATGCGCAATTTATTAATGTCAACACTTCAACCACTACATTTTTTTTGTTGTTGGTGTGACGTCATTACGTCCAGCTGTTTTTCTCGACACGGTAGTTAAATGGAAATGCTGTCACGCCCTGACCATAGAGACCCCTTGTTTCTCTATGGTATAGTAGGTCAGGGCGTGACTGGGGGTATTCTAGTTTATTATTTCTATGTGATGTTCTACTTTATTTTTTTAGTTGGTGATTTGTATGATTCCTAATTAGAGGCAGCTGGTAATTGTTGTCTCTAATTGGGGATCATATTTAGGTAGCATTTTTCCCACCTGTGTTTGTGGGATATTATTTTGTGTTTTGTGCATGTGCACCACGTAGTCACGTTTCGGTGTTAGTTGATTGATTTATTGTTTTGTTTTTGCTACGCCTTGGTCCGTCTCTCCACATGTACGTGACAAATGCACCCTAGCAGGCAACTGTCAAATCTATTTTCTATGCAAACTTTCTAAATGTTGACGAAAAAATCCCTGGACATGTTAATGTAAAAATAGCTAGTGAAGGGGACACCGTCTTCGAGCTGATGGCAAAACTCGAGTCCCACTGCATTGTTTATGACTAATGCACAAATTCATGTTGAAACCTATGACCAGAAAAAGTTAAATATTCCTCAATATGAAAAAACAAATATCCGCTATTAATAACAATGCAAGCCCATTGATACACTTTGCTACTCATTCATTGAAGCTGCAATGCTGGTTGCAGCAACGGGAGAAGCACATTTCATGGTTTATAAAAGTGTTGAATAAAGTGTTGAAAGTGCTGAATAGTCTCTCTAGTCCTGATTTTAGATATTTTGAAATCACAGTATCAACTTACTTTGCTGTGTGCTCCAGGAAACTGCAGACAGACAGGGTGATCTGAGCAATCCAATTTGCTAGCGGTAGGCCTATAGGTGCACTCAGTGGCGAGTTTAAAATGTAAATCTTGGTGGGGCAAACAATTTATTTGTATTTTTATGCATGCCAGCAAAGCCATTACAGAACAGAACATTAACTAAACAATACATTAACTGGACTATAACGGTGACAAACAGTGCCCACAAACTGTTAGGGCCTACATAAAGCTGTCCCAAAACGTTATCATTGTTACACCTTTGTTTAAGCAATCAGCCATATCACGTAGTGATATTTAACTATTTGTTCAGCTAATTTGAAATGAACAGTGACAAAATTCAGAACATGGGAAGTTCTTACAGTATTCTTCCTGTACCCCAAGTCTAAACTCTAGGATAAATAAAGTGGGCATATAAAGAGGCAATGAAAACTCTTACAATATTCGATGATTACATTTCTCTAAAACAGGCTATAGGCTACATGTGCACCACCAAGTCAGAACAGTAGGCTAAGTTATGAGGGGAAAGGGGACCAAATTATTAGGGTGGGGTACATGGGCTACTAACAGCTTACTACACAACATACACTTAGTATTACATTCATAGCTACAGTATACATATCTCCCTGGCATATTACATAATTTATGTAACAGCATACAAGACATTTTTGGACTCATGGGCCAATTTTGTCATCAAAGTCTGGCATTCTCTGGTTTTATGGTGCTTTCAAGACAACTGGGAACTCCAAAAAAAAACAAGGTCGAATCGAGCTCTCCCCGTAGATTTTGCTGTGAAGTAGTGTCCCCAGGAGTGACAGAACGCTGAGCCAATCACGGTGATCAAAGTAGAGACTCAGAGCTACAAAGTGGTATATCATACACTGCATTTGAGGAAGAATGGGAAAGTAATTCTGCATTCAAAGTTGATAAATTTGTATACTCACTTTTGAGAAAATCGCCTTTGAATGTTTTGCTATCTAGTTATTAAGAGCTCTTCTTTGTCCAAACCCATTCAGCATTGTTCACACCCTCACACTAAATTTTAGCCCCACCCATCTTGTCTGGCCGATGATTTGTTTACCTCTGGATAACATGAAAACAGCCTAGCCAGCTCTACTGGCAACAATTTCATTATGCTTTTTGCAGACGTTTACTGACATCGGCCATATTCAACAGGTGTTGTACACACCATTAGCTAACGAGCCAGCCAGCCAACATTAGCTAATTAAACAACAAACAGTGCCAACAATGCCACAGTGCTGGGATCTAACCAACCATGTTCAATGTTAGCTAGCTAATATTAGGCTCTAACTAGATCAGCACACGGCTCTGGGAAATGAATAATAATGTCAGCTATGGAGCCAGCCAGCTAATGTTAGCTAGCTAGTTAACAGTAAATGTTGGCTTAAGTCATATAGCTTGCTAGCTAGGTGAACAAAGTGTAAGTAAACACACGTCACATAACGTTAGCTAACGATCCAGCCAGCTAACATTAGCTAGTCAAACAACAATGAACAGTGCCAACAATGCCACAGTGCTGGGAGCTAACCAACCATGTTCAATGTTAGCTAACTAACATTAGGCTCAAACTAGAACAGCAAACGCCTCTGGGAATTGAATAATAACATAAGCTAGGGAGCCAGCCAGTTAACAATAGCTTGAAAAGAATCCACTTTCTGTCAAAATTAGAAAACGTGTAATATCCGAAAATGTAACGTTAGCTAGCTAACGCTAGATGATCTTACCTCATTGTGCATGGATGCATCTCCCTGTCAGAAATTCCATGCCACGGTTGCCCTTAGTTTGAAGATGAAATCCTGAGACAAGTGTTTCCTCCATCTCTTTAGCTATCATACTATAATTCCATTGATTTCAAAACCTGATCCTCCAGAAAGTGGAGAGCCACACAAATGCAGCTCCACTACACAATACATTAAAAAAGCAACATTTGACAGGGTTACCAACACAAACTTACAAGCTTCTATGGCAGACCAATCCGGACTCCTCTCTCGGCATGGTTGCTAGCTTTTTCTCTGGCTTAACCAAGGCTCGTAATTTAACTATTTTATTTGTATTTACAGGTGGCATACAAGTTTGTTATTAAGGCACATGAAAGTCCACATGTTCAAGAAGGCATTTCTACCCCAAAAAATGCATTTTGATAAAAACATTTTTTACAGCTGAGCTGAAATTTGCTATCGTAAATGTTAGCAACACCTCTGCCTTTGCGGGATGCACGAGGGATATGGTCACTAGTGTAACCAGGAGGTGAGGCCTCATTTACACAGTAAATTCATCATGCTTAAGCTATGTTTCAGTCAGGCCAATCACATCAAGATTAGGATCAGTGATTAGTTCATTGACTATAATTGCCTTTGAAGTAAGGGATCTAACGTTAAGTATCCCTATTTTGAGATGTGAGGTACCATGATCTCTTTCAATAATGACAGGAATGGAGGAGGCCTAGTGAGATTGCTAAGGCGAATACCGCCATGTTTAGTTTTGCCAACCCAGGTCGAGGCACAGACACTGGCAGGCTGGCTAACAACCTTCTGCCTGGCCTGCACCCTATTTCATTGCGGAGCTAGAGGAGTTAGAGCCTTGTCTATGTTGGTAGATAAGATGAGAGCACCCCTCCAGCTAGGATGGAGTCCGTCACTCCTCAGCAGGCCAGGCTTGATCCTGTTTGTGGGTGAGTTCCAGAAAGAGGGGCAATTATCTACAAATTCTATCTTTTGGGAGGGGCAGAAAACAGTTTTCAACCAGCAATTGAGTTGTGAGACTCTGCTGTAGAGCTCATCACTCCCCCTAACTGGGAGGGGGCCAGAGACAATTACTCAATGCCGACACATCTTTCTAACTGATTTACACGCTGAAGCTATGTTGCACTTGGTGACCTCTGACTGTTTCATCCTAACATCGTTGGTGCCAACGTGGATAACAATATCTCTATACTCTCTACACTCGCCAGTTTTAGCTTTAGCCAGCACCATCTTCAGATTATTCTTAACGTCGGTAGCCCAGTCCCCTGGTAAACAGTGTATGATCACTGGATGATTCGTTTTAAGTCTAATACTGCGGGTAATGGAGTCGCCAATGACTAGGGTTTTCAATTTGTCAGAGCTAATGTTGGGAAGATTCGGCGTCTCAGACCCTGTAACGGGAGGAGTAGAGACAAGAGAAGGCTTGGCCTCAGACTCCGACTCGCTGCTTAATGGGGAAAACCGGTTGAAAGTTTCTGTCGGCTGAATGAGCGACACCGGTTGAGCATTCTTACAGCATTTCCCTCCAGAAACCATGAGAAAGTTGTCCGGCTGTGGGGACCGTGGGAGGGGATTTATACTAACGTTACTATCTGTACTTACTGGTGGCACAGACGCTGTTTCATCCTTTCCTACACTGAAATTACCCTTGCCTAACGATTGCGTGCGTCTGAAGTTGGGCTTGCAACACAGCTATCTTCGCAGTAAGGCGATCGTTCTCCTGTATATCATAAGTACAGTGACTGCAATTAGAAGGCATCATGTTATTAATATTACTACTTAGCTTCAGCTGTTGGAGGTCCAGAAAAAGCGTCCGGAGTGAAAAAGTTTAATGAAAAAAAGTTGAGTGAGGGAAAAACCTAAAATATTAACGGTATTTAAAAAGTAAAAACCGTAAAGTTGGCAGGTAGCAAAGTAAGGTTGGCAACAAAACACACAAAACGCACAGCAATACGTAAACAGGTCTGCAAGTTGTGACCGGAGGGTCCCAGAGAGAACATGAAGTGTTGTTTTGTTAGGTAAAATCCTTTTTGATTTCCTAAACATGTCCACATAGCATGCACGATCGATTTTGTATTCTACTCGTTCAATTTGCAAAGAGAGGAATCTGTGAAAATGTAACCCTAAACGTTGTTTCAACCAGTCAAATAACGTTTTATTTATTCCTCAGAGATCCTAGAACATAACCAGAATTCACTATATCATTAGGAGTGTAGTATATCCTACATGACACCATATTTGGTCTGAGAGCGATTCTTTCATGGCATGCCGATGACATGGGCGGCTTCACTTGATTAACTGTAACTTTGTCAAATAAGCACCAATCGGGGTCAAACAAAGCCAGCTAGAAGAGCTGGGCTTTACGGAAGTCAGCGGAAACCCCATATCTGTTGCAAAATTTGTCTGCTAACCTTGTGCGATAGCAAGCCTTTTCCTTTTGGACAAAAATTGCAAGAATACAGAGTTATGAAGTTATGAAAACTGGGTGTTTTGCAAATGTTGAACTTACAATATGGCTACTAATACTGGAAAAGGTCAATCAAAGTCCAAGTTGACTGATTTGGCGATATTCTTTCAGAAAAATGTAATGTGTCCTTCATGATTTGCCCAAATGTACCTGGGTGACATTACACTAAATGTCATGTAGCTTGCTCATACTCCAAGTCTGAAACTATTGCACATACACTGCTGCCCTCTTGTGGACACCATCGGAATTACAACAAGAGTGATGGCTAGATTTGGGACCTTTCTGTTGTATTTCAAAGATGGCGGTAGAAAGAAAATATAAAGAAACAGTGGGTTTTTTCTTTGTATTTTCTTCTACCAGATCTATTGTGTTATATTCTCCTACGTTCAATTGACGTTTCCTTTCAAATGGTACCAAGAATATGCACATCCTTGCTTCAGGGCCTGAGCTACAGGCAGTTAGATTGGAGTATGTCATTTTAGGTGAAAATTGAAAAAAAGGGGGCTATCCCTAAGAAGATTTAATAATGTACTGAGAACAAAAAATAAATATAACATTTCTTATCGAGCCCTGATGCCCGCAGATTACAGATTGCATTTGCCGATTTTCATTCATCAGTGAGTCAATGGCTTGAATAGTCATTGAGTCACTCACGCATTGAAAAGGAATGAGATGGCATCACAATTCATGCCAGGCACACCTGTGAGCTCTGGAACTCCACCTCTGACAGGCAGAGTCAACGTGGCGGGTTCGTCAGGTTTTCAGTTTACCCTAACATTTCCATTCCTCTTCTTACAACAGAACTTGACCAACTGCTCACCAGTCACAGCAAGGGCCGCCCGGACCATTATGCTGTTCTGCTATTCCAAGGATGTGTAACTGAAGAGAGATACCACGAGTGGGCACAGAATGCATAGCCTTTCCGCTGTGGCCATCTATTTCAGCACCATTTCGTGCTGCTCTGAGACAAGCATGGAGAAACGAAAATGTTCAAATATTCCATGATATTCTTAAGATATGTGTTGACTGAATATAAGCAAGCAATGTCTGCTAAATAATCATCTTAGGTTTCTCCAGAAATAAATACGAATTAATGTCTCACCCCATGTTCAAGAATTGCCTTTTTCTCATTCACTCTATGTTAAATAAAAACAAAATCTTCAAAATGTCGTTACTTTTTAAACAAAGTGATTATTATTATTAATTCATATAGAATTATATAAAAGCCCTTAGATATTCTCAGATACTCTCACAGATCCTATTGGAAAATGCCCCTTGATATTAATATAGAGTCCTCCAATTCCCTTTAGATATTAACCTGTCTAGGACTGGAACCCCGTTCCGCCAAATTCAAAAGAACAAAAATCTCATAATTAAAATTCCTCAAGCATACAACTATTTTACACCTTTTTAAAGATACAATTCTCGTTAATTAAGCCACAGTGTCTGATTCCAAAAATGATTTACAGCAAAAGCACCACAAAAGCTCCTTTTAGATATACTGTTAAAAAATGGTGTAGGTCTTATTTATTTAAAGAGCATTTTGAAGTTAGAAGCAAAAGCCTACAACTATTTTAGCACTGTTTCGTGCTGCTCTGAAACAAGCATGACACAGGGATGCTTTAGCTAAATAGCCCAGTACTGTACTGCCGGACATCACGTTGTGCAGCGCCATTTTTCCATTCCATCCTAACAGAAACCCAGAGGGTTTTTCATTTTCCATGGAATGGATACACCATAATATTAATCAAATTAATTAAGCAAGTACCAGTCAAAAGTTTGGACATACCTACTCATTCAAGGATTTTTCTAAATTGACTATTTTCTACATTGTAGAATAATAGTGACGACATCACAACTATGAAACAACACATATGGAATCAGTTAAGAACAAATTCCTATTTACAAGGTTAGCCTACTCCTTCCTCTCCAACGGGGATTTGAACCCCGTCTCCTGCGTGCCCCGCTTTCTGTAGTACAGACATGGCCTGCTGTAAAGGCTTCTAGGAGTAGTGGGTGGAGGAGTCAGGCGCAGAGAGCAGGTTTAGTGTCGAACGTGGATCTTTATTCCAAAGACAGTGAAAACGGACATGCCAAACGCAAGGGCGCATGAAATAACCAGTCCAAACAAACAGGACTAAACTGTCCGGAAAAATAGAATCCGCAAATAATCCAACACCATGAACAGAAAACAAGCCTGCACAATAGCCGGCGGGCCTAGTGCCCTTAAATAGCCCACAAACAAAACTAATCAGACCAAACTAACAGAAACAAAAAAGGGAATCGATGCCAGCTAGTAGGCCGGCGACGACGATCGCTGAGCGCCGCCGGAACAGGAAGAGGCACCATCTTCGGTGGGATTCGTGACACCTGCTCTCCCTTGTGTAAGGAATTAGGCACGTTCCCATGTTAACTACAGTATGTATTGTAGACTGTACAGTAGCCTAATAAATAAATAAACACATTTTCGTTAATAAAATATTGATAAAAAAATTAAGTGCCTAATCCTTACATAAGGGAGATCAGGCCATGTCTGTACGACAGAATGCATAACTAAATCAACATCTGCATTTTGAAAGAGTATTTCTTTAATAATTATTTTATTAACAAAATGTGTTTATTTGTTTATTAGGCTACTGTGCAGTCTACAATACATACTGTAGTTAACCTCTCTGCACATGGAACCCGGGAGCGGGATGAAATTCGACAACATACGGTGATCACTACATAAATAGTCATATTAAACATTCATGAAAATACAAGTGTCTCACATGTTTCGAAAGCCTAGAATGTTGCTAATCCAACTGCATTGTCAGATTTAAAAAAGGATTTACTGCGAAAGAATACGATGCGATTATCTGAGGATAGAGCCCCATAAAAAACAACTATTTCAACCAGCACAGGCGTAACAATATCACAAACTGCAATAAAATAAATAATTTACCTTTGACGATCTTCCTCTTTTTGCAATCCCAATGCTCATTGTTACACAATGAATGGTCTATTGTTTAATCAAATCCATTTTTATAGCCTAACACGAAACATTTTGTGAACCGCTTGTGTCGTGAATTCCGTCTCATTTCATTTTTGACGACACACTCGAGGTAAATACACACACAGAACGTGACTTTTCCAGTCATGTTTGGTTTCATTGCAATCAACTGGTTTGTTTGTAACACAACCACTGTTTGTAACACAACCAAACCTGATGGGTCATTTCGTGGGACGTATTGACTGAAAGAAACCGATTTGAAGACAACAAGTAATGACATCATTGTGCACCAATGATTTACCCGCTGTTTCGTTGATTGACTGTATTTTAACCCAATGACCACTGATCGTCTTGAAATCTAGCTGGGTAGATAGCCAATGAGCTGAGGTAAACGGCAATATGTAATGTTTATGTGTTGGAAGACCAACCCATGTAGTAAACTCAACCTTAATTCAACCTTATGTTCCCTGTACTCTATATATGTATCTGTTTATTATACCTGTTGATACTCACTTTACAGCAGAAAGAGACTGCTATGGCACCTGGCATCAGCAGCACAATATTGTGTAGAGCTTTGGCAAAGTGGGTGGGGTTATATTATTCCTGTTTGGCCCTGTCCGGGGGTCTCATTGGATGGGGCCACAGTGTCTCCTGACCCCTCCTGTCTCAGCCTCCAGTATTTATGCTGCAGTAGTTTGTGTCGGGGGGCTAGGGTCTGTTTGTTATATCTGGAGTACTTCTTCTGTCTTATCCCGTGTCCTGTGTGAATTTAAGTATGCTCTCTCTAATTCTCTCTTTCTCTCTCTCGGAGGACCTGAGCCCTAGGACCATGTGTCAGGACTACCTGGCATGATGACTCATTGCTGTCCCCAGTCCACCTGGCCTTGCTGCTGTTCCAGTTTCAACTGTTCTGCCTGCGGCTATGTACCCTAAACTGTTCATATTTACTCTAGAGGTGCTGTCCTGTTGCAACCTCTACAACCACTGTGATTATTATTATTTGACCCTGCTGGTCATCTATGAACGTTTGAAAATCTCGGCCATGTTCTGTTATAATCTCCACCCGGCACGGCCAGAAGAGACTTACCACCCCTCATAGCCTGGTTCCTCTCTAGGTTTCTCCCTAGGTTTTGGCCTTTCTAGGGAGTTTTTCCTAGCCACCGTGCTTCTACACCTGCATTGCTTGCCTGTTTGGGGTTTTAGGCTAGGTTTCTGTACAGCCCTTTCAGATATTAGCTGATGTACGAATGGCTGTATAAATACATTTGATTTGATAGTGGACTGAGGGTCTTCCAAATATTGAAAGTGTGTAAATAGTTACCCATTTTTCTTTCTTCGTATTTCTTTCCCCATTTTTTTTTTTTTGGGGGCATTTTGTAAATAGTTATCTGTTTCAAAATGTATGCCTTCACCAATTTGGCCATTTGCGTACATTTGGGCTACTTGTGTGGGACACCTGGGTGACTTCATGATAAATGTCATGTAGCACACTCATTTTGGAAGTTATCATTCTGAAACCTTGCACAAGTACTGTTGCCCTTATTTTTTTTTCATCCTATCTGAATGTTTGTTTTATCTTGTTCAGTTTTGGAAATGTTAGAGTGTTTTCTATCCAACTCTACTAATTATATGCATATTCTAGCTTCTGCGCCTGAGTAACAGGCAGTTTACTTTGGGAATGCTTTTCATCCAGACGTGAAAATACTGCCCCCTACCCAAGAGAAGTCAAACAGCAGTCCGTTACCTTCCCAGCTACATCAGTCAAATAAAGAGTAGCCAGTTTACACACTGAGAACAGCTGCCTCTGTTCGTACACTTTGAAGATTATGCACAGTCCTAAATCCAGCCTTGTGAATCCACCAAACAGCCTTCCCAACCGCTCTTATGCGTCCGCATGGTCCTAATGCACACTGATGGCACTTTTTTGTACAACAGTGCAATGATAAAACTGGAGGTGACAAATATGCAATTTCAGAATGTGGGGGGGGTCATGTCCCCCCTGTCACCAGTGAAACTTGTGCCCATGTTCTCAAGAGTGTGAAACCTAGAGAGAGCTAGCAATTTGTATGTTCTATGTACTATGTAGAACTATGTCTACATTTATCTCCAAGTGGCACAATAGACATGAGTTTGTGCATATGTGTGGATGAGTGGGAGTTTGAGAGTGGAGAGGTGTTCAACATAGTTTGATTGGAGCATAAGAGATCGGAGCGAGGGGTCACACCACATCAGCGACGGCACACGCTTGCCCGTCTCTTGTGCACTCAAACAGCATCAAAGCCTCTTGTTATCAAATCAGAATTAATTGGTTGCGTACACAGACCATTATTGGCTAGGCTTTCTCTCCTAATCTCCTTCCCTCCTCCCTCCCACCTCATCACATGGTACTCTGGAGCCACAGGCCAGCAGGAGGGGACGGATGGAGAGGGAGAGAGAAAGAGAGAACAGCTGGTTCATATCAGGCTAAGAACATGATAAGTGAAGGATGGTGTAGTGGTACCATAGAGGCTGTAGAGCACGTGCAATCTCATTCCACTGTGGGCCGAATGTCTGCAGATTTTCACACCTCCGTTGTACTTGATTGATGAAATAAGGTCATTAATTAGTAAGGAACTCCCCTCACCTGGTTTGCCTATGTCTTAATTGAAAGGAAAAACCTGCGGACACAAGGCCCTAAATGGAATGAGTTTGACACCCCTGTTGAAGAGGATGGGGAGATGTTGTGCTGCGCTGTGGTCGAAGAACTGTTCTTGGTCACCAATTATTCACATCCTCATTTCTTCCCTTTGTTTTTTCCCTCTTTCTTTTTTTGGGAGTGAAAATTGTATTTCTGTGGTCCCTCTAAAAAAGCACAACTTTAGCTCAGAGCGCAAGAATTTGAAATAGGTAGTTTTGTAAATCCTTTGAACAGACATGGACTTTTTGACTGTTCAGATGGCCTTCATCATCAGAGCTGATCAAAGTTCACTTTTCTTTTCTTCACATGTGACTGTGGACTGTATGGTGGAATACTGACTCCCCCAGGCAAAACTCCTTACGATGAATATTGAATCCTCAAATTTCCAAAGAAGTCTCTGACAGCAAAGAAGTATTCTGAAGGCTAGTTTCCACAAGAGGTGAATACAAAATAAGACTATGGTATTTATCCAACCAAAACTGTGCCAGAAACCTTTGCTCCGAACATAACAAACATTCACAGTCATGAAATGGGACCATACAATTCTAGAAGGAGAACATCTCAGATGAAATATGATTGTGAATGTGCTAAAGAATTATTGGGCATTAGTTGTTTCTGGGGGGGTTTCTGCCACGTCTCTCTAGTTCTTATAACAAACATAAAAGGCTCCTATTTTCAGGAGGACATAATCATTTTTTTGGTACACAGGCATTGTCAGTATCCTGCTGAAGTAAAACAGAATTCCATTGTTGAACTTTTGTGTTTGGAGTCAGGTAAATTACACAGATTGCTGAAGATTTTTTTTTTTCTGCTTATGGCCTTTTTCAATCTAATTTGCCAGCAATTATGATGAATTGCATCAATTTACTGGAGCCCAACAAAAACTCCTGTTATTGATGGGGATGCTTACAGGACACAGAGCAAGCCTCTCACCTGTATTTATGAACTGGACTGGCCCAGTGCTGCGTTATCTAAAAACATACTGATAAAGGCCTAACATGCAAGGCAAGAGAAATGTATCCTGGAACAATCTGGAAGAAATAAGAAAATAAACAAGAAACTGTGAAAAAAATATACTTTCCGTGCTGCATGTGGATGTCAAAGGGATATGAGAGGTGGGCAAGAGACAAGAGGGCATCCTGTCAGCATCTTTTGATTGCTCCTCCATGACTCTTCTAATCCGCCTTACCATTACCCCTGACGGTCAACTGTCCTGTGGGCAGGCGGTCAGCACCCCACATATTCCATTTCAGCAGGGGAGAGCCACTGCATATTTTCTCATGCTGGCTTCCTCAATACAGTAAACCCACCATTAGCCAGTAAATAAGCAGGGAGGAAGGAAAGGAGAGAGGGAGGGTGGGAGAAGGGAGAAGAGGGTGCACAGAGGATAGAAATATGTTTGTGCTGGGGGAGGGAGCTAACAATTTTCTGCATGAATTGCCTGGGCTCATCATAGCTGTCTCAGGAGATGTGTAGGTTGCATTGTGTGTGTGATGTGGCAGTAAACAGCAGCTTTCTTCTCTCACTCCCCCACTCTCCAATCCCTCCTCTACACTTTCATCCTTAGTCCTGTATCTATACTGCAGTAACACTGAACTCTGCTGGCATCGTATGTGTCAGTTATGCCCAGGTACACATGCAGTTTCAGTGATTATATTAGGTAACTCCCACCTGAAGTATGTACTTTGGTGGCAATTTGATTAGTCAAATGAATATAATGTGAAATTCCATGAAGGTGTTACAGTACAGTGGTAATGTTGAGGAAAGAGTTTTTCTATGTGAGTGTTAATTATGTTGTGTAACTTTGTTAACTTGGTTGTGAGTGTTTTCTACGTTGTGTAAATTGGTTCAACTACTGTACATACAGTGACTTCAAAAGTGTTCAGACCCCTTGACTTTTTCCACATTTTGTTACATTACAGCCTTATTCTAAAATTGATTTAAAAAAAAAAGAATAGTCAGCAATCTACACACAATACCCCATAATGACAAAGACAAATGTTCAGAAATTTTTGCAAATGTATAGAAAATATAAAAACATAAATACTTTATGGACATAAGCATTCAGACCCTTTGTTGAGACATGAAATTGAGGTAATGTGAATCCTGTTTCCATTAATCATCCTTGAGATGTTTCTATAACTTCATTGGAGCCCATCTGTGGTAAAGTCAATTGATTTGGCATGATTTGGAAAGGCACACACCCATCTCTATAAGGTCCCACAGTTGACAGTGGATGTCAGAGAAAAAAAACAAACCATGATGTCGAAGGAATTGTCCGTAGAGCCCCGAGACAGGATTGTGTCGAGGCACAGATCTGGAGAAGGGTACCAAAATAGTTCTGCAACATTGAAGGTCCCCAAGAACACAGTGACCTCCATCATTCTTAAATGGAAGAAGTTTGGAACGACCAAGACTCTTACTAGAGCTGGCCGCCGGGCAATCATGGAGAAGGGCCTTGATCAGGGAAGTGACCAAGAAGTCCATGGTTACTCTGACAGAGCTCTAGAGTTCCTCTGTGGAGATGGGAGAACCTTCCAGAAGGACAACCATCTCTGCAGCACTCCACCAATCAGGTCTTTATGGTAGAGTGACCAGACGAAAGGCATGTGACATTCTATTTGGAGTTTGCCAAAAGGCACCTGAAGACTCTCAGACCATGAGAAACAAGATTCTCTGGTCTGATGTAACCAAGATTGAACTCTTTGACCTGAATTCCAAGCGTCACGTCTGGAGGAAACCTGACACCATCCCTATGGTGAAGCACGGTGTTGGCATCATCATGCTGTGAGGATGTTTTTCAGCAGCAGGAACAATGAGACTAGTCAGGATCGAGGCAAAGATGAACAGAGCAAAGTACAGAGCAAAGAGAGATCCTTGAATGAAACCTGGTCAAGAGCGCTCAGGACCTCAGACTGGGGCAAAGGTTAACCTTCTGACAGGACAATGACCCTAAGCACACAGCCAAGACAACACAGCTTTGTGAAAAGTCTCTGAAGGTCCTTGAGTGGCCCAGCCAGAGCTCGGACTGGAAATAGCTGTGCAGCGACACTCCACATCCAACCTGACAGAGCTTGAGAGGATCTGCAGAGAAGAATGGGAGAAATTCTCCAAATACAGGTGTGCCAAGCTTGTAGCGTCATACCCAAGAAGACTCAAAGCTGTAATCGCTGCCAAAGGTGCTTCAACAAAGTACTGAGTAAAGGGTCTGAATACTTATGTAAATGTGATGTTTCAGTTTTTTTTAAACCTGTTTTTGCTTAGTCATTATGGGGTATTGTGTATATATTGATGAGGGGGAAAAATGTAATCAATTTTAGAATAAGACTGTAACCTAACAAAATGTGGAAAAAGTCAAGGGGTCTGAATACTTTCCGAAGGCACTGTACAATATATGAATTACGGGAGAACATACACACTACGTGACAAATATATGTGGATACGTGCACGTCGAACATCTCATTCCAAAATCATGGGCATTAATATGGAGTTGGTCCCCCCTTTGCTGCTAGAACAGCCTCCACTCTTCTGGGAAGGCTTTACACTAGATGTTGCTGAAGGAACTTGCTTCCATTCAGCCACAGGAGCATTAGTGTGGTCGGGCAGTGATGTTTGGCAATTAGGCCTGGCTCGCAGTCGGCATTCCAATTCACCCGAAGGTGTTTGATGGGGGTTGAAGTCAGGGCTCTGTGCAGGCCAGTCAAGTTCTTCCAAACCAATCTAAAAAAAACAGTTCTGTATGGACCTCGCTTTGAGCACGGGAGCATTGTCATGCTGAAACAGGAAAGGGCCTTCCCCATGAAAAACCACCCAGACCATTATTCCTCCTCCACCATACTTTAAAGTTGGCACAATGCATTCAGTAGGTAGCGTTTTCCTGGCATCTACCAAACCCAGATTCGTCCGTTGGACTAGCAGATGGTGAAGCGTGATTCATCACTCCAGAGAATGCGTTTCCACTGCTCCAGAGTCCAATAGCTGCGAGCTTTACACCACTTCAGCCGACACTTGGCATTGTACATGGTGATCTTAGGCTTGTGTGCAGCTGCTTAGCCATGGAAACCCATTTCAGGAAGCTCCTGACGAACAGTTCTTGTGCTGACGTTGCTTCCAGAGGCAGTTTGGAACTTGGTAGTGAATGTTGCAATCGAGGACAGACAATGTTTACGCGCTTCAGCACTCAGCTGGCTTGTTCTGTGAGCTTGTGTGTCCTTCCATTTTATGGTTCAGCCATTGTTCTCCTAGATGTTTCCACTTCACAATAACAGCACTGACAGTTAACCGGGGCAGCCTAGCAGTTCAGAAATGTTACGAACTGACTTGTTGGAAAGGTGGCATCTTATGACGGTGCCACGTTGAAAGTAACTGAGCTCTTCAGTAAGGACATTCTACAGCCAATTTTTGTCTATGGAGACTGCATGGCTGTGTGCTCGATTTTATACACCTGTCAGTAACGCGTGTGGCTGAAATAGCCAAATCTACTGATTTGAAGGGGTTTACACATACTTTTGTATGTCTAGTGTACCTCCTGTTTTTCTGCAACATTTGTATAATATTTTTACTTTTCATATCTGTTACGTTCCCCAGTTCCTGTGTTGTGGTTTTTTATGTGTGTGTTTCAGGAAAATGGCTTCCTAGAATCCCCCAAGCAGCTGATTGGTCGACTCCATGGCAAATTGGAGCTGACCCCGCCCTCTTGTTAGAGGACGCAGCTGTCTTCAATTACAGACTCCTTCTCCAGCTATATAAGCCAGTGTTCTGTTGCTCAGCAGAGAGCTGAGTGTTATATTCTGGGTTGGTTGTTTCGCAGATAGAGATGAGTGTGTCCTGTGTTGGTTATTGCTGAGAGACAGGTTTTTGTTAAGTACTGTATAGCCGCTGCTTCTAAGGTACGTGTGTCCCCATGAGGCAGTGTTTTTGATTATTGAAATTGCTTGTGATATTCTGTTTCATTTGTTCACAGGGGGGAAGAGGAAGGCACCTTGTGAGTGCTTTGGCGAGAGGCCTAGGGCATACATATACCCGTAGTGTATATACTCTGTCTATGCACACTACGTAAGACCTGGGCGGACTATCCCCTGTATTTTGGTTAGAGCACCAGGTGGTGCTAGTTAGGTAAGTAGTGGGTAGGCAGGAGAGGGGGCTTTTATATTTGCTTTGGTTCTGTCCAAACCCTTTTCCCAAAAATTACCGTGTGACGGAATACATTCCCTGTAAACGGTAATATCTCTGACTAGCATCCCACAAGGGGACATGGCAGTGTAAGTGGGGAGAAATCTAGGATCCATTAAAACGCTTTCCCACTGCAATCTGGTTGAATCAATGTTTCAAAGTAATTTCAACCAAAAAATGGTGGCAAACTGATTCGATTTGAAAACGTTATCAACTCACAGGAATTTTTTTCTTCCCACCCAACTTTTAACCTAAATCCAATGACATGGTAACATGTTTTTTTATATTCGTTGAATTCAACCAAATGTGAATCAAAACTAGACGTTGAACTGATGTCTGTTTCCAGTGGGTTGTGATGAGAAGGTGGATTCTCTGAATACTTCCAAGCTGCATACTTTTAGTACTTGGAGTCAACACTGAAATGGTCAGTGATTATGCAGCACCCTGAAATTAAGGTTCTTTGCATTGTCCAACCTACCAGTAGATGACCTAGAATTGACTGCGAGAAAAATAAATAACATTTACAAATGTTTTTAATGCGGTTAACACGTCTGACAGCAAATGTTGAGAAAAACTCATTTAGCCCCTCAGTGTGAAGCAGCTGAATTTAATTTGCACAAATAAATTGAGCTATTCCCAAATGTCCACCACTCTGCTGGATGAAAAGCACTACAGGAGCTAAGCCCGCAGAACTTCAGCCTGGGAGACAGACATTCACTGGGCTCAGCCAAGGCAACTTTGTCTACCAATCTATTGCCTGTCCGCCTCACACAATACAACAGATAAATACATTTAAATAGATCCCTCCCTTGCTAAACATTTGCTAAACTTCCCCAGAGAAACCTTAAGCTACGGTATCTAAGTGGTTGTGTGTCAGTTAGACTCTGGGTGTGAAAATACTTTCTCTGCCACCACGTTCACTGCTAGAACCCTGTCCACCCAGGGTAGAGAGGAGTGGATGGTGCTAGTCTTGTCCTCCTCAATGGGAGGGAGGAGTGAGAGATTGAGGGTGTCAGGGAGGTGGCTGGTGGCACTGTGGAATGGCATGACCTGTGATCAATCCATAATCAAAGGGTGTGATGGAGCTGAGCTGGGCCCTCGAGGGGATACTTGGTCTGCTGGCAGGCCATTTAAGGTAGAGATAAAAATATAAAAGAGAGGCTCATCGTCAAGGCTCAACCTCAGCATACATCAGGCATCTCGCTCATTAACATCCTGCAGAATTACAGATGGCCCCGTCATACCTAGGGCCACATCACTTTCTCAGACCAGTCATCGTGCTAATGATCTCACCCCTTCCTCAAAGCTCCCTCCCTTGTTGTCTGAGTGCGGGAAACGCTGTAAATCAAGAGGACTCTATGTATTTTGAAAGATGAGACGTTGAGGATTATAATAAATACTGCTTTGATGTCATACAATCAAGCCAAACACCGTGACTCCAAATGTGCAGTTCACATTTCCATATTATAAAACTCATGTCATACAGTGTCAGCATTTATGATCACTATGTTTGATGTACAGTTAGACGATGACATGGCGTCCTATCCTGGGTTGTCGTGAACAGAATGAGCATATGTTTGTCTATTGTGAAGAAAATTTGCCGGGACATACACACCTGAATGCACTCTTGACTCCTTCCTATGCACACCAAAATTATAATCTGTTTCCTTGAAACACTAATATTGTATTTTATAACTTAGGTAGTTATGTTGGCAATAGAACAGGTTTTCAAATGGCCACCTGACCCAGATTACGATATATAGTGGACCGTTTTTGGACTGTTTAAACAACAACAGTAATTGTGTAATGGCAGGATGAGGACAAATGTTGCAGTCACCTCCGCAAAACTGAGAACACGGACAAACACATTCAACCACGGTCGGATTTCTGCTAGCTACAACCTACAGAAAGGAATGAAAGATTAAAAAAAGACAGTACAGGGACAAAGTGGAATCGCATTTCCGATGAGTGACGCATGTGGCAAGGACAACAAACCTTCATGGACTACAAGGGGAATATATACATCTTTGCTGTCACAAGGGGGTCCGCTAAAATGTTTTCCTCACAAGATGGGGGGGGGGGGGGGGGGGGGGGGGGTGGTATGGATGTGGGTACGGAGATCTACAAACCACTGTTTGATGAGTTTGGTTTTTTGGTGGCACCTACCCCCATCAAAGTTGCACATCCCACCTGGACAAGAACACCTTTGTGAGAATGTTGTTTATCGATTACAACTCAGCGTGACACTAAACTCAAGGCCCTGGGTATTTTGCACCTCCCTCTGCAACTGGATCCTGGACTTCCTGACAGGCAGACCCCAAGTGGTAAGGGTAGACAACTCCACCACACTGACCCTCAACATGGGGACCCCCCAGGGGTGCATGCTCAACTCTCTCCTGTAATCCCTGTATACTCACTACTGTGTGGCCATGCATGACTCCAACACCATTATTACATTTGTGTAAATGGAATTTATGTTTAAATTAGAATATTCCACCCTGAAATTGTATGAATTTGATTAGAATAATCATTAATTCTTATTAATGATGTGTGTAGTTTTAGTCAGTTAAAGTATAATTAATGATTTGTATGATGTGTGTAGAATTAGGGTAAAACATATCTGTACAAGATGTCCCTGTCACCGTGGTGCCAGGGCAACAGCCTCTCACTCAACATGTGAAAAACCAAGCTGATCGTGGACTACAATAAATAGGGAGAGTAGCACACCCCTATTGTCATCAATGGGGCCGCAGTGGAGAGTGTCAAAAGCTTCAAGTTCCTCCACGTGAAAATCACAGAGATCCTGACATGGTTCCAATTACACCACCGTGATGAAGGCACAGCAGCGCCTCTTCAACCTCAGGCGCCTGAAAAAAAAAATGCCATGGAACCTTGGATCCTAAAGACATTCTACAGCGGCACAATCAAGAACAATCATGACCAGCTGCATCACCACATGGTAAGGCAACTACACCGCCCTTGACCGGAAGTTCTACAGAGGGTGGTGTGGACAGCACAATACATCACTGGGGGTAAGCTCCCAGCCCCACTGGGACATCTACACCAGGCGGTGTCTGCGGAAGGGCTGAAAGATCATGAAGGATTCTTTGTCACCTGAGCCACAGACTAACCACTCTGTTAACATCTGGCAATTTGTATCGGGTCTTGGACCAACAGAATGTGAGACATGTTCTACCAACAGCCCATCAGCCTGCTGAAAAGCTAAACCTAGCCATCTCCCTTCACTTTAGAAATGATTTGCACCGAGTACCCACACATCCAATCCTCATACAAACACCCACACACTCAGAACTCTTCCTATTGATGCCACTACCCTCTTTATACTTGTAAATACATTCCATTATTACTATGCATACCACCTCTTCTACACTTGTGGGAAAAAAAAGGGCTCCAAAATGGTTCTTTGGCTGTCCACAGGAGAACCCTTCTTGGTTCTAGGTGCAACAATTTTGGTTCCAGGTAGAGCCCTCTATGGAAAAGGCACTACATGGAACCTAAAAGGGTTCTATTTGGAAACAAAAAGGGTTATTTAAAGGGTTATCCTATGAGGGCCAAAGAACCATTTTAGGTTCTAGATGGCACGCTAAGAGTGTATTACTTGTACTACTTATTTGACTTGTCATTATGATTAATGTACTGCATTGCTGAGGGAGTTATTACATGAGCATTTCGACTGCACCTTTAATACCTGCTGTAAACTGAGACAAACATGTCCTTATGTGCAAATGTGGATAATAACCATCATGTCAAAGTCATGCAATGATTTATGTTGTAGGCAGATTAAATACATTATGCTGAACTTTATGGTGGTTCTAAGTCCACGGTAATGCTGGTGGCATGATTATTGGTGTTTGGCTGCCAATCCAATAAATTATATTGCTCTTATCCATATCATATACAGTAACTTTATCAGCAAACTGTTGTCTAGGAAGCATTTGCCAAAACCAGGTTTGCCTAGTCCATTTATTTTAATAGTTGTGACAAAAACCATCTGTAAAGTTGAAAATGCAATGGAAAATCATTTAACTTCAGATAAAAAAAATGTGGGACATTAATTGTATGTGCACTACGCATAACAGTTTATGCGGGGGGGGGGGGGGGGGGGGGGGTGAGCACTACAGGCACAATGAACAAATTCATATAATTTCATAGCTCACAACCACCCGTGGGCTGCCACTCAAAAGTCAAACATTTAAAAAAAGTACAGATACAAAGCATTGATCACCATGATCTTACCACTGTTACAGACGCCTCTTGGAGGAAGAAACGCAAAAACCTGCTACATCTCAACTCCCCGTGGAGTGAAAAAGTGATCGTAGGTGCAGGGAAGGACGACAGTTTACAGGGAATTTATTATTCCTTAACACGGTAGGTGGGGAAAACCTTCCCTAACCTTTAGCACCACCTGGCACGCTAACCAAAATACAGAGGATGGTCCACCCAGGTCTTATCTAGTGTGCATAGACAGATTAAATACTACGGGTTATACATGCTCGCAGGCCTCTTGCCTAAACACTCCCAAGGTGCGTTCCCCTTACCCCCAGGAACAAATTAAACAAAATAATTACTAATAGTTAGTGAACGATTTCAATAATCAAAAAAACAAACACATACACATACCTCGCAAGGAGTGGCTACAAAATAATATCCACAAAACTTTCACTGACCACCACAATCAACATAGGACATTACAAAAGCTTGCAACCATGACAAAGGAACACTGGCTTTTATCAAGCTGGAGAAAGAGTTTGTAATTGAAGAGACAGCTGTATGCCCTGACGAGAGGGAGGGGTCAGAGCACCAATCAGTGATGGGGCTGACCAATTAGCTGCTTTAGGAATACAGGAAGCCATTTCCTGAAATACACACATACAAACCCACAACAACACAGGAACTGGGGACGTAACACCACAGAGTCAAAAAGTAACAATACATAGAATACGTTAATACAAATAAAAAGTGAGCCTCCACTTTGTGAAGACATCAAAACTATGAAATAACACATATGTAATCACGTAGCAACCAAAAAAGTGTTAAACAAATCAAAATAAATTGTATATTTGGGATTCTTCAAAGTAGCCACCCTATGCCTTGATGACAGCTTTGCACAGTCTTGGCATTGCTCGTATTTCTTGGCCCAAGCAAGCCTCTTCGTATTATTGGTGTCCTTTAGTAGTGGTTTCTTTGCAGCAATTTGACCATGAAGGCCTGATTCACGTAGTCTCCGCTGAACAGTTGATGTTGAGATGTGTCTGTTACTTGAACTCTGTGAAGCATTTATTTGGGCTGCAATTCTTGAGGCCGGTAACTCTAATGAACTTATCCTCTGCAGCAGAGGTGATTATGGGCCTTCCTTTCCTTTTGCGGTCCTCATGAGAGTTTCATCATAGTGCTTGATGGTTTTTGCAAATGCACTTTAAGAAACGTTCAATGTTCTTACATTTTCCGCATTGACAAACATTCATGTCTTAAATTAATCACGGACTGTCATTTCTCTTTGCTTATTTGAGTTGTTAATGCCATAATATGGACTTGGTCTTTTACCAAATAGGGCTATCTTCTGTATGCCACCACTACCTTGTCATAACACAACGCATTAAAAAGAAATTCCACAAATGATCTTTTAACCAGGCACACCTGTTAATTGAAATACATTCCAGGTGACTACCTCATGAAGCTGGTTGAGAGAATGCCAAGAGTGTGCAAAGCTGTCATCAAGGCAAAGGGTGGCTACTTTGAAGAATCTTAAATATAAAATATATTTTGATTTGTTTACTTTTTGGTTACTACGTAGTTTTGATGTATTCACTATTATTCTACTATGTAGAAAATAGTTTAAAAAAAGAAAATCCCTGGAATGAGTAGGTGTGTCCAAACCTTTGACAAGTACTGAATGTACAGTTGAAGTTGGAAGTTTACATACACATTAGCCAAATACATTTAAACTTCCTGTCAGAATAATAGTAGAGGGAATGAGTTTATTCAGCTTTTATTTCTTTCATCTCATCACATTCCCAGTGGGTCAGAAGTTTACATACACTCATAGTATTCGGTAGCATTTAAATTGTTTCACGACCAAGCTTTAACTTCCTGACTGATGTCTTGAGATGTTGCTTCAATATATCCACATAATTTTCTTTCCTCATGATGCTATTTTGTGAAGTGCACCAGTCCCTCCTGCAGCAAAGCACCCCCACAACATGATGCTGCCACACCCCGTGCTTCACGGGGATGGTATTCTTCGGTTTGCAAGCATCCCCTTTTTCCTCCAAACATAACGGTCATTATGGCCAAACCCTTTCCATTTTTGCTTCATCAGAGCAGAGGACATTTCTCCAAAAAGTACGATCTTTGTCCCCATGTGCATTTGCAAACCATAGTCTGGCTTTTTTATGGCTGTTTTGGAGCCGTGGCTTCTTCCTTGCCAAGGGGCCTTTCAGCAAACCAGGCTGTCGTCTTGTGAAACAGTGGATGTAAAGAATCTAGCTGTGTAGCTAGCTACAGTATGTAGCCAATCTGTGTATGGACCCTAAAGCATTAGGTTCTGAACTAATATTCAACTATGAACCTCGGCTATCATAGTTGTATCAATTTCAAGTCTGAATGGAATTAATGAAGTCTATGGATAGAGTAGAATATAATAACTTTGTGCCAAGGATGCAAGTCCTATATACATGTACTGTAGTTATTACCACGCATGAGAACCCCACATTGTAGCCTGTACATTGAATATATTCATTGATCATGTACTCTTCCTTCGCAAATAAAGTTGCGGTTCAGGTATGAATCTGAGAGACATTCTTTTTCAGTCATATCCAATACCAGGTGTATCAAACTCCATTCTACAAAAAAAACAACGCATATCTAATTCCCTTCATCTGCATTAATCTGAGGACAAAGGAAAGTATTTCAATGAGATACTTAATTTCAATCAGTGGAGAATGTGATATGCTTTATCCAAAGAAGTTCATTATCCAGGTGTTATAAATACATGGATTATAACAATTCTAATATTATAAATACAAGTTCTATCACATATGGTGTGCATTATAAAACGAGGAAGACAGATGAGGTGGGGAGAGAGGTGGAGAGGACAGAAAGGGTAAAGGTAAGAACAGAGGCAGACAGCATATGATTAATGAATTACAGTGCTACCCTAATATTCTCACAGTTCATCACAATTACAGTGTCTCTAGCTGTGTCTCCTAACCAGCCTTGGGCCCCCAGTTGGCCCGAAGCTTATTTTAAGAGTGGGTGAGGTGTCGATGACGGGACTGGCTTCCTCTCTCACATCAAAACATACCTGCAGACGAGAGACAGATGGATATAGAGAGCATGATTAAGCATTGTTTTTTTTTATTTTAACATGGTCAGTCGTCATAATCATCAGGAGGTTAAATGCAAAACTGACCTTGGATCATTAACTCTGGGACTACTACATCTCTATCTGTATTTCAGATAGAGATGTAGATAGATCATTTGAATCAGCTGTGTAGTGCCAAGACAAAAACAAAAATGTGCACAGGTGTTTGGAGCATTCCGATATGCCACAGCTGGTGAGGTTTCAGGTTCACCTCTGTCTTTAAATGGTGCTTATTCCAACTCTGTGAAGTGCTGCAGATCTGCCCGCAGACGAGGTAGGAACACATATCCCACTCAGAAGGGGTGGATAGAATTCAACAGGTCAAGGTATCCTCATTCCTCCAAACTGTGCATGTGAGACAGTTGCATATACAACAGTGAGGAAGAGAGAAAAAGAACACAGAACAGGTTAATTACGTCTGGTTATGGACACTTTTGGCAGCAATAAAGTTTCCATGGCCTGTTCCTCGGACAGTGAACATCTGGCAATAGCTATATTTAACCCCTTGATCAGCTCGCACTCAGAGAGTAAAGAAAATAGCTTATTTTTTTGTAGATATGAAAACAATAACTGAGATATGACCGTTCAACCTAAAGCAGCAGATGTCATTTTCAGGATTCGTCAATACAGCACAGAAAGCTTAACACCAGACTGGTATTGTGGTTGTTCATTCGGTGATGGGAAATATGCAATATGTATACAAAATAATATACTTACTTTGGACGAGAGACAGGGGTGCAGGAACAGAGTCTCTTTGCCGAGCAATGCAGCAAAGCTGGATCATTCTGGCAATGATACCAGCACCATCTACACGCTGCAAAGACTCCCTAACTCTTCGCCATTGTACATGATGGCCCATTGCTCAGAGACTTTCTTTCACCATTCTAAAGCCCGCATGGGGCATCCTTGCCTTAATGGCGCTGACTTTCTGGTCTAACTCTTCATCTGACATATGAGAATAGCATTCCCTGACAGACATGTTGTGTTCTTTCATCCTTCTGTAAAAAAAGCTAACCGTTACACTGTCATGAAATATGATTATATATCGACTATGAAACAAATAGGACATGGCCTGCTTACGAGTTGCCATGAAAGAAAGTTAGATTAATTCAACTGGAAATGGCGAGGACAGGTGTTCGTGGTTAAATGCTTTTGGTTAGCTTGAGAATAATAATTGCTTCCAGGATTTCTTTATTTTAACTATTTTCTACATTGTAGAATAATAGGGAAGACATTAAGAACAAATTCTTATTTACAAGGACAGCCTACTCCTTCCTCCCCATCAGGGAATTGAACCCTGGTGTCCGTCCGGTCCTCACGACACAGGGATTCTTTAGCTAAATAGCGCGGTACTGTACTGCCGACTGTCACGTTGTAGAGTGCCATATTTTCCATTCCATCCGAACAGAAACTCAGAGGGTTTTTGTTTTTCATGGAATAGAAATACCATAATACAAATCAAATTAATTATTCAAGTACCAGTCAAAGGTTTGGACACACCTACTCATTCCAGGATGTTTCTATATTTGTACTATTTTCTACACTGTGGAATAAGAGTGAAGACATCACAATGAAACAACACATATGGAACCAGTTAAGAACAAATTCTTATTTACAAGGACAGCCTACTCCTTCCTCCTGGTTGGGGATTGAACCCCGGTCTCCCATGTACCTGAAATATGGAAGACTACCGAATGCTTCTCAAAGATGCCCTCTGGTGGTCAAACTAGCACTAACTTGGATTAACAGAAAAAAATGTCTGACAATTAAATGTGCCACAGAATGCTGCGACAACCCACAAGGTGTGCAGCAGTATGGCACAACTTTTAAAGGAGGAACCACTGTACATCATAATTGGACGTGTCTCCTGTCACATATGCCATGGTTGCCCTTAGTTTGAAGATGTAATCCAGATACAGGTGTTTTCTCCATCTCCTTATTTATCGTACTCAAATTCCACTACAGTCAGTCCTCCAGAAAGTGGAGAGCAAAGCTTATTCAGTTTTACTACACAATATATAAAAAAGCTGTGTTAGACAGGATTACTAGAGCGAAGGCAAGTAACGGTACCATACCCTGTTGACAGCTGTCTGTAGACATTTATAAGAGAAATGTGCATGTGGTCTGCAGCCACTGGAAGAGAATATCATAAGGTGCACTCTGCTATTTTATATGTATGGTGAAGATGCATATAGGAGGCATATAGGAGGCATATAGGAGGTAACGACAGAGAATTGTTGAAGATGCACATGGTGTAATAATGGAGATTATCGAATGTATTTGGGAATAGTACTAAGTGAATGTGGATGTGAAAGTTGAGTATGGTTGTGTTAGTGTGGAAAGGACATGTTAAGCTGATTGATTGAAATGTAGGTGTTAACCTCTCTGGTATATGTCCCAGCTGGCCAAAAGCCAGGGAAAATGCAGAGCGCCAAATTCAAATAAATTACTATAAAAATCAAACTTTCCTCAAATCACACATGCAAGATAGCAAATTAAAGCTACACTTCTTGTGAATCCAGCTGTCATGTTCAGACCTTTATTTCCTTTGTTTTGACGTTATTTAGTATAGTCAGGGCGTGAGTTGGGGTGGGCAGTCTGTTTGTTTTTCTATGATTTTAGGATTTCTATGTTTCGGCCTAGTATGGTTCTCAATCAGAGGCAGGTGTCATTAGTTGTCTCTGATTGAGAATCATACTTAGGTAGCCTGGGTTTCACTGTTTGTTTGTGGGTGATTGTCTATGTTAGTTGCTTGTGCCTGCACAGTTCTTATGATAGCGTCACGGTCGTTTATTGTTTTTGTACAGTTTACTTCGTGTTTTTTGTCATCTATTAAATGATGCATTCACACAACGCTGCACTTTGGTCCGCTTCTTACGACGATCGTGACACCAGCCAACATGGCAGATTTCAAAAGGGCTTTTCGGCGAAAGCAAACAATGCTATTATCTGAGGATAGCACCATAGTAAAAAAAGAGCGAAAACATATTTCAACCCTGCAGGCACGACACAAAACGCAGAAATAAAAATATAAAATTGTTGCCTTACCTTTGACAAGCTTCTTTTTTGGCACTCCAATATGTCCCTTAAACATTACAAATGGTCCTTTTGTTCGATTAATTCTGTCGATATATCCAAAATACCCATTTATTTGGCACGTTTGATCCAGAAAAACACCGGTTCCAACTTGCTCAACATGACTACAAAATATCTCAAGTTACCTGTAAACTTTGCCAAAACATTTCAAACTACTTTTGTAATACAACTTTAGGTATTTTTAAATGTAAATAATTGATCAAATTGAAGACAGGATGATCTGTGTTCAATACAGGAAGAAAACAAACTGAAGCATGCTTTCTGGTCACTCGCCTCTAACAGTACACTTCAAGTGACCCTCGTTCAAAGGAATAACCTCAACCAATTTCTAAAGACTGACATCCACTGGAAGCGATAGGAACTGCAAGAAGGTCCCTTAGAAATCTGGATTCCCAATAAAAACCCATTGAAAAGAGAGTGACCTAAAAAGACCATCTGAATGGTTTGTCCTCGGGGTTTCGCCTGCTAAATAAGTTCTGTTATACTCACAGACATGATTCAAACAGTTTTAGAAACTTCAGAGTGTTTTCTAATATACTAATAATATGCATATCTTATCTTCTGGGGATGAGTAGCAGGCAGTTGAATTTGGGCATGCATTTCATCCGGATGTGAAAACACTGCCCCCTGTCACCAAGACGTTAAGCTGATTGAAATGTGGATATTAAGCTGTCAAGGGACTAGCTCCAGTGTGAAAGATGATTCCTGAATGCATGAAAGAATGGATACCCCAACCAGTTCTGTGTGAGCTGAGTTTTTAAATCTATAACGTTATCTATTGCCCATCGATCTACAGGTAGTGAGCACTGACAGGAGATGCAATAGAAAGAGATGTGTACCTCTCGGGCTGCTGCGCTGGGATTGTTTCTGCGGTGTGTAGTTGAAAACCTAAATATTTATAACATTAAAGGGATTCTGTATGGAGATGAAAGGAGAAAGTACTATTTCCGAATATGCTGTTAAGGAGAACACTAGTGAATATTTAAACCCCTGTATGAATAGAACACTGGTGTAGAGGAGGAATTTGTGATGTAGCACAAAAAGTCTAATGGGTTACAAGGGATAAAGTAACATAATATTTGTATAATGGGTTACTAGAGATCTGATGAACTAACAATATAAATATAATACTAATATAAAACGTGCACACCCAGATGTAGACATGCTATTGGTGTAAAAAGTATTCTGTTCAGTGGTCCCTTATGTAACAGTCATCGTTGCATGAAGATGTGGACAAAAGCGCAGCGTGGTAAGTGTTCATGATTGATTAATAGGACTGAATACTGAATAAGAAAAACAAAGAGAACGAACGAAACCGAAACACTTCTGTCTGGTGCAGACACAAAAACAGAAAACAACTACCCACAGGACACAGGTGGGAAAAGGCTACCTAAGTATGGTTCTCAATCAGACAGCTGCCTCAATAGACAGCTGCCTCTGAGAACCACACCCGGCCAAACACACAGAAATAGAAAACAAAACATAGAATGCCCACCCCAACTCACGCCCTGTTCAAACCAAAATAGAGATATGAAAAGGATCTAAGGTCCCCCCAAAGGTGTGGACTCCGGCCGCAAAACCTAATCCAATAGGGGAGGGTCTGTGTGGGCATCTATCCGCGGCTCTGGTGCGGGACGTGGACCCCGGGAGAGACTCTGGCAGCTCTGGACAGGGGGGGAGACTCTGGCAGCTCCAGACAGGAGGGGGGTTAGACTCTGGCAGCTCCGGACGGACGGGGGAGACTCTGGCAGCTCCGGATGGACGGGGGAGACTCTGGCAGCTCCGGACGGACGGGGGAGACTCTGGCAGCTCCGGACGGACGGGGGAGACTCTGGCAGCTCCGGACGCGTGGGGGGAGACTCTGGCAGCTCCAGGCGGACGGACGGACGTGGGGGGGGTGGGACTCTGGCAGCTCCGAACAGGCGGGGGGAGACTCTGGCAGCTCCTGACGGACGGGGACGGGAGACTCTGGCAGCTCCGGACGGGACGGGACGGGGGAGACCCTGGCAGCTCCTGATGGGAGGGGGGGAGAGACTCTGGCAGCTCCGGACGGGAGGGGGAGGGGGGAGACTCTGGCAGCTCCGGACGAGGACGGGGGAAAGACTCTGGCAGCTCCGGACAGGCGGGGGGGGGGGGGACTCTGGAAGCTCCGGACAGGCGGGGGGAGACTCTGGCAGCTCCGGACAGGCGGGGGGGGGGGGGGACTCTGGCATCTCCGGACAGGGGGGGGGGAGACTCTGGCAGCTCCGGACGGGGACGGGGGAAAGACTCTGGCAGCTCCAGACGGACAGACGGACGGACGGACGGGGGACTCTGGCAGCTCCGGACGGACGGACGGGGAGACTCTGGCAGCTCCAGACAGACGGACGGGGAGACTCTGGCAGCTCCAGACGGACGGACGGACGGACGGGGGGGAAGACTCTGGCAGCTCCAGACGGACGGGGGAGGGGAGACTCTGGCAGCTCCGGACGGACGGACGGGGGAGGGGAGACTCTGGCAGCTCCGGACGGACGGACGGGGGGAGACTCTGGCAGCTCCGGACAGTCGGGGGGGGGGAAAGACTCTGGCAGCTCCGGGGGGGCGGGACTCTGGCAGCTCCGGACAGGCGGGGGGGGGCGGGACTCTAGCAGCTCCGGACAGGCGGGGGGGTGGGGGGGTCTCTGGCAGCTCCGGACAGGCGGCGGGAGACTCTGGCAGCTCCGGACAGGCGGCGGGAGACTCTGGCAGCTCATGACGGACGGGGACGGGAGACTCTGGCAGCTCCAGACGGACGGACGGGGAGACTCTGGCAGCTCCAGACGGACGGACGGACGGACGGGGGGGGGAAGACTCTGGCAGCTCCGGACGGACGGACGGGGGAGGGGAGACTCTGGCAGCTCCGGACGGACGGACGGGGGAGGGGAGACTCTGGCAGCTCCGGACGGACGGGGGAGGGGAGACTCTGGCAGCTCCGGACGGACGGTTGGGGGAGGGGAGACTCTGGCAGCTCCGGACGGACGGTTGGGGGAGGGGAGACTCTGGCAGTTCCGGACAGGCGGGGGGGGGGACTCCGGCAGCTCTGGGGGGGGGCGGGGAACTCTGGCAGCTCTGGATGGGGGGGGGGGGGGGGGGAGACTCTGGCAGCTCCGGGGGGGCGGGGGGGGCGGGACTCTGGCAGCTCCGGACAGGCGGGTGGGGCGGGACTCTGGCAGCTCCGGACAGGCGGGGGGGGGGGGGACTCTGGCAGCTCCGGACCTTCAGGAGTGAAAGGATGGAAAATAAACTCTGTAGTTCTGCTCAGGACTACATGACAATCACCAGATACCGGACAACTACAAATAAGGACAACAGTATGAGACTTGTCGGAACCATTTTGGACAATCTGAGCCTTACAAGCGTGCCGCGAAAAGGCCCAAATCCCTTTCCATGCAGGCCCTGTCCACCGAGAAAGATCCGGTGAACCAAGACATTCCACGTAGCGAGCGATTACAGCAGTGAGTCTTTCTGGGTAAGTCTAAGAGCTTTCCACACCTGGATTGTGCAAGGTTACTGGTTCGAATATAGGAGCCGTCAAGGTGAAAAATCTGTAGAACATATTTTTGTAATTATTATTTTCAAAAATCTTCAAGCTCTGTCAAATTGGTTGTTGATCATTGCTAGACGACCATTTATTTCAGGTCTTGCTTGAGATTTTCAAGCAGATTGAAGTCAAAACTGTAACGCGGGTCCTCAAGAACATCCACTGTCTTCTTGGTAATCAACTCCAGTATAGATTCGGCCATGTGTTTTAGGGTATTGTCCTGCTGTAAGGTGAATTCATCTCCCAGTGTCTGGTGTAAAGCAGACTGAACCAGGTCTTCCTCTAGGATTTTGCTTGCTTAGCTCCATTACATTTATTTTTTAACCTGAAAAACTTGCCAGTTCTTACAAGTATAGCCATGACATGCTACAGCCACCACTATTCTTGAAAATACGGAGAGTGGTTCCCACTCTTTGCCCCAAACCTAAAGCAAATTTTTTGCAGTTTTACTTCAAATAAATAAACTCCCTGTCTTAGGTCAGTTCGGATCACCACATCATTTTAAGAATGTGAAATGTCAGTATAATAGTGGAGAGAATGATTTATTTCAGATTTGATTTCTTTCATCACATTCCCAGCGGGTCAAACGCTTACATACACTCAAGTATTATTTGGTAGCATTACCTTAAAATTGTTTAACTTGGGTCAAACGGGTAGCCTTCCACAAGCTTCCCACAATAAGTTGGGTGAATTTTGGCCCATTCCTCCTGACAGAGCTGGTGTAACTGAGTCAGGTTTGTAGGACTCCTTGCTCGCACACACTTTTTCAGTTCTGCCCACAAGTTTTCTGTAGGATTGAGGTCAGGGCTTTGTGATGGCTTCTCCAATACCTTGACTTTGTTATCCTTAAGCCATTTTGCCACAACTTTGGAAGATTCGGTAACATGACTAGAATATCCTTGGATAATTTGCGGTACATAAAACATATTTTTGCAAGGGGTTTGAGTGAGATATTGATTTCTATTTATTTAACTAGGCAAGTCGGTTAAGAACAAATTCTTATTTACCATAACAGCCTACTCCGGACAAACCCCGATGACACTGGGCCAATTGTCTGCCGCCTTATTGGACTCCCAATCACAGCCAGATGTGATACAGCCTAGATTCGTACCAGGTACTATAGTGACACTTCTTGCACTGAGATGCAGTGCCTTAGACCGCTGCGCCACTTGGGAGCAGTTCGATTTCTAACTGATGTTTCTGATGTCTAACTGATGTTTCTAAGTGGCCACACACCGCTCCAACATGTGCACAGTTTGTAGGTAATTTCAAAGTACTTTTATGACTTCGACTATAAGGTCCTTATTTGAGCTCCCCTAGTTGTGCCGTTGAGGAAGTATAGCAAGCAAGCACAACCCTGCATCCCCGCCTTTACACAATTACAGTTGTTTACGCTATCCTAAAACGGACCATCTAGGTCATGTGGGCATAATTTGAAAGCTTGTTCTATTGTCAACATGACTAGCTAAATTAGAAAATACAATATTAGTGTTAGGCTTTCACAAGGCAATTCAGAGAAGCAGATTGTAGTTTTGTAGTGCATAGAATGAAGCCATGAGTGCATTCAGATGTGTGGTCCGCAGAAAATGTTCCTCACAATACAGCAGCCAGGGGCATTCTGTTCAGGACAACCCAGGGTATAACGTCATGTCATCTTGTAACTATACATCAAACATAGTGATCATAAACAATGACACTGTATATTACATGAGTTTTATGATATGAGAAGTGCACATTTGGACTTGTGTTTGGCTTGCTTGTATGACATCAAAGCAGTATTTTTTATAATCCTCAACATCTCATCTTACAAAATACACAGAGTCCTCGTAATGTACAGCATTTCCCTCACTCAGACAACAAACATTTTGCTAAAGTTTCCAAAATAGCAGGTGGGATGGGGGCATCTTCTTGTTGTGCAGGGTGCTCAAGTTCAGAACGACTGTCAGTCAAAACCCATACAGAGCTGTGAAGCGGAGACCCTGAGCTCTGACATCATGTATAGCATGTTACTGTGTAGCCACTGCGTTCCAATTTACATGCTTATCAGGGTAGAAATGTAAGGGGTGTTCAGTATGTGCTCTGTATAACTTCTAAAATCAGTTGCATCCTGTTGGATAAAACTTGCACACACTTTGCCCTGTTCACATACTGTAATGAGTGAATATAGTTGTTCAATGGCATCCACTGGCTAGGACACTGCTATATTCTAGCTAGCTAACTGTTTGCACCTTGCTTTTTCTGAAATTATCTGAGGCTGTTTGTTCTGACTGTAGTTGTGCTCTTTTGAAAATGTCTGACTCAAGAAAGGATTGTTTGTTGGAAACAATGTTTGAATATAAAATTTTACACCTCTGCCATTTAAAAGTTGGCACAGACCTATGTGACCTTGAAATGTATAGTGAGACCACAAAAATACACCCAATGTTTGCTAAGCATTCTGTTTTATATTGTTTGCACCCCAAAAAGCAATATCTCCCAACCTTGCTACAGAGAGCAAATTTACTTAGGTCTGTTTCCTTGGAGATTCAGGACCCTGTGTGTAGACAGAGCCCTCTATGTCTATGCTGATACCACATGATTCAGCCTCATGTTTATCTCTACTAACAACTAGTGATGGGGGAAAAATCGATACAATTACAAACCGGGATATTATTTTGGACGATATATCGTATTTTGACCATTTCACAATATTAGTTTTGCACTAGTTGGCTGTACCTGTACCACCAACACTCCAGTGATTTTTCTACATATCTTGTTCTCCATCTCCTTTTTAATTTGTTTTCAGCTATTTTATTTCCGTGACTGATCAAAACTTTTTTCTCATGGCTCTCTCTTGTCCCTCTGCAGCAGGCATATTGTGAGCAATATGTTTGGAAAATCAAATCATAATAAAATAACAGTATCGAATAAAATTACCCATAGAATCACGAGAATCGCAATAAATAATGTTTTGGCTTTGATTTTTTATATTTTATTTCACCTTTATTTAACTAGGCAAGTTAGTTAATAACAAATTGTTATTTATAATGTCGGCCTACCCAGGCTAAACCCAGATGATGCTGGGCCAATTGTGCGACGCCCTATTGAACTCCGAAGCACGGCCAGATGTGATACAGCCTGGATTCAAACCAGGGACTGTATTGATGCCTCTAGCACTGAGATGCAGTGCCTTAGACCGCTGCGCCATTGGAATCGCAAAGTATCGTGATAATATCATATCCTGAGATCCCTGGCAATTCCCAGCCCTAGTAACAACTCAGCTCAGACCAATCTAAATCATAGTCCGCCACCACATTGTGGATGGCTTGATTATAAAATCCACCCTTTGTATGCCTAGGTTTGCCCTGCTGGGTTTCCATGTACAACGTGAAACATCGCTTTAGAGTGCAGTGCTTGTGTGCCTCAATAATTAATGCATTGTCATTGTGAATCATGGCATGCTGTACTACTGCAATGGTCAGGATTGTTTGTTCAGCAAACTCTGCTAAATACTTATCCTGTTTTCCACAGCAGTAATTAAACATTCACATTGATTCGGCCACCTGCAGGGTATTCCTTGACTCTCAAAATAAATGCCAACAGAAAATCACGACAGCCAATTATATTTAAAAACAGCTTTTGATTCTAGCATAGACATCAGCAGCTACACCTGTGTATAGCTGTCTGTCTGTCTCTGTCTGTCTGTCTGTCTGTCTCAGTTTTTTTACACTTTCAGTGTCCATGTGAAATGCAAGACTTGGCAATTTATCTACTGTTCTTCGTAAATCCTTTTCTCGCTTCTGTAAGTGGCCAAGCGAGTGCGTGTGGAAGCATCAGTGCTTTAATAATTATGAGAAAGTGCATGTGTTGGTCAGTACACTCGGTGGTGAGATAGACCAAGACTGGAGAAAACAGAAGCAGGTTCATGACTACTTCCAGAGTGGACTGGCAACTGCTCATCATGCTTAGAAGAGATCAACAGAGTCAAACCCCCCCAAAAAACTACCACCGAAGGCGAAAAATTCCATTACACCATAGCCTACTTGTGAACGGTATGTTTATGTTATATACAATTTTCTGAAATTGATCATATTAAATTATCATTGTAATTGTGCACAAAATGATATCAGAAATGCACCTGCCACAATGCTCTGTGGCTGATGACTGGGATGAACGCTGGAGCAGATTTCAGGAGCAGGACAATGAACCCTCTTTTTGACTGATGACTGACATAAGGGCATGGACAGTATATTTATATATATTCAGTAATCTTCCTCTGATTTGTCGCCTTGAGGGTCCCAGAGATAAAATGTAGCATAGATTTGTGTAATAAAATAAATTTTTATATCCTAACACGAACCATGTTTTATACAGCGTTTCGCATGAATTCGGACTCTTTCATGCAACAAAACAATCTGTTACGTTCCCCAGTTTCTGTGTTTTGGGTTTGTATGTGTGTATTTCAGGAAATGGCTTCCTGGATTCTAAGCAGCTGATTAGTCGGCCCCATCGATGATTGGAGCTCTGAAACCTCCCTCTCGTCAGGGGAAACAGCTGTTTTCAATTACAAACTCCTGCAGTTTGGAAAGCCAGTGTTCCTTTGATGAAGAGAGAGCTTCTTTGTATGTCCTGTGTTTCATGTGGGTCTGTATAATTTGTTGTAAAGTATTTTGTAGCCTGTCCTGCAGAGGTGTGTGTATGTCAAAAGGACTGTGTTTTTGATTATTGAAACTGCTCACTTTACGTTAGTAATTATTCTGTTTTTGTTCCCAGGGGGGAAGGGGAAGGCACTTGGGAGTGTTTATGCAAGAGGCCTGCGGGCATACATATACCCGTAGTATGTCCTCTGTCTATGTACACTAGGGAAGACATGGGCGGACCACCCCCTGTAATTTGGTTAGCCCGCCAGGTGTCGTAAGCAGTGGGTAGGTAGGTATGGTAGGAGAGGGGCTCTTTAGCTTTAACTTTCTTTGCTTTGGTTCTGTCCAGCCCCAAATTACCATGTGAAGGAAGAATAAATTCCCTGTTAATAATGGTAATATTCTCTGCCTCTGTCATCCTTACCCCCACCTCATACCTCTTTCACTCCACGGTGAGTTGAGTGTAGCAGGGTATTGCGTTCCCTCCTCCAAGAGGCGTGCGTAACACAATCTATAGAACTAACCAGCTAAACCTTGTTTCACAAGGTCAAGTTCGGTTTCTGTGCAATCCTCAGACACTCTAGAAGGCAACCAAACTTTGTTTAATCTTTCTACATTACATATTGGCTACACAACATGTCAATTATTCCATGGAGGACAGCCATCATTATGCACCAATGAGATGGGCGGTGTTCACTTGATTGACAGTCTCTTGGTCCAATGACAACCTATCATTTTGAAACATAGCTAGCTAGATGAGGCAGAGCAGTTTATGTTAAGCAGCGCTCGCTTTCTTCTCCAATGTTTTCTCAAGACTGAAAAACATAGCTGCTAAGAGTGTAAAAGCTAAATCACACTTCATGTATAGACATTTCGATGAGATTATTGCAGATATTGACCGTGAGAGTGACACGAGTCCTGCATGCAAGGAAAGGGTAATGTTACTTTTAGGTCAGTAAGTAAAATGTTAAATGGTTGCAGATTCATTTAAGATATTTGTCACGGAGAGACCCCCAATGACATCGTAAGTCCAACAGGCTGCGGACGGAGTACGCTGGGGCCCCCTCGAACATCCAAGGGAGGGGGAGGTGCGTTGTGGGGTTCAGCACTAGCCAAGGGATCAGCTACCACTGGCCTGAGGAGAGATACATGAAATGAGGGTGAGATACGGTAATTGACGGGGAGCAGTAATCTGTACGTCACCTCATTGACTCTCCTCAGGACTTTGAACGGCCCCACAAACCGCGGGCTTAGCTTCCGGCAGGGCAGGCGGAGGGGCAGTTCCTTCGTAGAAAGCCATACCCTGTCACCGGGGTGAGAGACTGGGGCCACACTGTGGTGATGATCGGCCTGCACCTTCTGCCGGAGGACGACATTCTGGAGATGGGTGTGTGCTGTGTTCCCTACCTCCTCGGGGCACCGGAACCAATCATCCACCACAGGAGCCTCAATCTGGCTCCAGTGCCAGGACCGGCTGATAGCCTAGAACACACTGAAAGGGTGTGAGGTTAGTGGAGGAGTGATGGTGGGAGTTTTGAGCATGTTCTGCCCAAGACAGAAACACAGCCCACTCCCCCGGGCGGTCCTGACAGTAACTACGAAGGTACCTACCCAGTTCCCAATTCCACCTGCCCAATTGATGGGGGACGATACCCGGAGGTGAGACTGACCGTGACCCCCAGTCGTTCCATGAAGGCCTTCCAGACAAGGGAGGTGAATTGAGGACCACGGTCAGACATGTTGTCCTCCGGGATCCCGTAGTGCTGAAAGACGTAAGAGAAGAGAGCCTCCGCAGTCTGCATGACCGTAGAGAGACCAGGCAGAGGAATCAATTGACAGGCTTTGGAAAACCAATCCACAACGACCAGGATGGTGGTGTGTCCCTCCGAGGGGGGAAGGTCTGTGACAAAGTCCACGGAGAGATGGAACTAGGGTCGTTGTGGAACCGGTAGTGGGTGGAGTTTGCCATAGGGGAGGTCTCTTGCTCTGTGCGCAGGTGGAGCAGGAAGAGACGTAAACCCGGGTGTCCTGGGCCAAGGTGGGCCACCAGTACTTGGTGGAAAGACAGTCGATAGTACGGGCTATACCGGGGTACCCCTAAACAGGTGCTTTGTGTGCCCAGGCGAGGAGACAGTCCCGCACATCACATGGCACGTAGGTATGCCCCTCGGGACAGTGGGCAGGTGAGGGCTCCTGTTCGCAGGGCTCGACGTATGTCCTCATCCACATTTCACAACAGGAGCCACAATACGGGACAGGGGAATAATGGGTGTCACGTTCTCCCTCCAATCCTGTGTCATGCACCTGGGACAACGCATCAGCCTTGACGTTCTTAGATCCTGGCCGGTAGGAGAGGGTAAAGTCAATCCTGGTTACTCTTTTGTGACTAGGGGGCAGTATTTTCATTTTTGGAAAAATAACGTTCCCGTAGTAAACAGGATATTTTGTCAGGACAAGATGCTAGAATATGCATATAATTGACAGCTTAAGATAGAAAACACTCCAAAACTGTAAAAATATTGTCTGTGAGTATAACAGAACTGATATTGCAGGCGAAAGCCTGAGAAAAATCCAATCCGGAAGTGCCTCATGTTTTGAAAGCGCTGCGTTCCAATGCGTCCCTATTGAGCAGTGAATGGGCTATCAACCAGATTACTTTTTCTCCATATTCCCCAAGGTGTCTACAGCATTGTGACGTAGTATTACACATTTATGTTGAAGAATACCCGTAAGCGGCTACATTGCGCAACTGGTCACCTGATGGCTCCCAGAGTGATTCTCGCGTAAAATACAGAGGTAGCAGAGGTACAGAGGTAGCCATTATTCCAATCAGTCCTACTGAAAAACCAATTGTCCCGGTGGATAAATTATCGAATGGATAACGAAAACTCCGAAAATATTCCAAATTAGCAATTGAGCAATCCTCAATTGATTATAAACAACATTTGCCATGTTTCTGTCGATATTATGGAGCTAATTTGGAATATTTTTCGGAGTTTTCGTGACTGCAATTTCTCAGCCAAACGTGAAGAACAAACGGAGCTATTTCGCCTACAAAAATAATATTTTTGGAAAAAAGGAACATTGGCTATCTAACTGGGAGTCTCGTGAGTGAAAACATCCGAAGCTCATCAAAGGTAAACAATTTTATTTTATTGCTTTTCAGATTTCCGGGACCAAGTTTCCTGCTGCTAGCTGGACAAAATGCTATGCTAGGCTATCGATAAACTTACACAAATGCTTGTCTAGCATCGGCTGTAAAGCATATTTTGAAAATCTGAGATGACAGGGTGATTAACAAAAGGCTAAGCTGTGTCTCAATATATTTCACTTGTGATTTTCATGAATAAATAGGAATATTTTCTAGGAATATTTATGTCCGTTGCGTTATGCTAATTGGTGTCAGTCGATGATTACGCTCCCTCATGCGGGATGGGGAGTCATTAGAGGTTAAGAATAGGGCCCACCTGGCCTGATGCGGATTCAGCCTCTTCGCTGTTCGAATATACTCTAGGTTCCGGTGGTCCGTCCAAACCAGGAATGGGTGTTGAGTACCCTCCAGCCAGTGCCACCATTTTTTCAGCTCCTTCTTGAAGGCCAACAACTCACAATCCCCCACGTCATAATTCCACTCCGCGGGAGACAGCTTCCATGATTAGAAGGTGCATAGATTGAGTTCAGGCGGCGATCCAGTGCTTTGGGAGAGAACAACTCTTACTCCAACCTCGTAGGCATCCACCTCCACAATGAAGGGCAAAGATGGGTCAGGCATACAGGCTTTGGTGTACAGGTGATGCACTATCAGCCTCTCCAAAACGAACCTGACATGAGAGACGTGTTGCTCTCGTGTAGTGGAGTAAACCAAGATGTTCTCTATGTACACCACTACACAGCGACCCAACATGTCTCTAAACACCTTGTTAATAAAGGATTGAAATACTGAGGATGCATTTGTCAGGCCATAGGGCATTATCCTGTACTCGTAGTGCCCGGTGTTGGTGCTGAAGGCGGTCTTCCATTCATCCCTCTTTCTGATGCGCACCAGGTTATAGGCACCGCATAAATCCAATTTGGTAATGGACGAAGCACCGTGCATCTGTTCGATCACAGTGGGTATGAGAGGCAGGGGATAACTGAATTTAAACAGTTGCCTTATTCAGTGTCTGGTAATCGATACAGGGGTGGAGACCTCCGTCCTTCTTCTTCATGAAAAATAAGCTGAAGGAGGCAGGAGAGGTGGACGGACGGAGGAATCCTTGGGCCAGCACCTCCTGGATGTAGACCTCCATGGCTCCATCAGACCTCCATCAGCGTCTTTGCATGCGAGAGAGAGTAGATGTGCCCCCGCGGGAGGGTAGAACCAGGCAGTAGGTCGATAGTGCAGTCCCATGAGCGATGAGGGGGCAGGCATGTGGCACGAGAGTTCAAAAAAGCCACTTGTAGGTTCCGGTATTCCTCCGGGATAGGGATGGGGCTGGTCCGGACTTTCCGTGGAGGGGGCACAGATAGACATGGAAAGACACCTCCCCTGACACTCCTCACCAACCCAACAACGTCCTCTCTGTCCACAATATCCTGGGGTTATGCAACTGCAACCAGGGGAAACTTAAAACTACGGAGTGTGCAGGAGAGTCTATGATGAGTAAAGTGATGCGGTCATGGTAGTTTTGAGCAACTGTGAGGGAAATGGGAATCGTGGTCTGTTCCTAGGGGACGGTTGTCTAGGGCATGGACTGGGATAGGGAATTGTAAATGGACTGAGGGAATGCGTAATGATGAGGCCGGTGGCCAGAGGCCGTCCCGGCATGATGGGCAAGGTGGAGTTCACACTGCAGCAGAAACCCCCTACAGTGAGCTGGGGTGTCGTCAAACCTCACCGGGAAGGGCAGTTGGACATTGCTGATCGGACCTGGTGATGTAGAAGGCGGTGGGGTGGCTTTGCTCATATAAATCAAATAAATGCTATTTGTCACATACCCCGAATACAACAGCGTATAGACCTTACAGTGAAATGCTTACTTACAACCCCTTAACCAACATTGCAGTTTTAAGAACCCCCCCCCCCCCCCCAAATAAAAGTAAGATATAAGAATACCAAATAATTAAAGAGCAGCAGTAAATAACAATAGCAGGGCTATATACATGAGGTACCGGTACAGATTCAATGTGCAGGGGCACCGGTGTCGAGGTAATTGAGATAATATGTACATGTAGGTAGATAATAACAGAGAGTAGTAGCAGAGTAGAAGAGGGGGGGAAATGCAAATAGTCTGGGTAGCCATTTGATTATCTGTTCAGGAGTCTTATGGCTTGTTATAAGCTGTTTAGAAGCATCATAGACCTAGACTTAGCGCTCCGGTACCACTTGCCATGAGGTAGCAGAGAGAACAGTCTATGACTAGGGTAGCTGGAGTCTTTAACAATTTTTTGTGCCTTCCTCTGACACCGCCTGGTATAGAGGTCCTGAATGGCAGGAAGCTTGGCCCCAGTGATGTACTGGGCCGTACGCACTACCCTCTGTAGTGCCTTGTGGTCGGAGGCTGAGCAGTTGCCATAACAGGCAGTGATGCAACCCATCAGGATGCTCTCGAGGGTGCAGCTGTAAAACCTTTAGGAGGATCTGAGGACCCATGCCAAATTTTTTCAGGCTTCTGAAGGGGAATAGGTTTTGTCGTGCCCTCTTCGCGACTTTATTGCTGTGCTTGGACCATGTTAGTTTGTTGGTGATGTGGACGCCAAGGAACTTGAAGCTCTCTGAGAGGTCGGGATGTTCTGCTGCTTCCTGTTCTCTTGGGTTGGTCATTCTGTCACAGGTGTAGAGAGGAGTAGGCAGGAGGCAGTTTGCAGGTTAAGAACTACTGAATTTATTAAAGCACCATATATAAAAGCGGAACGAAACCCAAAGTGCAAAATAATAAACTACTCAGGAATTAGTAGGAAAGATTCCTCTCAGAAAAACAAGCAACATTTACAATGACTGACAAAGACAAATGACAGAGGGAGTATATATACAGTGATAGAGTAGGGATTGGAACCAGGTGTGTGTGTAATGAATGTCTGGGGTTGATGAGTGAAGGGTGTTTGCCAGTAGCAGGTTTGGCAGCAGCTAGAAGGCTGGTGACGCCGAACGCCTGAGCTGGACAGGAAGGGGAGTCAAAGCGAAGGCTGGTGTGACACCGTTTCTCTTTAGGCTGTATTGGATATTTTTCCAGCTTCTGTGAAATGTTTGGATGTGCGTAAAAGCCTCCATAATCTACATTATTTTAGGCCTATTATCATATGCCCATGAGAAGCAATTATGGTGCCTGTAACTGTATTTAGACATAGCCTATTTAAAACAAGTTGTTGTTTCGTTTTATTAGAATTTGATATCAATTATTCAATAATTATTTTTTGTTCTTATCAATAGTGAATTTAAACTTGCTTATTGACAACATTTGACAACAACATTGACACATAATGTTCCAACCGGAGAATTCCTTTGTATGTAGAAAAGCTATGGAACAGAGCTCGCTCTCACGTGAACGAGCGTCACGAGCTCAAAGCATTCTGCCAGACCTCTGACTCATTCCCCTCTCATTCGGCCCCACTTCACAGTAGAAGCATCAGACAAGGTTGTAAAGACTGTTGACATCTAGTGGAAGCGCACCATGACCCATATCCCACTGTATCTTCAATAGGGAATGAGTTGAAAAACGACCAACCTCAGATTTCCCACTTCCTGGTTCGATTTTATCCCAGGGTTTTGCCTGCCATATGAGTTCTGTTATACTAATAATATGCATATATTAGCAACTGGGACTGAGTAGCAGGGAGTTTACTCTGGGCATGCTTTTCATCCAAATGTGAAACTGCTGCCCCCTATCCATAACAAGTTAACAATATATTTCCAAATTGAAGCCATGCAATTACTGTTAAAAAATATGGGATAGGTTATTTTTTTTATGTAAGCTAATTAACAAACTAGGCTGTAATGGACTAACATTCAAATTGGAGTTGATGACAATGCAATACATAAAATAATGTAAATACACAACTTCATGCAAGCACATATTTAGCCATGAATAACATTCTGATTGGCCAATTAGGGCTCAAGCCTCGACACACCTTCAACTTGTTTATTCATCAAAACCCAGCTCTTTCGCGTGACCGCCAGCTACTGCACCCATAATTCTGTTTGCGAAAATAGCTAACATATTTCTGACACACCCCTGAACCTATAGTGCTTCCATCGGCGCTTAGATTGACCATTTACTAGGTTTGTTAAAATAGAGCCCCCAGTCTTCCTCACCCCAGGGAACCTTGCTCCCACTATACAAGAGCTGGGAAATGTAAACCCCTCAAAGGAGCTGGAATTTTTCTCTCCTTGTACTGCAATTCCCAAAATGTACTGGCATGTTCAGAAGTTAATGGTCAGCGATCTTGCAAAACGTAATGTACTGTTTTTTCTTTCACCCAGTTTGGTCATAATACGTATGTATGTGTCTAGTTTCAGAGAAAATGGGAGATACTTGATAATATTGTGAAACAAATGACATACACAACCAATATTATGGGACAAGTTTGCTTTAGTGTGTGTCCCATGTTTGTTACTTTTAGCCTCAAGGTTGTTAGTCTATACCCTTATACCTTTATTGATTTAGCCTCATGGCCTACAACACTGTTACTGGTCAATAACTACTGCAAATATCAAGCAATCCCTTTTTGAAAGGTCAGCAGTTTATGGGGTGTTTAACATGTCTATGAGATCACAGTAGCTTTTCCTACGGTACAAATATGTACCCAAAGGGAATCTTGACATGTATCTCATACATATAGTATATTATGTGTGGTCTAACCTTAATGCATATTTGTTGACCACATTTTAACCATGATTTCTCACATAGCCTTAATACGAACATTCTAATTCTAAAGACTTACACATGAGAGCAGACGGTCATCAGGGTGATTCATCAAATAAGAGTTCAATAAGGTCTCTTGGCTTTAAAAAAAGAAGATCTTATGGCAAGAGTTATTTTGAAACTAATTTCGGGGTATTGTGCTCATTAAAATCCAAGACAAGGGTGGAGAGTGTGGCTGAGATGTATGGTGTCAGTGAAGTGCTCTGTGCTCCTGTAACGGCAGAATAAATTACTCTCTCCTAGCATGGGGCTGGCGCACCTAATATGAATAAGAAGCTATTGGTGTGAAAATGAAGATGATCAGATGGTTTTGATGATCAGATGGATCAGATGATCAGATGGAGTTGTGAGTACCCTCAAAAGACCTGTCTCAAAAATAGAGCACTTTTGTTAAGTTCAGATGTTTAATGCAAAAGTATAAGTAAGAGTTATGCTTCTATTAAATGGCAAAGAGAGGCACAATCGGTATAATGAGATAATGTCAACACACCCTGTGTAATGATATAACAAAAGGGGGAAAATGTTGCTTGTTCATCGTAAAAATGTACTTATTTTGCAAGAGGTGTTAGCTCCAAACAGTTGATATATACTGTCATTGTGTTTATTATTAAGGTCAACCATCTGACAAGCAAACTTGTCTCCATTGCAAAGAAAATATATCAGAGAGGGTTGTCAAACTTTTGGGGTTTTGCGGAAGGTTGTGTGTTTTTTTTTATTGGGCACAGGGGTGGGTAGTGTATTTTCCTGGTTAGCATTTGCTATTTTGCAGGTTTTACTACATCATTTCTTCCATCTTAGCCCAATTTCCTCATCTGCTTGCATGCACCTCCCCATATCAAGGTTTTTTTGGTACTTCCCTTATGCATTACGCTTTTACGTGCGCTAACTTTTATTATAAACTGGGTGGTTCGAGCCCTGAATGCTGATTGGCTGACAGCCGTGGTATATCAGACTGTATACCACGGGTATGACAAAACATGTATTTTTAATGCTCTAATTACGTTGGTAACCAGTTTATAATAGCATTAAGGAACCTTGTGGGTTTATGATATATGACCAATATACAACGGCTAAGGGCTGTGTCCAGGTACTCCTCGTTGACTCGTGCGTAAGAACAGACCTTAGCCGTGGTATATTGGCCATATACCACACATCCTTTGGCCATAATGCTTACTATAACACAGGTCAGTACAGTCTACCAATCTAACGGTCTGTACTTCCCTCTATCCACCATTCATAGTGGCAATAGTGGTAGGTGGATCGTTTGTCCAGATCTGCAATAGGCTAACTAGCAATCATACCACATGTAAAAGAATTCAAAGCTGCATACATTTTCTTGAATTGACAAGAACAAATGTGACCGACTGGCTCGATTCAGTCTTATGTAGCAGAATTTGAAAATATGTTTTTTTTTACAATGGATAAAAGTAGAGACTCTGAGCCAGAAAATTGTATATCATAGAAAGTTGATAAACTTGTAACCACACTTTTAAGAAAATGGCCCTTAAACGTTTTAGTACACCTACCTACCTCTTCTTTGTCTACACCCATTCAGCATCGTTCACACCCTCTTAAGCCTTAGCCACACCCATCCATCTCTTTAAGGATTCACATGGGAGGCCATGAGTTGATCACGCGGACTGGAATATGTTCCAGGTTGACTCTGAGAATAACATTGAAGTATAGGGGATGTTGTTCCCACTGTGACTATTAAAACCTACCCAAACCAAAAACCGTGGATAGATGGAAGCATTCGCGGAAAACTGAAAGCATGAACTACCGCATTTAACCATGGCAAGGTGACTGGGAATATGCTTGTGAGTAAGACATTTAAGCATGTTAACTCTCGCAAGGCTGCCTGCCGAGGTGGCATCCCTAACCACTTCCTCAGAGGATGTGCAGGCCAGTTGGCTGGAATGTTTACGGACATATTCAATCTCTCCCTATCCCAGTCTGCTGTCCCCACTTGCTTCAACATGTCCACCATTGTTCCTGTACCCAAGAAAACAAAGGAAACTGAACTAAATGACTATTGCCCCGTAACACTTCTGTCATCATGAAGTGCTTTGAGAGGCTAGTTAATGATCATAAAACCTCCACCTTACCTAGCACATTAGACTCACTTACATTTGCATACCACCCCTATCACACTGCACACTGCCTTATCCCATCTGAACAAGAGGGATGCTGTTCATTGACTACAACTCAGCCTTCAACATAGTACCCTCCAAGCTTATAATTAAGCTCGGGGCCCTGGGTCTAAATCTCGCCCTGTGCAACTGTACTGGACTTCCTGACGGGCCGCACCCAGGTTGCGAAGATATGAATCAACACCTCCGCTAAGTTGATCCTCAACACAGGGGGCCCACAAGCCCCCTCCTGTACTCCCTGTTCACCCATGACTGCATAGCCACGCACGCCTCCAATTCAATTATCAAGTTTGCAGACAACACAACAGCAGTAGGCCTGATTACAAACAATGACGAGAGACAGCCTACAGGGAGGAGGTGAGAGCTCTGGCAGAGTGGTGAGAGTGTGCAAAGCTGTCATAAAGGCATAGGTTGGCACTTGAAAGAATCTCTAATGTAGAAAATATATTTTGTTTAACAATTTTTTGGTTACTACATGATTCCATATGTGTTATTTCATAGTTTTGATGTCTTCACTATTATTGTACAATGTAGAAGAAAAAAAAACTGGAATGAGTAGGTGTGTCGAAACCTTTGACTGGTACTGTACATTTTTGTAAATTAGGCATGCATTATATTATATTACTATAGCATATGCTGCAGCAAATGTAGGGACCACAATGGAATAAGTCCCCAACTTTATTGTGCGATCTCTGTCACTTTAAAAATGATTTATTTACTGAAAAATAAAATCAATCAATCAATCCAAACTGTGCAGCTGTAATTTGATGAGCAGAAAGAGACATCTGTTACAAAACACCCAAACGTTTAATGACATTTGGAGATTGTCAAGCCAAGACTTCATTACTGGGTAAGCCTAAGGTAGGGAGGGATGTGTTTTCTGTTTGTCGAGATTGACATATTGTATTTATGGTGGTGCTGAAAACGCAAACCATGATAATGAAGAACCTGAAGTCAGTGTATTTTGTTTATTGGTTGGTTTGTTTATTGGTTGTCTTTGCCAATGCACCATTGGCAAAGAAACCTGTTGAGGGAAAATTTGTTGCACATATTTTATACAATTATATATATGGCATGAAAATCTGATTCCCCTAGCTGATCATTGTCTGCAACTGGCTTTGATAATGAGTTAATGAAACAGGCAGGGAGAGTGAGTTCATCTGTGGTGGTCAGCGAACCCTCAACCTTCTGGCCCGTAGACCTGTGTGGCATTGACTGTGCTGGCAAAGTGGCAAAGTTGACATCCACATTTATAAACACACACAGGGTTGCTACAGTTCTTGGTATTTGTGGTCATAAACATTATTTTGAGTTAATTGTATGAGGGGGGAGAGTGTTACATTTATTTTACAGTACAAGGAGAGGGTCAGGTGAAAATATTTGTTAAGTTGGGGAGGGAGGGTGCATTTTTTTTGTTATAGACGACTTGAGATGGATGCTTGCATGTCTCCAGCTTATGGAGTATAGGCCTGAGGAGCATGTTACCACTCTACAGCGGGTAAGCCCTCTGTACATATTAATATATAAATGGTTTTCAAATATTAATCCACCTTATGCTTCCAATAGCAAATGTGCTTATTAATACAAATTGAAAGTGGCTGACTTGGCCTTGCTTATGCTCCAGATGGTGACCTCTTTCCAAGCCAAGGAGGAGGAAGAGACTAATGGATAAATACTGAACATGTTATCCATTCAAACATGGTACAACCCAGGGTGGTATTTTTGCTCCTTCAATGAATGAAAAATTATCTCCCAGTCGAGTTTCATTTCATTGACCAATTAGACGGCAAAATGAAAGTAAAACGAAAGGGGGGACACATATCAAACATGTTGTTTTTCTCAGTATTTTGTGTGTGTTCTCCAACAATATGAGAGACCATCACAGAGCATTCAGGCAGGTAATTGCTCAGAAACTAATAATTGCCTCACTAGTCAAGGATGGCGCGCCATGCAAAACAGGAGGAGGAAATGCATGTCACAGAAAAGCAATTAGATGGAAAATGTCTGGAAATGAAGTGTGTAAACAACAGCAATTGGGGCGTGAGGGAAAGGACCCGGGAAGGTTATAGATGAGCAGAAATATTATCATTTTAATACATAAGGATTTCACATGATTTTCTCCATATGTAATCAGGCTATGAACCAAACATAGCTTGGGTCTTTAGCTTACTTCCTCTAGTCCTTGTTTTCTTGATTTCCTTTTAACCATCAACTGATAATTAACCTAGATCTTGCCCCTGAGCATATCTTAGAGCTATGGCTGTATCTAGCCAAGCCCAGCCAGACTGGCTGTGTCTCACCTGGAGCGAGAGCTGAGGGGTTCTGGTTAGCTACCTCTTCCTTCTTACAATCCTCCCATTGTCTGAAAGGGTCTCTTATGTATTGCTTCATGTCCCATTTACTTATGGAGATCCTCTGTGGTTGTTACATGAAATCCCCACAGTCATGTCAGTTTTTTGAATATGCCACTTTTGTGTCAACATCTATTTTGCAACAGTTTAGTCGGAACATTAATCCAGAAGTCCCAGTGACAAATCTCTTTTCTGCCTCCTTTCATGGTCAGTCAGCCGGTGGAAAATCTGAGAATCTCCCATTTGTCCTCCGACGGTATCTCATGTGAATGCTGATAATGTCACGTCTTATTAGGTTCGTATTCACAGAATGAAGCCTGATTAATATCAACCTATATCAAAATGGAGGATTTTAAAGGCCGTACATTACTCACTCAGCAAGCAGTGCCTACTTTATCTCTGGTTGGGAACCAACCATTCAAAGATGGACTAGGTAAGAAATGTACTGGTCAATATACTGTGGAGAAAGTGACAGTGTTAGTGAGATAGTAAGTGCCATGGCATAAGAATATTGGATTTCTCAGTGTCGGATAAATAAAGTCAGATCCATTGAGAACAAAAAATATATTAAATAAATCTGGCAAAAATTCAATGTTTATGTAGTAGTGTTAATGATGTGTCAGAATTGATTCAATGAAATATACTTTTATATGTAACAGACTATACTGTATGAAACAAATGTAATATACCACATGTTATCTTTGGAACATATTTGGCACATTATAAAATGTAATTGATGTCAGTGGTGCAGAATATGCGCTTTATGCATTGCTAGTCATAATGGAACAGATGGAAACGCAAAAACATCCTCTATCAAATAATTTTTTGTAGGCTACACACATCAATTACGTGCATGCGTAGTGCTTTTCTATTGCAAAAATGATCTTTAAACACTTACAAAAATCTCAGCTCATCATATCCTATCAAACATGCCAACACTGTTGTCATATTTTCTTATTTTCTTATCCTGTCATACCAGATTTCTAACTTTGAGACATTGACAGGGTAAAGACAGTACTTTGTGCTCTCTCTATGGTCATCGTTGACAGCTCACCTTTTTGTCTAATGGACAAATCCCCCACCCCCGCCATCTCTCCACTCTGTGGTTGTCCCCACGGGGGTTTGAAAGCTACTCTACCCCCTTCCTTGTGCTGCCAGTGGTCAGCCAGGCAAAGCATCTGTGCTCTCGCTCTCCAAAGAGTTGTCATGGGAGACCAAGCTTTAAATGTTACTCTCACCTAACTCTCAAGTATACTGAACAAAAATAAAAAACAAAACATGTAAAGTGTTGGTACCATGTTTCATGAGCTTAAGTAAAAGATCCCATAAATATTCCATATGCACAAAAATATTATTTCTTTCAAATTCCCATGCACAAATGTGTTTACATCCGTGTTAGTGAGTATTTCTCCTTTGCCTAGATAATCCATCCACCTGCCAGGTGTGGAATATCAAGAATGTGATTCAACAGCATGATCATTACACAGTTGCACCTTGTACTGGTGACAATAAAAGGCCACCCTATAATGTGCCGTTTTGTCAAACAACACAATTCCACAGATGTCAATTGGCATGCTGACTAAGGAATGTCCACCAGAGCTATTGCCAGAGAATTGAGTGTTATTTTCTCAACCATAAGCCACCTCAATCGTTATTTTAGAGAATTTAGTAGTACGTCCAACCGGCCTCACAACTGCAGACCACGTGTATGTCGTTGTGTGGATGAGCGGTTTGCTCATATCAATGTTGTGAACAGAGTGCTCCATTGCGGCGGTGGGGTTATGGAATGGGCAGGCATAAACTACGGACAACGAACCCAAATACATGTAATCTATGGCAATTGGAAATGCATTGATATACAGTGACATGATCCTGAGGCCCATTGTTATGCCATTCATCACATCACGTTTCAGTATGATAATGTACAACCCCATGTCACAAGGATCTGTACACAATTCCTGGAATATGAAAATGTCCCAGTTCTTCCATGGCCTGCAGACTCACCATACATGTCACCCATTAAGAATGTTTGGGATGCTCTGCATCAACGTGCACAACAGCATATTCCATTCTCCCGCCAATATCTAGCAACTTCGCACAGCCGCTGAAGAGGGGAGGGAAAACATTCCACAGGTCACAATCAACAACCTGATCAACTCTATGCGAAGGAGATGTGTCACGCTCTATGAGACAAATGGTGGTCACACCAGATACTGACTGGTTTTCTGATACCTTAAAAAACAGTAGGGGAGTGTATCTGTGACCAACCGATGTATATCTGTATTCTCAGTTATGTGAAATCCATAAATTAGGGCAAAATAAATGTATTTCAATTGACTGATTTCCTTATATGAACTGTAAGTCAGTAAAATCGTTGAAATTGTTGTATGTTGCGTCTATATTTTTTCAGTATAGTTTCTCCTGACTTTTTGATTTTGATTTGTCTGAATGACTGAATGTAGAGAGAAAGTGATAGTCACTTGCAACCTAACATTACAGCTGCCAGAAACAAGATGAAGCCAACAGAGCAGACAAAGCCAACAAGCATCATTCTTGGTTTCTTGGATCTGAATCAACTTGACCCCAGAAGAGAAAAAGAAACGAGAAAATGACAGCTCATGACCAATCCAGAAACCAATTAATTTTGAAATGTAACGTTAGGTAAGTGTTGGGCAGCGTTACGTTGCAAGCTACGTTAGCTCCTAACCTTAGTGTGTTCGATGTTCAAGCTAGCTAACAACAGCTATTTAGCTACATCTGTATTTGGACTGTATTGACCTCTAAGGAATCTAATGATAGCATCATGTAGCTACACTGCATAAACCCCACAAGATGCCTAAAGCCTATATTTCAACTAGCTAACGTTACCTAGCTAAAGCTAGACAATCTGGACCCTCTATTTCTGAAACTATCCACCGCCATTGTCGCAACCCCTATTACCAGCCTGTTCAACCTCTCTTTCATATCGTCTGAGATCCCCAAGGATTGGAAAGCTGCCGCAGTCATCCCCCTCTTCAAAGGGGGAGACACCCTGGACCCAAACTGTTACAGACCTATATCCATCCTGCCCTGCCTATCTAAGGTCTTCGAAAGCCAAGTCAACAAACAGGTCACTGACCATCTCGAATCCCACCGTACCTTCTCCGCTGTGCAATCTGGTTTGCGAGCCGGTCACGGGTGCACCTCAGCCACGCTCAAGGTACTAAACGATATCATAACCGCCATCGATAAAAGACAGTACTGTGCAGCCGTCTTCATCGACCTTGCCAAGGCTTTCGACTCTGTCAATCACCATATTCTTATCGGCAGACTCAGTAGCCTCGGTTTTTCGGATGACTGCCTTGCCTGGTTCACCAATTACTTTGCAGACAGAGTTCAGTGTGTTAAATCGGAGGGCATGCTGTCCGGTCCTCTGGCAGTCTCTATGGGGGTGCCACAGGGTTCAATTCTCGGGCCGACTCTTTTCTCTGTATATATCAATGATGTTGCTCTTGCTTGCTGATCCACCTCTACGCAGACGACACACTTCCATAAAGCAGATATCTGATCGACTTCCCCCGGCAACCGCCCCCACCCCAGTACCTCAGATTCAATTTCCCGTGGCAGTTAACCCCCAATGTTCTCTCTCCTTCGAGCTGCAACCCTCATCGTTTCCCACCGACCAGTCCAAAATCGCATATATCATCACCCTGCTGTCGGAAAAAGCCCTGGCCTGGGTTACTGCTGTGTGGGATGCCCAAAGTCCCTGCTGTGCCAGCTACTCTGTCTTTGCTGAGGAATTCAAGCGAGTGTTTCAAGGTCCTACCAGCAGCCCTGACTCAGCCAAACAGCTCCGGACTCTCCACCAAGGTCGGCGCAGTGTGACGGACTATGCCATCGAGTTCCGCTAGGTGGCAGCAGCGAGTGGCTGGAATGATGAGGCGCTCACAGTGTGCTTTCTGAAGGGTCTTTCTGACACCATCCAAGATGAACTGGCCACTCGGGAACCACCGGACAACCTCGAGTCCCTGATCACATTGGCCTCGCACATAGACCAGCGTCTGAGAGAGAACTCAACCGTAGACCTCTCGCCCTAGCTCCTATCGGTCCTAGCTCCAAGTCCCCACCTTTATCCTCGCTGGCTCCACCAGAACCCATGCAGATTTGACGCATCTCCCAGGCTGAAAGAGACCGCCAGATGAGGGAGTGATGCTGTCAATATTGCGGCAAACAGGGCCATTTCCGCTCCACGTGTCCCAGGCTCCAGGGAAATGCACTGTCTGGCCTGGGGGGACTGTAACAGGAAACATAACCTCCTCCCATCCGTCCAACTCCCGTCTGCTCATTCCAGTCACCCTTTCTGGGGAAAACCATGAGCTTCCCCTTCAAGCCTTGGTAGACTCTGGAGCCGCAGGAAACTTCATGGATGGTATCTGGGTGAAGTAGAATGGCGTTCCCTCTGAACCTCTAAGGGACCCCATGAGGGTTACTACGTTGGATGGAAGCCCTCTGGGATCTGGACTTGTCACTCGTGTCACTACCCCCTTGCGACTTTCAATTTCCCAACACCAGGAAGTGATGAACTTTCATCTGATCCCCTGTACCGAGTTCCCTCATCCTTGGCTACAGCCATAACCCTCACATCGACTGGTCTGTGGGCACTGTCAAGCAGTGGGGCCCTACGTGCCAAGCCACTTGTATCTTCCAGAGTTCCCTGATTTCTCCTCCCGAGTCTCTAGAATCCATCGACCTGTCCCGAGTTCCCGAGTGTTACCATGACCTCAAACCGGTATTTAGCAAACAGAGGGCCACCATGCTTCCACACCATAGACCTCACGATTGCCCCATCGACTTGTTTCGAGGCACCTGCCCCCCCAGGGGTCGGATCTTTTCCCTATCTCCTCCCGAACGAGCTGCTATGGATACCTACATCAAGGACGCTCTTGCAGCAGTTCTCAATTGTCCGTTCACCTCGCCCGCGGGAGCAGTGTTTGTCTTTGTGGCCAAAAAAGACTGTGGATTACATCCTTGCATCGACTACCGGGGACTAAATGCCATAACCGTCCGTAACTGCTACCCGCTACCCCTTATGGCCACAGCATTTGAGCTGCTGCAGGAAGTAGCTGTCCTCACTAAGCTTGACCTGCGGAATGCATACCATCTTGTGCGGGTCAGACACGGTTACGAGTGGAAGACAGCTTTCCCCGGCCGAGAGGAACTCCTAGCGGTTAACTTCCTAAGGTATATGGGGTAGCATTTTCACTTTTGGATAAATAGCGTGCCCAATTTCAACTTCCTGTTACTCATGCCAGGAATATAAGATATGCATATCATTAGTAGATTTGGATAGAAAACACTCTGAAGTTCCTAAAACTGTTTGAATCATGTCTGTGAGTATAACAGAACTTATGTAGCAGGCAAAACCCTGAGGACTAGCCGTTCAGAATTTGTATTTTTGATCTCTGTCTGTTCACTGAGTTCTCATTGGCAAATTATATTTCTTAGGAACCTGTTTTAAGTTCCTACCACTTCCACTGGATGTCACCAGTCTTTGGAATTTGGTTGAGGTTATTCATTTGTGCAATGAAGAAGTATGCCATCTAGGAACTGAGTAACACTGTTGAGAGTTGCGCAAGACGTGAAGAGGAGCTTGGTTTGTTTTCTTCCTGTATTGAAAACAGATTGCCCAGTCTACAATTTGATCGGTTATTAACGTTTAAAAATACCTAAAGTTGTATTACAAAAGTAGTTTGAAATATTTTGGCAAAGTTCATAGGCAACTTTTAAAATATTTTGTAGTGACGGTGCGCATTTTGGAAGTGTCACACCCTGACAATAGTTTGCTTTGTATGTTTCTATGTTTTGGTTGGTCAGGGTGTGATCTGAGTGGGCATTCTATGTTGGATGTCTTGTTTGTCTATTTCTATGTCTGGCCTGATATGGTTCTCAATCAGAGGCAGGTGTTAGTCATTGTCTCTGATTGGGAACCATATTTAGGTAGCCTGGGTTTCACTGTGTGTTTGTGGGTGATTGTTCCTGTCTCTGTGTTTTGCACCAGATAGGACTGTTTTAGGTTTTCGCACGTTTATTGTTTTGTAGTGTTCGTGTTTATCTTTGTTTATTAAACATGAATCAATATAATCACGCTGCATTTTGGTCCGCCTCTACTTCACCTAAAGAAAACCGTTACAGGAACCTGTTTTTTTCTGGATCAAACACGTCAAATAAATGGACATTTTGGATATATATTGACGGAATTAATCGAACAAAAGGACCAATTGTGATGTTTATGGGACATATTGGAGTGCCAACAAAAGAAGTTCGTCAAAGGTAAAGCATGTTTTATATTTTATTTCTGCGTTTTGTGTAGCGCCTGCAGGGTTGAAATATGCTACCCTCTTTGTTTACTATTGTGCTATCATCATATAATAGCTTCATATGCTTTCACCTTTTTAAAATCTGACATGTTTGCTGGATTCACAACGAGTATAGCTTTAATTGAGTATCTTACATGTGTGATTTTGCGACTAGCAAGCCCGGATCCGGGAGAGTAATCATAGCCTCAAATGAATTAGCATAACGCAGCGGACATAAATACCCCTAGAACCTTTTCCTATTCATGAAAATTGCAAATCAAATGTATTGAAACACAAGCTTAGCCTTTTGTTAATCACACTGTCATCTCAGATTTTCAAAATATGCGTTACAGCCAACGCTAGACAAGCATTTGTGTAAGTTTATCATGGCATAATGCTATGCTAGGCTCTGCTGGCAGCAGGCAACATTTTCACAAAAATAAGGAAAGCAATCAAATTAAATCATTTACCGTTGAAGAATTTCGGATGTTTTCACTCAGGAGACTCCCAGTTAGATAGCGAATGTTCCTTTTTCCCAAAAAGATTATTTTTGTAGGCGAAATAGCTCCCGTTTGTTCATCATGCTTGGCTGAGAAATCGACCGGAAAATGCTATCACTACAACGCCAAACTTTTTCCAAATTAGCTCCATAATATCGACAGAAACACGGCAAACGTTGTTTAGGATCAATCCTCAAGGTGTTTTTAACATATATATTCGATAATATATCCGTCGAGGCAATTGGTTTCTCATAAGAACCGATTGGAAAAATGGCTACCTCAGTATTTTACGCAAGATTTGTGTTGCTCCTTCCGGTATGAAACTTCAATAGCGAATTACTCTCTTTATGCCGGAGTTTACGACATGGGTTGGTCTTGCAACACATAAACATGACCTATTGCCGTTTACCTCAGCTCATTGGCTATCTACCCAGCTAGATTTCAAGACAATAAGTGGTCATTGCGTTAAAATACAGTCAATCAACAAAACAGCGGGCAAATCAATGGTGCACAATGATGTCATTACTTGTTGTCTTCAAATCGGTTTCTTTCAGTCAATACGTCCCGCGAAATCACTAACCTTTGATCTTCATCAGATGACACTCATAGGACTTCATGTTACACAATAGATGTATGTTTTGTTCGATAAAGTTCATAAAAAATCTCAATATACATTTGGCGCGTTATGTTCATTAGTTCCAAAAACATTCGGTGATTTTGCAGAGAGCCACATCAATTTCCCGAAATACTCATAATAAACATTGATGAAAGACACAAGTGTTATTCACAGAATTAAAGAGACTTCTCCTTAATGCAAACGCTGTGTCAGATTTTTTAAAATCTTTACGGAAAAAGCACACCATGCAATAATCTGAGTACAGCACTCAGAGACCAAACCAGCCAAATAAATATCTGCCATGTTGTGGAGTCGACATTAGTCAGAAATAGCATAATAAATATTCACTTACCTTTGATGATCTTCATCAGAATGCACTCCCAAGAATCACAGTTCCACAATAAATGTTTGATTTGTTCGATAAAGTTCATCATTTATGTCCAAATCTCTCCTTGTTGTTTGCTCGTTCAGCCCAGTAATCCATCTTCATGATCTTCACGCGAGCACTAGGTCCAGACGAAAAGTCCAAAAGTTCCGTTACAGTCCGTAGAAACATGTCAAATGATGTATAGAATCGATCAATCTAGGATGTTTTTAACATAAATCTTCAATAATGTTCCAACCGAAGAATTCCTTTGTCTGTAGAAAAGCAGTGGAACGTGAGCTACCTCTCACGTGAACGAGCGTCACGAGCTTGTGGCACTCTGCCAGACCACTGACTCAAAGAGCCCTTATGAGCCCCTCCTTTACAGTAGAAGCCTCAAACAAGTTTCTAAAGACTGTCGACATCTAGTGGAAACCTTAGGAAGTGCAGGATGACCAATATCCCACTGTACCTTCAATAGGGAATGAGTTGAAAAACAACCAACCTCAGATTTCCCACTTCCTGGTTGAATTTTTTTCTCAGGTTTTTGCCTGCCATATGAGTTCTGTTATACTCACAGACATCATTCAAACAGTTTTACAAACTTCACCATGTTTTCTATCTAAATATATGCACGTATTAGCAACTGGGACTGAGTAGCAAGCAGTTTACTCTGGGCAACTTATTCATCCAAGCTACTCAATACTGCCCCCAGCCATAAGAAGTTTTAATTAAGCCTGTTTTTTTTATTCTAACATGGTCAATCAATCAAATGTATTTATAAAGCCCTTCTTACATCAGCTGATGTCAAAGTGCTGTGCAGAATCCCAGCCTAAAACCTCAAACAGCAAGCAATGCAGGTGTAGAAGCACGTTGGCTAGCAAAAACTCCCATCATAATCATCAGGAGGTGAAAGGCAAAACTGTTCTTGGATCATTAACTCTGGGACTACTACATCTCTATCTGTATTTCAATGTAAATCATCTCTTTAATAATTATTCCTGTTGACCTGACCAATTGACCTCTCACCTTTGATCATGCTGTGCCCTCTGTGTCAGCCAGTTCAGATGCGGGAGGAGTTCACTAACACAGGTGATATAACCTAGAGGATTTAGGGAGAAGGGGGAGAGGGATGAAGTGGAGAGAGACTGTTATTGTGTGTGTGTGTGTGGTCTCACCTGGTGTCCACACTAAGTGGCTACAGAGTACTTTATCCTGAAAAACAGACACACGAGGACAAACAATAGAAGATAATGTCATTAGATACAAATGCCACTTGAAGCTTGATGATGACTTGATCCTTTGAATCAGCTGTGTAGTACTAAAACAAAAACAAAAATGTGCACAGGTGTTTGGAGCATTCCGATATGCCACAGCTGGTGAGGTGTCAGGTTCACCTCTGTACTTAAAGGGTGATTATTCCAACTCTCTGTGAAATGATGTAGATCTGCCTGCAGACGAGGTAGGAACACATATCCACCTCTTCTGTGTGGGATAAAATTTGACAGGTCAAGGTATCGTTCTTCCTCCAAACTGTGCAGCAAATTGTAGCACTGACTGTAAGGGTTTTCGTCTTCCTCCTCTTACGAGGAGGAGTAATAGGACGGATCGGAGGACCAATGTGCAGCGTGGTAAGTGTCCATTTTAGTTTATTAAACTGAACACTAAAGAATACAAAGTAACAAAGTGAATGATACAAACGAAAACCGAAACAGTCCTGAAATGTGAAACAAGCCACACCCGATCACGAAGCTGGAACAGCATGTCTCGTCTGTTCTTACCATAATTTCTCTTCTGCTTGAGCCGAGCCTGGATCATGTTCTTTGAGACAAGAGCTTTCAAGTCGTGGAGATGGACTACCTGGTCATAGCAAGCAGCGTCTGGAGTAAGCTGCTGGGGCTGAGGCACCATATCCAAGGGTCCTCGGAGGGGACGACTTAGGTTCAGCTCTGCAGGTGTGACTCCAGTGGACTCTTGCACAGCAGAATTCAGGGCAAATCGAAACTCGTGAAGGTGCTTGTCCCAGTGTTTGTGCTGGGTCCCTACATAGGAAGCAACCATTGTCTTCATGGTTCGATTTACTCTCTTAGTGAGGTTGGTCTGTGGGTGATAGGCCGTGGTCAACTTCTGTCTCAGGTTCCATCTTTGGCAGGTCGATCAGACCGGATGTAATCAAGCACTCCCCAGCGAGTCAGGATCTCTTTCGTAAGGATGTCTAGGAAATGGACCCATCAAATCCACTCCTAACATTTCCCAAGGTCGGGTAACCACCGTTTGCTGCAACTTGCCAGCAGGCTTTTTACGTTCTGGTTTGTACATTTGACAAACCTGACAGTTTCGGATGTGTGACTTCACATCCATGCTCAGATGTGGCCAGTACAGTAACGCTTGCAACTGCTTGTAGGTTTTGAACCTGCCCAAATGACCAGCTAATGGGTCTTCATGGAAATGTTGAAGCAGTTGAAGGCGTAGAGTTTCAGGTATGTACAATTGGTAGAGTGTTCTGTGAGGTAGTTGTACAACACGGTAGACTTTGTCTTCAATGATGGTCAGCTTTGTGGTAGGATTGACCATCTTTTCTCCATCTTCCAGGATAGTCTGGTACAAAGCCTGTACTTCTGGATCATCCTGTTGGACTTTCCAAATGGCCTCATCAGAGATGGGAAAGTCAGTTTTGGGTGAGTCTCGACTGCTTGACAGGACAGTAGCACATGTAAGATGAGGGTCACCATTACCACAACCAGGAGCTCTGGATAAGGCATCTGGAACAGTGTTGTATTTTCCATTCCTGTATTCTACTGCAAAGGTGAACTCTTGCAACCATAGAGCCCATCTTATGAGTCTGGTACTTGGTTTGTTGGTCTTGAACACCCACACAAGGGAGGAATGGTCAGTGACCACAGTGAAGTGTCTTCCCTCCAGGTAGTATCTCCACTTTTCCAAAGCCCAGACAACTGCTCGGTTGTGGAGTAGTTCCGTTCTGCTCCATTCAATGTCCGACTGGCAAATGCTAGCACTTCTTCAGTGCCAAGTCCAGTCTGTTGGACTAGGACAGCACTTGCATCAGTGTAAATAACAAAAGGGCAATCAGAGTTGGGATGACCTAAAATGGGAGGTGTGACGAGGTGTCATTTCAGGGTTTCAAAGGAGGTCTGGCACTCTGCCGTCCAATTTTGCTTCAACGCGTTGAGGTGTTCTGCCACCTGGGAGAAATTCGACACAAACCGATGGTACCATCCAGCCATCCCAAGGAACCGTTGAAGGGCCTTTGGTGTGGTTGGCACAGGGAAGTCTTGTACAGCCTTTGTCTTTTCAGGATCCACATGAATGCCGTCAAAAGACACAATATGGCCAAGGAACTTCAGGGAGGTTTGGCAGAAGTTGCACTTCTTCATATTCAAGGTCAAAGATCTTGAAAGTGTTGTTCTGTGTTCTGAGAGTAGATAATTATATCGTCCAGGTAGAAGAAACAGATCTTCGCTTTGAGCTCACTTAACGCAATCTCCATTAGTCTTTGGAAAGTGGCAGGTGTATTCTTTAATCCAAAAGGCATCACCTTAAAGGAAAACAAGCCCTCAGCACAGACAAAAGCAGTCTTGTCCTTGCTTTCCTGGTCCATCTCAACCTGCCAATAGCCACTATTGAGGTCAAGTGTAGTGAACACAACAGCGCCAGACAATGACTCCAGGATCTTGTGGATGGTGGGAAGAGGATAGGCATCAGTCTGGGAAACATTGTTGGTCTTCCTATAGTCCACACAAAATCTAAGACCACCAGTATTTTTTGGGATGAGGACAGGAGCAGCCCAGGGAGAGGAGGAACGTTCTATTATATCTTGTGTTAACATATCATTAATGAGTCCCTTTTGGATGATTAGCTTCGCTGGGGACAAATGATATGGCTGTTGCTTGATCGGCATTTCCAGTCTAAGGAATATGTTGTGCTTCAGGAGCCCTGTGCATCCTAGCTTTGAAGTACATACATCAGCATTATTCTGCAGCTGTCCCAACAGCCTTAACTCCTCTGGCTGTTCCAGCTGAGCTATTCTCACAGCCTGTAAAAGGAGATCATCAGAAGGATTATCAAGGGTTAGTGGTACTGGAGCAAGGGCAGAGAAGACTGCCACATTTGAACCCCAATCATGTAATGTCGTAGCTTCTGATTGGAAGGAATGCTTCTTGCTCGGATTGTATGGAAACCAGTAGCAATTGTGTGCGATATCAATCTGGACACCACTGAAGTACATGAAATCAATTCCCAACACTACAGGAAAAGCAAGGTTCTTGGTTTGTAGGATAACAGAAGGAATCATATTTGAGCGGTTACACAGGCGGAACTCTACCTCACTCCATCCAAGTGGTCGTTTAGCCTCACCATCAGCCAAATAGAGTGGACCTTCTGTCCATGGCTTCAAGTTGTATTGTGGACATTCCACAGTTTCTCATTGAGCAGTGTGTAGGATGACCCGGTATCCAAGATGGCTCTTCCTGTCCATGGGCCTATGGACAGGGGTAATACCAGTTGGTGCGGTATTAACTGAAAGGAAGGGGAGGTTGATGGGGGGGCGTAGGCAGTGACTCTTGGGGTTTCAGCTCTGGTTAAAGCACCCAGAGTAGGATGGTCATTCCTGCGAAGAGAGTTAGGTGTGTTGGCCTGTTGTGATTTGTGGTTTCTGGAAGGGTTTACTTGATATGGTCTTAGCTGAAGAATTTCCCTTTTGGCTACATCTCCAACAGAACATGAGAGGGGTCTTGGCTGGAGACTCTGGCTGTTGTTGATGGTCTGTCTTGGGTAACTGTTTGGGTGTCTGTTTCTTTCTCTGGTCATATTGCTGTTGGCATTCTCTGTCCTTCTCAAACTGCTGTCCCAAGCGAACCAGTCCATCGACAGTGGTGACTCGTTCTCAGAGTTGACTGGCTAGTAGTGGGTTGATGTTCTTCAAGATCAATTTAATGACCTCTTCCTCCTCAATGCCAGGTTTCCACCTTCTGCACAGGGAGTGGTAACCGTATGCACAGTCACAGATACTCTCTTTCTCTCTTTGCACTCGATTTCTGACTCTGTCTGCCAACTCATCTGTGTAGTCCTCAGACAGAAATGCAGAGGAAAACTTGGCCTCAAAGTCAGCCCTGAAGGTACTGGTGAGACGTGCCACATCCCACCAGTCTCGAGCTGTCCCATGCAACACATTCCTCAATGTGGCAAGGAGTTCTTCGTCAGCCAGGGAATTGAGGGCAAGAAAGTCACGACATCTTTCCAGATATATTAGCGGATCAGGACTGTCATCTTTTTTCCCAAAGGTGGGAAATTGCAATTTAATGGGCATCGCCCCACATGACGTCTACTCAAATCACCATGGACAAACGAGCTCGGAGGGATTGAGGAAGTAGAGGGAGAGGGAGTTATTGGACCATGAAAATGAACACCAGGCTGCATGGAGGATTGCATCCTGTGGCTGCAGCATGGCATTATCTTGGCTGTTCAGAGGTGCCAACTTGACCCTCAGTGGTCTGAACAGAAGTGGACACCAGAGAAACTCTGTGCAAGGAGTTGTGCCTAATGGAGGCCATGTCCACAGACACGTCATCCAACATTTTAACACAATTAGAGAGTTCTGTCTGCAAGTGGTCTACAGTGTTAACCATGGGAGAAAAAAACAGAATTAACGTCCTTGAGGACCTCAGTGTGGTGATGTTGCAGGCGCCATTGGAGAGTGGCAGTGTGTTGGTTTCGTTGGTAGTCAAACTGCCTGTCCATGGCACCAGTAATTTCCCGTCTTCCACTCTCACTGAGCTCTGTCAGCGTGTGGGTTAGAGTGCTCAGTGTTGTTGCTCTTCACTCAGACATTTGAATTTATGGTGGATTAGAGTTTGGAGATGTTGTTGAGTCTGACGAATATCAAGGATATCACCTTGAAGTTGTAAGATCACAACCTCTGGAGATAAACCAGACAATGGAGGAAGGTTGGGTGTCAGAGTGAGGGCTAGCTCAGTACTTCCACACAGATCCATGTCAATAAGTCAGTAACTGACAGGCAGGTGGTCCAGATCGAGCATTCAGATTCCCAGGGCTCTGGCCCAAATCAACTCCATTATCTCCATTCACATTATAATTTGTGTTGTCAGCTTAATGGTCAGAATGGCCCTGTGTATTCCCATTGACAGGTAGGATATGGATGAACACATTTTCTTGGGGTGTATCCATTGTTTTAATTCCACACAAAATATTTGCTTTGGTTAGTTCTCAATGTTGAGCGGTCCCATCTGGGGTGCCATTTTTATGTAACGGTTTTGACTTGAGGTTATTATTTATAGGGGTGCCAGGTAGGTTGTGCCTACCAGAGAAAACATTGGTTTCTCCATTTGGTTTGGGAGGGAATGTGTCCCATCTGGTCCGTCAAGTCTACACTAATACAAAGGACTTATGTAAAAGTCAGGATGTAAATAAACTTTTCATAAACCCTTAAAACATTGGAAAGAACTTCAAAAACAACTGTATTATTTTGCGTGGGTTGTATTACACACGTATAATAATATAACACAATGAGTTCTGATTCCTCCAGAAATGTCCTGTACCTCGTGACTAAAAAGAGTCCAGTGACCTTTGCCACGCAATGTTTGTCCGTTCATTCAATTGTAGCGTAAACCCAGTATTAATCATACAATCAATATAACAATTATTTTACCACAGAACTTTAAAGCGTATCAACTCTTACTAAGTCCTCAACCACAACTAACTACATAAATCATCACAGTATACGTCACATCAAAACAAATGAAATACCATATACAAAAAGGTTGTAGTCAGTCAGTCAGTCAGTCAGACAATCCATTCTGCCAACAGATCTCCAGCCACAAAGAACAGAGAGGTGTAGTCCACAGACGCAAAGAGTGGATCCAAGGCAACAAAACAAACGGAATAGAGAAGCATCATTCACGTCTCCATCACAACCCCACTTTTGTTGGCTATTTAATTGGGATTTAAAGGGAAAGCGCCCTATTGGAAGGAGAAGCACTGAGACGGTTCAGAAAAATTCAGGGCCATCACAATTTGATGGAGACATTATAGATCTCAGTTCCTTACCAATTTATGATTTGTAATGTAAGCAATGCTACGAAGTTGGATCATTCTGGCAATGATACCAGCACCATCTACACGCTGCAAAGACTCCCTAACTCTTCGCCATTGTACATGATGGCCCATTGCTCTGAGACTTTCTTTCACCATTCTAAAGCCCGCATGGGGCATCCTTGCCTTAATGGCGCTGACTTTCTGTCTTCATCTGACATATGAGAATAGCATTCCCTGACAGACAGTGTTCTTTCATCCTTCTGTAAAAAAGCTAACCGTTACACTGTCATGAAATCTGATTATATATCTACTATGAAACAAATAGGACATGGCCTGCTTATTTTTCTTTTTTAATTTTTAATTTTACCTTTATTTAACTAGGCAAGTCAGTTAAGAACAAATTCTTATTTTCAATGACGGCCTAGGAACAGTGGGTTAACTGCCTGTCCAGGGGCAGAACGACAGATTTGTACCTTGTCAGCTCGGGGGTTTGAACTTGCAACCTTCCGGTTACTAGTCCAACGCTCTAACCACTAGGCATTTGTAGCTAAATGCTTTTGTTTAGCTTGTGAATAATAAATGCATGATTTATCATTCTACGCTATGTATGTAATATAGTAAAATGTTATAAACCAACAATTGTAGGAGCTAACTACTAGATATGTAAAAGTTGGACAGAAGAACACTTAGTGCTGCTTACCTGAGATGCCATCTCAAAGTCCTTCTTCGTAGGTGTCCGCTTTGACTTCATTTGAGTCTAAAAAAAAGTTGCTTCAAAACAAATGTTTTTGATTGAAAATAAAATAGTTTTGCTCTCGACAAAAAGACACAAATGTACCTCCATAGCATATAACAATTTGACTGTGAATAACCAGACCATCATACAAATGTGCTCTGCAGAATTCTTGATGCATAACCGAAGATGCTGCCATATTATGCCAGTACGCCCACAAGCGAGCCACTCAGGCGCAGAATAACGCGTGGAAGAGAACGAGATTGGAGTAACAACAACTTGTTGCAAGTTGGTGAGAGTGGCTAATAGCTTAACAATATACTATTCAACTAAAGAATAGTCTAATCGCCGAGCTAGGTGTGAACACCCCCCCCCCCCCCCCCATCAGACCAGATTTTCCCTAACGACCAAGGGGTAGCTTGCTACTCAATGTAATAAAGTAATGACTTCTCAAATAAGTTACCTTACACGTTATGTTAGCTGACAATTTGTTAGCTACCCTGTCCTTATGAACCACATACAGCAGTATGTACCGGTATGTTAACTAGCTACCTAACGTTATACATCAAACTTTCCAGTATATAAACTATAGGCTAACTAACTACCCAATGTTTATTGACTTGATTATTCTTAGCTTAGCTAAGTGGTATAGTCGTTGTGCGTTCTCAATGGACATTCGGGTGTTTTCATAAATTCGCTCAGGCTATCTACACTGATTTCAGAGCACTCTCATCTGTGTGTACCAGAGCGCAGAATAATGAATTTACGAGCACTCAACACCCGTTGAATATGGCTGGTGTCAGTAAACGTCTGCAAAAAAAGCGTCATTAAATTGTTTCCAGCAGCACAGTTACAGTCACCAACGCTCTGGTTATCACGAAAACTGCCTAACCAGCTCTGCTAGGGCAAGTAAAATGGTCAGTGGTCTCATTTGTGTCTGGAAGTAGCTAGCAAGCTAGCCAACGTTAGCTTGGGTGCTTGACTGCCGTTGTAAGGCCAGAGCGCTCAAATCAACCCTACTCCTCGGCCCAAACGTCAAGTGTGCACTCCGAGAGCGAAATCCTCTGAATTTACAAACTGACAATCTGACAACGCTATGAATTTATGAGCGCAGGCACTCCAAATTGAATTTAAGAACACTCCAAAAAATGTTTAACTCGTAATTTGTTATTCTAACTAGCTAGCAAGAGGTTGCATACAGTAGCAACAGCATCAACTTCTGGTAGAGAAGTAGAGAAGGCAAAGAGCTAGTAAGCTCAACTAAAAGTTTGGTTACACTACAATTAGGGTATGGAAATGTTATGCCCTAGATATTAATTTAGAATCCTCTAATCCACTTATGCTGTAGCATACTCCCGACCGTCACGCTGTACAGCGCCATATTTGGACAAACCTACTCATTCCAGGATTTTTCTTTATTTTGACAAATTTCTACATTGTAGAATAATAGTGAAGACATCACAACTATGAAATAACACATATGGAATCAGTTAAGAACAAATTCTTATTTACAAGAACTTTGTAACGTTCGTCGTTGGGAGAAAGAGAGGAGGACCAAGGTGCAGCGTGGTAAGTGTTCATCTTGTTTTAATAAGAAATACTGAACACAACAATGAAACGACAAAACGAACAGTCCTGAACGGTGGGAAAGCGCCCTATTGGAAGGAGAATAGTGATTGACAGCTGCCTCTGTTTGAGAACCATACCAGGCCAAACACAGAAATCCCAAATCATAGAAAAAAGAACATAGACAACCCACCCAACTCACACCCTGACCACACTTAAAACAAAGACATAACAAAATAACTAAGGTCAGAACGTGACAGTACCCCTCGCCCCCAAAGGTGCGGACTCCGGCCGCAAAACCTGAACCTATAGGGGAGGGTCTGGGTGGGTGTCTGTCCGCGGTGGCGGCTCTGGCGCGGGACGTGGACCCCACTCCACCATAGTCTTTGTCCGCCTTTTAAACCGCCTCCGTGGCCCTTTAACGCGTTGACCCTCGCCGCCGACCTCGTACTGGGGACCCTAGCAATGGGTCCCGAATGGACGGGAGATTCCGGCAGCCCCGGACAAGCAGGAGACTCCAGCAGCTCCGGAGTGAAGGGCGATTCCGGCAGGGCCGGAGTGACGGGCGATTCTGGCAGCACCGGAGTAACGGACGGCTCCGGCAGCTCCTGACTGACCGGCGGCTCCGGCAGCTCCTGACTGACCGGCGGCTCCGGCAGCTCAGGACAGACGGGAGACTCTGGCAGCTCAGGACAGACGGGAGACTCTGGCAGCTCAGGACAGACGGGAGACTCTGGCAGCTCAGGACAGACGGGAGACTCTGACAGTGCTGGGCAGGAGGAAGACTCTGGCAGCACTGGACAGGCGGGAGCACCTGTAGGGAGGAGATGGAGAGACAGCCTGGTGCGGGGAGCTGCCACCGGAGGGCTGGTGCGTGGAGGTGGCACCGGATAGACCGGTGTTGGCGCACTGGAGGTCTCGACCACCGAGCCTGCCCAACCCTACCTGGCTGAATGCTCCCCGTATCCAGGCCAGTGCGACAAGGTGGAATAGCCCGCACTGGGCTGTGCTGGCAAACCGGGGACACCATGCGTAGGGCTGGTGCCATGTACCCCGGTCGGGGAAGACTCACTGGAGACCAGATACGCTGAGCCGGCTTCATGGCACCTGGCTCGATGCCCACTCTAGACCGGCCGATACGAGGTGCTGCTATGTACCGGACCGGGCTATGCCTGCGCACCGGGGACACCGTGTGCCTCACGGCATAACACAGTGCCTGCCCGGTCCCCCTCTCTCCACGGTAAGCACGGGGAGTTGGCACAAGTCTCCTACCTGACTTCGCCACACTCCCCGTACTCTGTCTTGTCTTCAACTATGGCAAACCCTATTAATCACCCATAGCCATGTACACAGCCAGTACTCACGCATAAGTCCTCCATTAAAGCCACACTGGGATTTCTGTTAATAAATGATAGAGTCATAGGTCTAGGGGTGTATTTCATTAATTGAAATTACCAATGACATTTCTGATTCTGCCTTAAACCCTGTCCTGGCCTAAGGGGCTATCCTAACCCATGCATCCGTGGTACTGTTGGTACTCTCAAAAGACTGAGCAATACATGTCTTAATCGATTCCCCCTCTGCTTGAAACTGCTGACTGCTACCATAGAAAAAGAGAGTTGCCATCAAACTTTACTAAAGGCCCAGTGCACTACTTTGTGAATAATTTGTTTTGTTTTCTACAAAATAAAATCATATTTTTTATTTACCTTTTGGATAACACTTTACTTTACCATATCATAACATTGGACATAACTTGTCATAACACTGTCATGACACATATATTTAGACCTGTTGTGAAATATTGTGTTATTTTATGGCTGATTATGACACATACATAAGAGAGGTTTTGACAATCACACAAGGCAAAACATTCCTTTACATCATAGCCTACTTGTCAACAGTATGTTTATGTTACATAAAATGTTCTGAAATGGACCATATTAAATTATCATTGTAATTGCACGTACATTGATGTTAGACATGCACATACCCCAATGCTCTGTTTCTAATGACTGGGATGAATGCAGGGACAGATTTCAGGAGCAGGATAAGACACCCTGTTTTTTACTGATGACTGACATAAGGGGGCGGCAGGTAGCCTAGTGGTTAGGGCATTGGAGCACTGGACTTGAAACAGAAAGGTTGCAAAATCGAATCCCCGAGCTGAAAAGGTACAAATCTATTGTTAACCCACTGTTCCTAGGCCGTCATTGAAAATAAGAATTTGTTCTTATCTGACTTGCCTAGTAAAAAAAAAAAAAAAAAAACGGCATGTACATGATATATGTGACTATCATAATGATTTCTGACAATGTCAAAGTGTATTTTCTTAGTCCAAGTAAAATGCTTTTTCCAACAAGTTATTTAAATTATGATGGAAAAAGAACATGGCTAAAGAATTCATTTTTTAAAAAAGGACTTGAGAAATAAACTTTCAAACAAAAGAAATGTCTTGGGAAGAAAAAAACACATTTGAATAAATAAGGGTTATGACAACAGGTTATGACAAGTTCTGTCAGCTGTTAATAACATATTATGACATAGTCATAACGTGTTATGCTGCTGGGTGTCAAGTAAAGTGTTACCATATATATATATATATATATATATATATCTTTTAATTATTTTTCAGGGGGTTCTGCAGCACCCTCAGCAACCCCACTGTATTTCCTGCAGCTATGCTTAGAATATTGTGTAGTGCATGTCACAAATTTAGAATAAGGAATTAGTGTCTATTTTACTTTTCATAATTAGCCTACTTGGTAAATATTTTCTTCTTCTTTAACTGCATTGTTGGTTAAGGGCTTGTAAGTAAGCATTTCACGGTAAAGTCTACACTTGTTGTATTCGGCGCATGTGGCAAATAAAGTTTGATTTGATTTTCTGTTTTTTCTCAATTAATTCACCGTGCTTCTACACCTGCATTGCTTGCTGTTTGGGGTTTTAGGCTGGGTTTCTGTACAGCACTTTGAGATATCAGCTGATGTACGAAGGGCTATATAAATAAATTTGATTTGATTTGTTCACCTCAACTGATTTGAAAGGAAATAGCTTGTAGATGAAATATGGTGGAAACTCCAGCTCCTCCATGCCTCCATCAATCCAATGTTTTTAGATTTGTAGGAAGTAGTGAATGGGGAACACCTCAGGAGAAAGGAGATATTATTGGGACGCACACCCTCTCTCTGTTTAAAGTCGTGACCATTTACAAACACTGATTGGCCTTTTCATTGGACTGTGTGCTGATTAAGTCTCTGGCTCCGACTTGCCCTGTGCAGGGCGGCCCATGTCAAATTAACCTTTCCACACCATTCTTTATCTTTTCCTTTAACAACACTTCATGTTATGATTACCAATGCCCTGTTGTTATTCTTTTCACTATTATCATTTTGTCAAATGAAGAGAGCTCCTAGACACTCACTAGCGAAAAGAGAAAAAGAGAAGAAAGAAATACTCTGCCAAGGGCCTCAACCGTGTCTTTTCCTAAACCAAAACTTCTCTTGTGTATTCAATGAAAGCACTCACTATTAATTTCGATAACAATTCAAGTTCTAAATTTCAGTGGGAAAATTACACTCAAGGCATTAGCTGACATCACATGCATGGCGTACACGGAGCGTCAAGTCTAGGACCAAAAGGCTCCTCAACAGCTTCTACCACCAAGCCATTAGACTGCTGAACAATTCATAAAAATCACCACCGGACAATTTATATTGAACCCCCCCCCCCCCCCATCCCTTTTGTACACTGCTGCTCCTCGCTGTTTGTTTGGTACCTATGCATAGTCACTGCGTCCCACCTACATGTACAGATTACCTCAACTAGCCTGTACCCCTGCACACTGACTCAGTACCGGTGCCCCCTATATATAGCCTCGTTATTGTTATTCTTATTGTGTTACTTTTTATAATTACTTTTCATAATTAGCCTACTTGGTAAATACTTTCTTCTTCTTTAACTGCATTGTTGGTTAAGGGCTTGTAAGTAAGCATTTCACGGTAAAGTCTACAATTGTTGTATTCGGCGCATGTGGCAAATAAAGTTTGATTTGATTTTCTGTTTTTTTCTCAATTAATTCACAGATCACCCATTTCCACCATCTCCTGGAGTGACATGAAAGGTCCATCTGAGGAGATAATGAGTTGAAATTCTAATTTAAGACTGAGACCTCAGTGTAATTAAAGGTGCTCTTTATAAATAAAGCTATGGAGATAGCATACCATGCTCACTAATTACATTTTGAAAAAGACTACATAAGACCTCCATACAAATAGGGACAAGGTTATGTAGGAAGAGATTGAAGATTAAATGCTATCATATAATGAAAAAGAGAAACATTTCACTTAGGGAATTCAGCTTTGGTAAATCACTTCAGTACTATCTTCTCAATAGTAACGGTACATCAAACATAGACCTACCCATTCTCCATCCATCTGATCACACCTTGTCCTCCTACAGTATGTGTATCCTGAACACCAAGCAAAATACTTCAAATCAAATCAAAGTTTATTTGTCACGTGCGCCGAATACAACCAGTGTAGACCTTACAGGAAATGCTTACTAACAGGCTCTAACCAACAGTGCAATTTTTAAAAAATGAGGTAAACAATTGGTAAGGAAAGAAATAGAAACAACAGTAAAAAGACAGCGAAAAATAACAGTAGCGAGGCTATAACAGTAGCAGGGCTATATACAGGCACCGGTTAGTCGGGCTGATTGAGGTAGTATGTACATGTAGATATGGGTAAAGGGACTATGGATATATGATAAACAGAGAGTAGCAGTAACGTAAAAGAGGGGTTGGCGGGTGGTGTGTGGCTGGACACAATGCAGATAGCCCGGTTAGCCAATGTGTGTGGGCACTGGTTAGTCAGGCTAATTGAGGTAGTATGTACATGAATGTATATAGTTAAAGTGACTATGCATATATGATAAACAGAGAGTAGAAGCAGCATAAAAGAGGGGTTGGGGGGGGGATTGTATTTGTATTTGGGATTGTAAATGTGGCAAAAGGTCGCAAAGTTCAAAGGGGCCGAATACTTTCGCAAGGCACTGTAGCCCTTCTTACATCAGCTGATATATCAAAGTGCTGTAAAGAAACCCAGCCTAAAACCCCAAACAGCAAGCAATGCAGGTGTAGAAGCACGGTGGCTAGGAAAAACTCCCTAGAAAGGCCGAAACCTAGAGAGGAACTAGGCTATGAGGGGTGGCCAGTCCTCTTCTGGCTGTGCCAGGCGGAGATTATGACAGAAAATGGCCAAGATGTTCAAATGTTCATAAATGTGTACAGTATGTGGCTTCAGCACCGTCCTAAATGACTCCCCAGCTCAGTTTCAACTCTGTTAGTGAGAGTACTCTACCATCCACCATGAGCAAATTAGAAAACACTACAGCAGAACACTGTGGATTATCTCATCAACACTGTCGATGTGATCAGGACGTCCTATCCCCAAATGGGTCTCATCCTGTGTGGAGACTTTGATCACCTATCAAGATGCTGACAAACTCCCATCCAGACATGAAACAAGTGGCCAAAGACAAGACCAGATAGGACTCCATCCTAGATGTAACGAGTGCACTGAGAGTCGTGAAGCAAGTTCAGGGAGTGAATATCTTAATAAATAAAATAAACAATATACACGAAACCCAAACAACACAACTACAGTCAATAACACCTGAGGAAAGAACAAAGGGGAGTGACAGATATCGGGAAGATAATCAAGGAGGTGATGGAGTCCATGTGAGTGTCATGAGGCGCTGGTGTGCGTGACGATGGTGACAGGTGTGCGGGATAATCAGCAGAATGATGAACTAGAGGCTGGAGAGGGAATACCGTGACAGTACCCCCTCCCCGACGCGCGGCTCCTTCCGCAGGAAACCGGCAAAGGGGACGAACCCGGGGATCAGGAGCGGACCGGTCAGCAGCGCCTCTTCAACCTCAGGAGGCTGAAGAAATTCGGCTTGTCACCAAAAGCACTCACAAACTTCTACAGATGCACAATCGAGAGCATCCTGTCGGGCTGTATCACCGCCTGGTACAGCAACTGCTCCGCCCACAACCGTAAGGCTCTCCAGAGGGTAGTGAGGTCTGCACAACGCATCACCGGGGGCAAACTACCTGCCCTCCAGGACACCTACACCACCCGATGTCACAGGAAGGCCATAAAGATCATCAAGGACAACAACCACCCGAGCCACTGCCTGTTCACCCCGCTATCGTCCAGAAGGCGAGGTCAGTACAGGTGCATCAAAGCTGGGACCGAGAGACTGAAAAACTGCTTCTATCTCAAGGCCATCAGACTGTTAAACAGCTACCACTAACATTGAGTGGCTGCTGCCAACACACTGACTCAACCCCAGCCACTTTAATAATGGGAATTGATGGGAATTGATGTAAAATATATCACTAGCCACTTTAAACAATGCGACTTAATATAATGTTTACATACCCTACATTATTTATCTCATATGTATACGTATATACTGTACTCCATATCATCTACTGCGTCTTTATGTAATACATGTATCACTAGCCACTTTAAACTATGCCACTTTGTTTACATACTCATCTCATATGTATATACTGTACTCGATACCATCTACTGCATCTTGCCTATGCCGCTCTGTACCATCACTCATTCATATATATTTATGTACATATTCTTTATCCCTTTACACTTATGTGTATAAGGTAGTAGTTTTGGGAATTGTTAGCTAGATTACTCGTTGGTTATTACTGCATTGTTGGAACTTGAAGCACAAGCATTTCACTACACTCGCATTAACATCTGCTAACCATGTGTATGTGACAAATACAATTTGATTTGATTTGCTGATGCGCGAGAACCTGTCATGCCATCTGAGGCATGGGAAGCTGTCGAGTCAGCTGGGGAGCCGGAACCTGACAAATTGATTAAGGCAGGGGATCCGGCTGAGGCATGAGAACCTGACGAGCCGGCTGAGGCAGGGGAGCCTGGCAATCTGGCTAAGGCATGAAAGCCCGAGGAGCCGGCTGAGGCAGGGGAGCCTGGCGATCTGGATGAGGCATGAGAGCCTGTAGCAGTTCCCGGACCCGACTTCATTACTCTAACACAAAAAAATAAAGTAAAAAAACACTCCCTGATGCTTCCCTTAGGTGAGATGTTATTCTGTAACAAGTGCACTGAGAGTTGGGAAGCAAGTTCAGGGAGTGAGTGTTTTAAAACCCTTTGCGTGTAGGGGGCAGTATTTTCATTTTTGGCAAAAAAACTTACCCATTTGAAACTGCCTATTTCTCAGCCCCAGAAACTAGAATATGCATATAATTGTCAGATTAGGATAGAAAACACTCTAAAGTTTCCAAGACTGTAAAAATATTGTCTGTGAGTATAACAGAACTGATATTGCAGGCGAAAACCTGAGGAAAATCCAATCAGGAAGTGCCACTTATTTTGAGACCTATGCATCCTATGCACGCCTCTCCTCCATTTAAAGGGATATCAACCAGATTCCTTTTTCTATGGCTTCCCTAAGGTGTCAACAGTCCTCAGACATAGTTTCAGGCTTTTATTTTGAAAAATGAGCGTGAAAGATGGATAGGTGGGGGCTCTCAGAGTGAGTTTTGCGCTACAGAGTAAAGCGGCCATTGCTTCTCCCGGTGTTATTGAAAAACCTACACACCTGGTTGATATATTATCGAATATATATTTTAAAAACAACGTGAGGAATGATTATAAAAAAAGTTTGACCTGTTTCTGTGGACATTATGGATATTATTTGGAATATACGTCTGCGTTGTGGTGACCGCTCTTTCCTGTGGATTTCTGAACATAATGCGACAAACAAACGGAGGTATTTTGGTTCTAAAAATAATCTTTATGGAACAAAAGGAACATTTGTTGTGTAACTGGGATTCTCGTGAGTGAAAACATCCAAAGATCATCAAAGGTAAACAATTAATTTGATTGCTTTTCTGATTTTCGTGACCTAGCTACTTAATGCTTAGTGTACATAATGTTATGTTATGCTTTCGATAAACTTACACAAATGCTTGGATTGCTTTCGCTGTAAAGCATAATTTCAAAATCTGAAACGACAGGTGGATTAACAGAAGGCTGTGTTTTGCAATATTGCACTTGTGATTTCATGAATATTAATATTTTTTTGTAATATTATTCGACTGTGGCGCTATGCTATTCAGCGGTTGCTGACGATTGCTGATTCTTGACGATGGGTAGCGTCAAGAATTAATAAATAAAATAAACAATGAACACATAACCCAAACAATGCTTCGACATGAAAACAGAGTTAATAACACCTGATGAAATACCAAGGGGAGTGTCTGATATAGGGAAGATAATCAAGGAGGTGATGGAGTCCAGGTGAGTGTCATGAGGCACTGGTGCGTGTGACGATGGTGAAGGGTGTGCGGGATAATCAGCAGCATGATGACCTAGAGGCCAGAGAGGGAGTATACCTGACACTAGATCTGATCATTACAATTATGACAAATCACTATAACACCCCCACCATGCTTGCTCCTCTCGGATCCAGTGATCTGCCTGCTGGTCTCCCCAAACACAACATCAGGAGGGAGAAGCGAGGTGCAGCGGGAAAAAGGATGTCTGGTAACCCAGAACAGACAGGAGGCCTTGGTACGATGTATGGCCAGTACTGACTGGTCTGCCATATATGAGGTAAAGAGCATTGACGCAAAGGTGGAAACGTTCAACTCCTGCATTCAAACTGCACTTGATGTATGCATGCTAATAAGAAATAAGAAACAACAACACTGGACAAGCCCTGGATGATTGAAGGAATAAAGGCCGCCATCAGGAAAAGACAAAAGACTTTCAAAAGATGGGGTAAAACATTTAAATGGAGAAAATACAGAAACACAGTGCAAACGCTTATCAAAGAAGCAAAGACAGATTACTATAAAACCGAAAATCAGGACCTAAAGAATAAAAACCTAAGGAATGGTGGGACTACGTTAACAAAGGACTGGGATGACGGAAAACATCAGGAGGGAGAATAAAGGTTGAGGGAATGGTAGACAACGATATGGCTGATGTTTTTAATGTATTTTTTGCTGAAGCATGGGCAAGCACCACACCTCTTGCCATCTTCCCCCTGCCCATACCTACAAGGCAGGTTGAGATGTGCAGCATTGGCAAGATAAAGCAAGCAAGCTCTCACCAGACACATAAAGCGTGTGGGCCTGATGGAATTCCAGCCTGGCTACTAAAAGAGCATGAAGAAGATTTTTCCCCTGTCATCACACACATTGTTAACACCTCCTGATGGCAGGGGACTGTTCCTGCTGCCTGGAAAATTGCCAAAGTGTGTCCCCATACCAAAAGTCTCAAACAATGAGTGACTGGAGGCCCATCTCTCTAATGTCATGCCTTGGAAAAATCCAGAAGAGCTTCAACAAAAAAAAACAGTTTTATCTTTTCATCAAAGAAGTTAATCAATTTATCACTGCTGAAGTGAAAGCCAACCTCTCTTGGGGAATGCTGATTTTTTGTTAGCTTTGCGACAGTATCAAAAATAAAATATGGATTGTTCTTATTTTCCTCAATTAAGTTGGAAAAATAGGATGATGGAGCAGCAGTGAGGGCTCTTCGATACTGCACGGTACTGTCTTTCAAAGCAAGTCGGAAGACTTCCAGTCTGGTGTAGCGCCATTTCCGTACCAATTTTCTGTAAGCTTACTTCAGAGCTCTGGTATTTTCTATATACCAGGGAGCTAGTTTCTTAAGACAAATATTTTTTGAATTTAAGGGTGCGACTGCATCTAGGGTATTATGCAAAGCTAAATTGAGTTCCTCAGTTCGGTGGTTGACTGATATTTGTACTCTGACGTCCTTGGGTAGGTGGATGGAGGCTGGAAAGGCATCTAGGAATCTTTGGGTTGTCCGAGAATTTATAGCACGGCTTTTGATGATCCTTTGTTGGGGTCAGAGCAGATTATTTGTTGCAATTGCAAACGTAATAAAATGGTGGTCCGATAATCCTGGACTATGAGGAAAAACATTAAGATCCACAACATTTATTCCACGGGACAAAACTAGGTCCAGAGTTTGACTGTGAAGGTGTGTAGGTCCGGAGACATGTTGGACAAAACCCACTGAGGCGATGATGGCCCTGAAAGCCTTTTGGAGTGGGTCTGTGGACTTTTCCATGTGAATATTAAAGTCACCAAAAACGTGAATATTATCTGCCATGAATACAACGTCCGATAGGAATTCGGGGAACTCAGTGAGGAGCGCTGTATATTGCCCAGGAGGCCTGAAAACAGTAGCTATAAAAAGTGATTCAATAGGCTGCATGCTGCCTGGCCTGCACCCCATCTAATTGTGGCGCTAGAGGAGTTAGAGCCCTGTCTGTGTTCGTAGATAACATGAGAGCACCCCTCCAGCTAAAATGGAGTCCGTCACTCCTCAGCAGGCCAGGCTTGGTCCTGTTTGTGGGTGAGTCCCAGAAAGAGATCCAATTATCTACAAATTCTATCTTTTCGGAGGGGCAGAAAACAGTTTTCAACCAGCAATTGACTTGTGAAACTGCTGTAGAGCTCATCAATCCCCTAACTGGGAGGGGGCCAGAGACAATTACTCAATGCCGACACATCTTTCTAGCTCATTTACACGCTGAAGCTATGCTGCGCTTCGTGACCTCTGACTGTTTCATCTTAACATCATTGGTGCCGACGTACTTTATATACACTCGCCAGTTTTAGCTGTAGCCAGCACCATCTTCAGATTAGCCTTAACGTCGGTAGCCCTGCTCCCTGGTAAACAGTGTATGATCGCTGGATGATTCGTTTTAAGTCTAATACTGCAGCTAATGGAGTTGCCTAAGAGGGTTTTCAATTTGTCAGGGCTAATGACACTAGTTGAGCATTCCTACAGCATTTCCTTCCAGAAGCCATGAGAAAATTGTCCGGCTGCGGGGACTGTGCGAAGGGATTTATACTACTATCTGTACTTCTTGGTGGCACAGACACTGTTCCATCCTTTCCTACACTTAAATTACCCTTGCCTAACGATTGCGTCTGAAGCTGGGCTTGGAGCACAGCTATCCTCACCATAAGGCGTTCATTCTCCTGTATATTATATGTACAGCATAATGTTAATGTTACTACTTAGCTTTGGCTGGTGGAGGTCCTGACGAACCATGTCCAGATAAAGTTAAAAAGTTGAATGAAAAAAGTTGAGCGAGAGATAAAATACAAATATAAAACAGTAATTAAAAAGAAAAAAACGTAAAGTTAGCAGGTAGCAAAGTAAGGTTAGCAACAAACTGCACAGCAGCACATAAACAAGTCTACAAGTTGTGTCCAAAGCCATGTCCAAAGCCTTTGATTGAGTAGATCACACAAAACTCCTGCAACATCTGTCTGACATTGAACTGTGTCCAAGGTTACTAGCCTGGCTCCACAGCTACACCACAGGAAGAAGGCAGAGGGTGATGGCAAATGGTGTGCCATAAAGGGGCGTGATCTCACCATATCTGTTTCTCCTTGTCCACCTGAAAATGTGTCTTTAGTGATGCTCTGGACATGGGGTATGCAGACGATGTAGGGCTGTCCCAAGCAATACCATTAACCAGCATCAAAGAGTACATTTCCATGGGCTTGGAGGCAAAGCAGCTAGAAGAGTGGGCCACATCCAACAACATGCTCTTGAATCTGAAAATTTTGGTGGAAATTCGGATATGTTATTCTAGAGACCATCCACAACCTGCACCACTAATCCTAGGAGGACAGGAAGTACCAGTGGTAACAACAACTAAGTATCTTGGTTTTCATCTAACCTCAGTGGTGACCCACATGTGGAGCAGTCAGTGAGGAAGGCCTCAAAATGCCTTTTGATTGTTCTTGCCAGAAATGGCCTAAATTACTTGCCGTTACTTTAGATTGTAAACTGTCATAGTCAAAACATATAGATACAATGGTTGTAAGGATGGGGAGAGGTCTGTCCGTAATAAAGAGATGCTCTGCTTTTTGACACCACACTCCAAAAAGCAAGTTCTGCAGGCTCTAGTATTGTCTAATCTTGATTATTGTCCAGTCGTGTGGTCCAGTGCTGCAAGGAAATACCTAGTTAAGCTGCAGCTGGCCCAGAACAGACCAGACCAGGGGGCTGACATAAATAATATGCATGCCAGTTTCTCTTGGCTAAGAGTTGAGGAAAGATTTACTGCATCGCTTCTTCTTTTTATAAGAAACATTAATGTGTTGAAAATACCTAATTGTTTGCATAGTCAATTTACACACAGCTCTGACACACACTTATCCTACCAGACATGCCACCAGGGGTCTTTTCACAGTGTTATATAGAGCTGTGTTATGTCATTCTGTATTATGTTTCATGTTTTGTGTGGACCCCAGGAAAAGTAGCTGCTGCTTTTGCAACAGCTAATGGGGATCCTAATAAAATACCAAATATCCACTGCTATCAGACTGTATAATAACTCTAGCTCTTAAATTGTTCTCCCAAAATTTCAATTTTTTAAATCACATTTTAATATTAAAATTTCCACCATGAAAAATGACCAATGTTTGGTCAATATTCTATTTATGTCACGTATTATGTGTTATGTATTTTAAATGCGTGTTTTGCAATTATTAGTAATTAGTAATGACATTAGTAATGTCAATTTTGCATTTCTTCAGTTTCCTCTGTGAGCAAGAATAAATATACTCAAACTCAAATCCCTGAGGTATACCATCTCACTTTTAAGATTATGTGTTTATTCATGAATTCCCCTGTGGAGGGCAAGGGTCCACTGGAACAGGCCTATGCACAGGGAACCGTGAACACTGTATTACGCCTCTCTACCCCTCCAAAACAGCCCCTCTGACTGTTCAACAGCGCCAGCCTCATAATAATTTATACAAGACCCTCTGAATACAAAGCAGGAGAGGTTATGAATTCCCGCTGCATATCTAGAGCAGAAGGTAAAGGGCAGAGTAAAAACAGAATGTTCATAATTTCATATTAATAAGATACAAAGGAGGCCTCTTTGATCAAAGGCAAAAGGTCAAGTCCAACAGATATTCACAGGTGCTCTATTTTCAGATTGGCAAAACAGCAGTGTCAATGTCAACAGTGAAGATGCGACTCCCCGGATGCTAGCGTTCTAGGTAGAGTTACTCTGTCCCGTGTCTGTGTTATTTTTCACATTTTTATATTTTCTTTTTATTGGCCAGTCTGAGATATGGCTTTGTCTTTGCAACTCTGCCTAGAAGGCCTGTACCCCGGGGTCACCTCTTCACTGTTGACATTGAGACTGGTGTTTTGCGCGTACTATTTCATGAAGCTACCAGTTGAGGACTTGTGAGGTGTCTGTTTCTCAAGCTTGACATTCTAATGTACTTGTCCTCTTGCTCTGTTGTACCCCAGGGCCTTTCACTCCTCTTTCTATTCTGGTTAGAGCCAGTTTGCGCTACTCTGTGAAGGGAGTAGTACACAACGTTGTACGAGATCTTCAGTTTCTTGGCAATTTCTCGCATGGAAGAGCCTTCAGTTCTCAGAACAAGAACCCTAACCCTAACCCCACAACATGATGCTGCCACCCCCGTGCTTCACGGTTGGGATGGTGTTCTTCGGCTTGCAAGCCTCCCCTTTTCCTACAAACATAACAATGGTCATTATGGACCAACAGTTCAATTTTTCTTTCATCAAACCAGAGGACATTTCTCCAAAAAGTACGATATTTGTCCACATGTGCAGTTGCAAACCGTAGTCTGGCTTTTTTATGTTGGTTTTGGAGCAGTGGCTTCTTCCTTCTTCCTTCCTTTCAGGTTATGTCGATATATGACTCGTTTTACTGTGGATATAGATACATTGTACCTGTTTCCTCCAGGATCTTCACAAGGTCCTTTGCTGTTGTTCTGGGATTTATTTGCACTTTTCGCACCAAAGTACGTTCATCTCTAAGAGACAGAACGCGTCTCCTTCCTGAGCGGTAATACGGCTGCGTGGTAATTTTCTGGATTTTTCCAAGCTGTTTAAAGGCCCACTGGAATTGTGATACAGTGAATTATAAGTGAAATATTCTGTCTGTAAACAATTGTCCTAACCGACTTGCCAAGACTATAGTTTGTTAATAAATTCTTATGGCTGCAGGGGCAGTATTGAGTAGCTTGGATGAAAGGTGCCCAGAGGTAAACGGCCTGCTCCTCAGTCCCAGTTGCTAATATATGCATATTATTATTAGTATTGGATAGAAAACACTCTGAAGTTTCTAAAACTGTTTGAATGAGGTATGTGAGTTTAAACAGAACTCATATGGCAGGCAAAAACCTGAGAAGAAATCCACCAGGATGTGGGAAATCTGAGGTTGGTCGATTTTCAACCCAGCCCCTTTTGAATACACAGTGGGATATGGATAAAGTTGCACTTCCTAGGGCTTCCACTAGATGTCAACCGTCTTTAGAAACTTGAACGAGGCTTGTACTGTGCTGTGGAGCCGGATGGGAGCTCTTTGAGTCAGTGGTCTGGCAGAGAGCCAGGTCCTGGTCACTCACATTTCACATGATAGCGACCTGCGTTCCATGGCTTCTCTACAGACAATGAAATTCTCCGGTTGGAACTTTATTGGAGATTTATGATAACAACATCCTAAAGATTGATTCTATACTTAGTTTGAAAAGTTTCTTCGACCTGTAATATAACGTTTTGAAGTTTTCGTCCGATGTTCGGATGGACCTGCACAAGCGTTTGGATTTGTGTACTAAACACGCTAACAAAAGTAGTTACTTGGACATAATCGAAAAATCAAGCATTTATTGTGGAACTAGGATTCCTGGGAGTGCATTCTGATGAAGATCGTCAAAGGTAAGGGAATATTTATAATGTGATTTCTGTTGACTCCAGATTTTTGCATGATTTGCTTTTTCCGTAAAGTTTTGGGGAAATCTGACACAGCGGTTGCATTAGGGAGAGGTATATCTATATTTCCATGTCTAACAATTGTATTTTCATCGACATTTATAATGAGTATTTCTGTAAAATGATGTGGCTCTCTGCAATATCACCATATGTTTTTGGAACTACTGAACGTAATGTATACTGAGATTTTTTATATAAATATGAACTTTATCAAACAAAACATAGATGTATTGTGTAACATGAAGTCCTATGAGTGTCATCTGATGAAGATCATCAAAGGTTAGTGATTAATTGTATCTCTATTTGTGCTTTTTGTGACTCCTCTCTTTGGCTGGAAAAATGGCAGAATTTTTCTGTGAGTTGGTGGTGACCTAACATAATCGTTTGTGGTGCTTTCGCTGTAAAGCCTATTTGAAATCGGACACTGTGGTGGGATTAACAATAAGATTACCTTTAAAACGGTATAAGATACCTGTATGTTTGAGGAATTTTAATTATGAGATTTCTGTTGTTTTTGAATTTGGCGCCCTGCACTTTCACTGGCTGTTGTCATATCGATCCCGTTAACGGGATTGCAGCCCTAAGAAGTTTTTAACAATACATTTGTGGAGTGGATGAAAAATGAGTTTTAATGACTCCAACCTGTGTATGTAAACTTCCGACTTCAACTGTCCAGTATATACTGTACGTGATAGGTCTATCTGGCTTATCTGATTTTGATGGTCGTAATGCTTCTTGACAGTGTCATAAAGTGTATTTTCTTAGCCCAATTAAAGTGACACTGGAGGATCATAATGCTTCTTGACAGTGTAATTAAGTGTCTTTTCTGCAAGTTATTTAAAATATGACTAAATAATTAATTACAGCAAAAACAAAGGACTTAAGAAATAAACTTTCAAACTAAAGGAAACTTCTTGGCAGGGAAAGAACACATTTGAATAGATGTGGGTTTTGACACACCTATGTAGATTTCATAACCAGCCATAAAATAACACAATATATGTCACAACAGGTGTAACTATATGGGTCATGACAGTGTTATAACCATATTATGACAGGTTATGACGCTGAGTGTCAAGTGTTACAGAAAAGTCTGTGTGTGACATTTAGGGCATGGAAGCTAGATGGCATGCATTTCTAAAAAGCAATGTGGGACTTCCTAAATTAACGATATGTTGTACCATAGGGCAGTGGTTTGTAGCCATGGAAATAAAGTTTGCCTCCACTGTATTAAGTTTTGGGGAAATTAATTTATTTCCTGAAAGTCTATCACACCACCATTGAAGTCACTTTTATAAAAGGTACGCTTTCATGGGTTTCCCTTGTTCATTAAGTCAGTATTACTCCATGGGCAACTAGCTAATATCTCCAATTAAGGTCTCCCTCGGGTATGTAATTATATTGTTATTGCTGCTGATGTAGATGCTCACAATATATGACAGCTTATGTCACCCATCATTACTGTTAAGTATTCCTAATGAATGCTTATGGAGTTGTCACTTGCTGGCGCCTTGAGTAGTCCGCAATAACATCAACGCATGGTGGTGAGTGGCTTCTCACCATCACACCATGGCGTTCTATGGTAGTGTGACTGCTTTCGTATGCTGCTAGACTGACTGCAGAACTCCCTTTAGATAGATAATTGTACTGTAGTACAGCCTCACCTTCACATTTTAGATAAGGACCACCTTGACAGGTGACTATTGTGATGGTACAGTATCCTCAGAAATTCATAGAAGACTGGAATTTATCAACCCTCCATATCAATTGTTTATGCAGTGAATTGAGCCCAAAGCCCAAGCCTTGTGTAGTGAGGTGCTGTCCATGGTGTTGTGGGCCATACATTTCCTCACACTCCCAACACCACACTGTAGTTACTAACACATAGTACATACAGTACAGTGTTAACAGTGATTGCTCCGAGTAGTTGTGTTCATTGCATTATCCTTGCATTGTTAGCTTCCCTTCTTTTCTTCAGTTTCCTGACTGGCGATTTCCTCTGGTGGCAATTCCCCATCTCTGTGACCTCCAGTGAACTACCTCTGCTTGAGCAAATAGTCATGTTTCTTAGGGGCATAATGAAGATGACTAATCTAGTCATAAAATCTGCCTGAAAAGTAAGAAAGATGGTATTGTCCGTGTTTTTTAATTAGAGATATAACTTTAGTCCAATGGTGTTTATCTCCCTTGGCTAGAAATACTGCTCTCTCCACTAGAAAATACAAATAATTTTGAAAGTGGAGTAAAGTGAAGGGATTCATGGTTGGAAAGTCTTTCACAACTTAGCAATGGTAGAAAAATAGTGTCTCCATGATGACTTTCACACATTTAGGATGTGGCATAACATAAGCTTGTATAGCCTACATCCTATAATGTCAAACCTCTACTCTGGGTATTTCGTAATACCATAAATGTGACCCATTTCAATAAGTACATGTTGCACATCACTACTTCACAGGAGAGGCATCTTTACTTTCTACAAAATGTGTTTTTTTGGGCCAGAAATGCCTTCTGGGACATGAACTTACATTTCATGTGCCGTAATAACAAACTTGCATGACATCTGTAAATACGAATACAATTGTTAAATTACGAGCCTAGTTTGTTTAACCATGGTAAAAGTGAGGAACCTTCCCGCTAGCCATGATTAGCTGAGATAATGCATAGGCTGGAAATGCAGAGAGATGAGTTCATATTAGTCTGCCATGTAGCATGCTTCTGTCTATAACATGAGCTGCTCAGTATGTGTAGATAATCCTTGCTACTGCATATTTTTGAAATATATAACGTTAGCCATGGATTTGCAAATGTGTTGCTACTGCTCTCAACAACATTGCTGCACAGAATTTAGCAGGCACTATCGACAAAGGTCAATGGACTAGGTCAGTGTGAAATGAAGAAAATTGACACAACAACAGGCCAAACAAATTGTAGGTAGCTACAAACCAAACGTTAGATAACGAACGTTAGATAATATTATTTGTATCTCAGGAAACCATTTGCATTGCTAGTTATAGCCTAATGTTAGCTAGCTAGCTAACATTGAAAGTAGTTGGTTAACTTTAGCTACCTACAGATTCATACTCCAGCATTTCATGCGTAGTGGCTAGCTATGACAATTTGTTTGTACAGTAGCTATGGGTTTGAATTATGATGAATTGTTTAGCTAGCTAAGTAGCTACATGTCTAAACAAAAGACTCCATTTCGCAAGATAATTATTACATGACCCATCAAATTAGCCAGGTGTGTCTGGGGGTGATTACGGCCATCTATTGTATTTCATGAACATGTCTACACAATAGTGACCCATCCAATTAGCTAGATGTGGCTGGGGGTGGATATACAATTTATTTCACATGACCCATAAATTTAGACAAGTGTCTGTGTAAGCATAATATAATAATTATAAAATATTTATAAAATATTTTTATCTGGACACTTTCAAAGTCAGATTAGGATATAGGCCAAGGACTAGATAAAGTGTATTTTTACCTGGAGTTTGTCCTTATCGTAAAGAGGTGGGTGGGGCTAAGGCTTAAGAGGGTGTGAACGATATTGAATAGGTGTAGACAAAAAAAGAGCTCTCTGGTATGTGTACCAAATCATTCAAGGGACATTTTCTCAAAAGTGGGGTTACAAGTTTATTAACTTTCAAAGCAGAATTACTTTCCTCAAATGCAGTGTATGATATACCGTTTTGTAGCTCTGATTCTCTACTTTTACACCTTGTCAGCTCGGGGATTTGAACTTGCAACCTTTCGGTTACTAGTCCAACGCGCTAACCACTAGGCTACCCTGCCTCGCCAAAATAAATCTACACGTGTTGTGAATCCAGCCAACATGTCAGATTTCAAAAAGGCTTTTTGGCGAAAGCAAACGATGCTATTATCTGAGGATAGCTCCTCCGTATTCAAAGAGAGAAAAGCATATTTAAACCCTGCAGGCACGACACAAAACACAGAAATAAAAATATAATTTAAATGTCCATTTATTTGGCGCGTTTGATCCAGAAAAACACAGGTTCCAACTTGCGCAACGTAACTGCAAAATATCTCAAAAGTTACCTGTAAACTTTGCCAAAACATTTTAAACTAATTTTGTAATACAACTTTAGTTTTTTTTTTACGTAAATAATCAATACAATCAAAGACGGGATGATCTGTGTTCAATACAGGAGGAAAACAAACTGTAGCATGCTTTCTGGTCACGCGCCTCTAACAAACAGTACACTACAAGTGACCCTCGTTCTGAACAGGACTACTTCTTCATTTCTCAAAGGAAAAACCTCAACCAATTTCTAAAGACTGTTGACAACCAGTGGAAGCGGTAGGAATTGCAACAAGGTCCCTTAGAAATCTGGATTCCCAATGAAAATTTTGAAAAGAGAGTGGCCTCAAAAAAATAAAAATCTGAATGCTTTGTCCTCGGGGTTTCGCCTGCTAAATAATTTCTGTTATACTCACAGACATGACTCAAACAGTTTTAGAAACATGTTTTCTATCAAAATCTACTAATAATATGCATATCTTATCTTCTGGGGATGAGTAGTAGGCAGTTGAATTTTGGCATGCATTTCATCCGGACGTGAAAAAAACTGCCCGCTGTCACCAAGAAGTTAAGACCTAATCGAGGAGCTGGGTCACACATTTTATTTTTGGATTGTCTGTCTACCTTTGAAATGACCATCTCCTAAACATATTTTAAAATAATTTATAAACTGTTACTAAACATTTATCAGCTAATTCATGATCAATCCATAATTTATTCCAATTACCAGTACTCCATTCCTTGAACCTGGATGAGCGTTTCATCCCAGCATTGCCTGCTCTGCAGTGAATTTACCCAAAGTGTTGTGCCTTTCCAAACAGGCTTGGGCTTAACTAATGACACAACTATAAGTTAATGAGCAGGAAAGGGAATTGAAATAGGATGATGTGCTGGAGGCTTTTAAAGGTAGTTAAAACATTTCAGCTGCTGATATTTTCACAGCGATAAAAGGAATTAAATTAATTTTTACAGCGCTGCCTTGCTCCAAACTTATTTGTTGGGCATTGGTAGGTGACATTTACAGGGTTTGTTTAGAATGTGGACTGAGTTCAGCGGTATTATGCCTTATCTTGATAAAATATGTGAACAATGGAATGAGATGAGTAATGCTCTACCGCAGGTTAGGTCTCTGGGTGCCACTCGCACAGAAAAATGTTTGTCCTTTTAATGTATGTTTTATTTCTGTTTTATACTTTCAATACCAAGAGCGCCAAAGACAATTTGACATTTTGTGCAAACCTAATGGTCAATAAAGTTTTCTAATTCTAATTCTGTAGGCTGTAAATGTATGTTTAGTTGATTAAACAAGGGGTGAAGACTTCGGAGTGGATTAAAATGTGCATATTAAAAGTTGAGAAACCCATAACAACTTTTGCTCCGTTTGTGTAGTTCCTCAGGGGGGTCTGTGTCAAGTCATACTACTGTATACATCTAAATCCAGAGATGCAGATGATGGAGGAATGGGGAGGAATGCAATGTAACAAGGTGGATTCAATGACACCTGTCATTCAACAGACTCTCCAATTAGACTGATAGTGTACTGCCATGTGTTACTTTATGTACAGTAGCTTTGTAATGAATACTCAGGGAGAAAAAGGTATAGATTCACGCGCAGAGCGGGGCAGGTGTTTATTTCGCATTTGCAGAAGGCAGGAATCGTGGTCACAGGTAGGCAATGGTCATGCACAGGTAGGCAAACAGGCAGGCGAATCAAAACTAGGACTGAAGGCTATAATGGGTTCTCACAAACGAGCTAGGAAAAGGCTTAGTAGAGTCAAAATGAGCAATACCTCACAAAGGCACAAACAGAATGAATAGAACTAAATAAGGAGCTGATGAGATCAGGTGAGTAACTAACACAGGTGCAATCAATGAACAAAAATGAAAACAAGGCTATGTTCAAGAACACAAAGAAACAGAACACAAGGTGACTAAGAAAATAAATACAAAACCATACAAGCTGCCTTTTACTGGGCTGGGACAGTATACAGGGGACTCCTGTATTCAAGGCCTTGGGAGTAGCTGTAGTCATAAAGCTGCTGTCATTGTTTTACTAAGTTAAGTTATTCAGAGATGTTGTTTTATCTTAAAAAATTCCAGTGGACAAAATAATGACTATAAATTAACAGGACGAAGAATAGCACTTCCTCGGCAGCTATGCTTACTTGACCCGAATTAGAATTCTTGGATGATGTACAGTGTGACATGTTCATTTGAATAACACTGCAGGGAATTTGTAGAGGGGAAATGTTCCTTGTTGTTGTGTATGGCTATTGTTGATTCAATTACAGATATCATTATTGTAATACATTGAGATGGATCATTTCCTTAACCTGAGGAAATGCTTGACTTCACATGAAGCTGCAAATTCAAACAAATGGTCTGATGCTTAACAGTATATTTGTGCATTTCATGCTGCACAAGTATACTCTGAAATAGAGAATAGAGTAGCAATGCTAACTTTTGCGACTCCATAACAGTCTGCAAATGCAATTATACCTACACAGTTCTGTTAAATTGCAATCATCCGACTAGGTTGAAATCTCACAATACTTTGTCAACCCATTTGTGTTCAATGCTGACTTTACCTAGAACACATTCATTTCAAAACACAGGTCAGTAATTGTGTGGGTTATAACTAGACCAGCATAGAATCCGCGCGCCCAGAATTCCGACGAAAATCCACACAATTTAAAATAAGCTGCCAGTTGATAGCAAAATTAAATACAATTGATTTGTTGTTGAATTTAAGTTTTTCCTACATTTACATTGATGTATCTCAATCACTAAAAAGTGTAGCCAGAGGTGTAGCCCACTCTCCCCACAGTAGCCCCTTCCCTGTGTGAGTGAGATGTTTGAGGAGAGAAGTACAGTATCTAACAAAACATTACCAGATTTACAGCTGAGGAGTAAACACTCCACAGCTAAGAGAAAGGAGTTCATCTTGGACTTCACAAAAACATTAATCAAAGCGGATATACCTCTTGAGAATGCTTATGAGGAAACTGTACTGCAGTGCCAGCTGTACTGCAGCGCCAGCTGTGCCATCAGAGTCCCTGGGTTCGCGCCCAGGCTCTGTCGTAACCGGCCGCGACCCTCATCGCGCACCAGCGACTCCTGTGGCGGGCTGGGCGCAGTGTGCGCTAACCAAGGTGGCCAGGTGCACGGGTGTTTCTTCTTCCGGGTTGGATGCGCGCTGTGTTAAGAAGCAGTGCGGCTTGGTTGGGTTGTGTATCGGAGGACGAATGACTTTCAACCTTCGTCTCTCCCGAGCACGTACGGGAGTTGTAGCGATGAGACAAGATAGTAGCTACTACAACAATTGAATACCACAAAATTGGGGAGAAAAAGGGGTAACATTTTTTTTTTTACAAAAAAAAAGGTTTATTTTGTCACGTGCGCCGAATACAACCTTACAGTGAAATACTTACTTACAGGCCTTAACCAAGAGTGCAAAAAAAGTTGTTAGGTGAACAATAGGTAAGTAAAGAAATAAAACAACAGTAAAAAGACAGGCTATATACAGTAGCGAGGCTATAAATATAGCGAGGCTACATACAGACACCGGTTAGTCAGGCTGATTGAAGTAGTATGTACATAGAGATGTGACTATGCATATATGATGAACAGAGAGTGAATGATTATGAGGCTGTAGAAGACTGGAATTAACAATGGAACTAATAGCACTCCTCCAAATATTATTTACATAAATGTATTACTCAACTTTCATGCTATATACATTTACAATTTAGTGATTTATCAGACGCTCTTATCCAGTGGGACAACCACACATCACATAGTAAGTACACTTTAACTCGATAAAGTAGTTATCATCAAATTCAGAGCTAGAAGGGGGGGCAAATGTTAGTTCAGGAAAGGTGAGAAGGGGGATTATTTAAATTACTCTGAGGTCCTAGATTCAGGGGGAAGCTGGTTCCACCATTGGGTTACCAGGACTGAGAAGAGCTTGGAGAACTTGGGAAGGTTGAAAACCAGGCGGGCTACAGCGTTCTGGATAACTTGCAGGGGTTTGATGGCAGAAGCGGGGAGCCCAGCCAACAGCGAGCTGCAGTAGTCTAGATGGGAGATGACAAGTGCCTGGATTAGGACCTGCTCCACTTCCTGTTTGGGTCATACTCTAAGGATGTTGTAGAGCATGAACCTGCAGGATGAGTCACTGCTTTGATGTTTTCAGGGAACGACAGGGTGTTGTCCAGGGTCACGCCAAGATTCTTTTCACTCTGGAATGGCGACACTGTGGAGTTGTCAAGGTCTTTGAGTGGGCAGGTCTTCCGTAGGAGGAAGAGCAGCTTTGTCTTGTCAAGGTTGAGCTTCAGGTGATGGGCCGACATCCAAGCTGAGATATCTGCTGGGCACGCAGAGATGCATGTCGCCACCTGGGTGTCAGAAGGGGGAAAGTAGAAAAGTAGTTGAGTGTCATCCACATAGTAATGATAAGAGAGACCATGTGAGGATATGACGCTGAGTGAATTGGTGTATAGAGAGAAGAGCCCGGTGGGACACAAGTAGAGAGAGTACGTGGTGCAGACACAGATCCTCTCCACATCACCTGGTAGGAGTGGCCTGCCAGGTAAGATGCAATCCACGTGTGCGCAGAGCCTGAGACGCCCAGCCCTGAAAGGGTGGAGAGGAGGATCTGATAGTTCACATTGTCGAAGGCAGCATATAGATCTAGGAGGATGAGAACAGAGGAGAGAGAGTCATCTTTGGCAGTGCGGAGACCCTCCGTGACACAGAGAAGAGCAGTCTAGGTTGAATGACCCGTATTGAATCCTGACTGGTTAGGGTCAAGAAGATCGTTCTCAGAATGATAACAATAGAGTTGATCAGAGACAGCACTCTCAAGTGTTTTGGAAAGAAAATAAATGTGGGATACAGGTCTATAGTTTTTGATGTCAGAAAAGTTCATTGTTGGTTTCTTGCAAAGGGGAGAAACTCTGGCCATTTTGAAGTCAGATGGGACGCAGTCAGTGGTCAGGGATGAGTTCATTAGTCCAACAGTGGCAAACAAGTGTTTCTTTTGGACAAATTCAGGTATGTTTATCCTCGTTTTGTTCTGTTTGCTTCCGTTTCAGAATTTTTTAAAAACAGAATCAATGGAATAAATACACCCCTGATCACGCGTAAACACAGTTCACTTTCATAGCAGCCACATTGTATTCCTTCTCGCATCTATGCGCTCTCCTCCTCTAACCGCTTCCTTTCGCTTGTGGACTTCAATGCACAACACATCAGCTGGTCAAAAAGCCTTTCCAAGCCAATCGCTGCACACACCCTACATTGTTGTCACCATATTAGCAATTAAAGTAATGTCATAGTCAGCATAGCTAATAGAACTAACGTGTTAGTAAACCTGCTACAATCATGCAGTAACGTTACAGTGTACAAACAGTAAGCAGTTACACCGGCTGGCCCTGTTTGTAAAACCGAAAGGTTACCTTGACTTCGAAGAGTTCCAGTGTTGTGTTGGAAAATCATAGCCATCTAGCTAATATAGCATCCCCCTGTTTGAGCAGGGTGTTCCAGTAGGCTAAACTAGCTAGCTGCATTTGCCCCATTAAAACTGTAATACTGTGGGTCCTTTACAATGGAAAAACTGGTGATCTTAGAGAGCATGCTCCTTGGCAGGGGGAGAGATCCCCTGCTCTCTCCTTCCTCTGATGCTGGATATGTCTGCCCTCCACTCGTTTCACGATGCCCTCCTATCAGGAGGATTCTACAGCCATGCCAGGAGAGCTGGGCGTTAGATCAGTCTGAATGTATTAATTTGTGGATGTCCATAATCCATTTGGGATGATATTTTACAAATTCTAATTCGTATTAAATATTATGAATTGCAATTCGTACCAATTTTGTCTAATTGTTAGTTTTTTTCCACATCTCAGTGATAGGCGTCCCACTAGCAGAACAACTTTCGGTGAAACTGGAGGGCGCGCAATTCAAATAAATAATCATAATAATGATGGATATTAAACATTTAGGTACATACAAGTGTCTTATCTGTTGAAAGCATGCCATGTGATTGTTCGAGGACGTCACCCCATATCAAAATGTTTTTCCACCGTAACAGGTTTCATAAATTCACAAATAGCGATTAAATATGCACTTACTTTTTGAAACTATTCCTCTGATTTGTCATACAAAGGGTCCCATCTATAACTTGTAGTGTGGTTTTGTTAGATAAAATCCTTCTTTCTATCCCAAAAAGTATGTTTAGTTGGCGCCATCGATTTGAGTAATCCACTCGTTCAACATACAGAGAAAGGAATCCAAAAATCTACCAAATCTACCCCTAAACTTTGTTTCAACAAGTCAAAATGCGTTTCAAGTCAAGATACCCTAAAATGTAATCAAACTATAATTTTTCCTATGGAAAGTAGTATGTTCAATAGGAAACTAGGATAGGATTTTAGAAGGTGCGTCTTGTCTTCATGGCGTGTGAAAACATGAACTTCCAAGACTGTGTCCCTGTACTAAAACTGTTATTTCTTATTTGTTTTGGAAGTTACAAGTCTGAAACCTTGAACATAGACTGCCGACACCCAGTGGAAGCCATGGGAATTGCATCCTGGGAGCTAGAATTGAGTATGCCCTTATACTTGACTTTGGAAGAGCATGGTCTCTCAAAAAAAAAAGATTTCTGTTTGTTTGTTTTTTGGATTTTCTCCTACCATATCTATTGTGTTATACTCGCCTACATTATTTTAACATTTCTACAAACGTTTCTTTCCAATGGTACCAATTATATGCATATCCTGGCTTCAGGGCCTGAGTAACAGGCAGTTTACTTCACGTTCACGTTATTCAGGCGGAAATTGAGAAAAAAGGAACCTAGCCCTAAGAAGTTTTAAGATTGTAATTTAGCTAGGAACCACCATGGAGAAATGTCCATATCTTGTCTTAAGTGAGGAACTTCCTATGTGTTATTTTTTGTTTTATTGTGAAATGCTGTTTATTAGCATTACTATTCTGTTGAAATCTGTCGGAGGCACATTGTCACTTCGCCTTCAATATTTGTTATTTTTCAACGTTGTTTACAACAAGTACCAAAAGTTTTTAGGTGGGTCCCCTCCCCACACATCAACACTGTAGTTTGAATCACCTTTTCAATACAGTCACCTCAGTGCATCAAAGTCAGTTATAATTGCAGAAAAAAACGCCAGTTACATATTTCTCTTTTCTCATACAAATTTACAAACCTACACGGCATGCCAAAAGGCAGCCAACTTGAAAGAAATGTCAAGTTGATTTCAAAGCTTTCTAGCTTCTTAGGTATCATAGTTAAAAGAGGTTTTCTTCATTAATTTATGTCATTTAAATTTACGATGGTCCAAGGACTATCAACCCAGCTGTGTCATTTAATTATAACTGTTTGAAATGAGTTTTTCTCCTTTAATGTTTCCTGGAATTGATAAGAGGAAGCTCATCACATTACACTGCGGCGCTGGGATCCTCATTGTTGCAGTTCACTCAGCCTAATAGTCACATCAGAGGAGCAGGCAGACACTCTCAACTATTAGCTAAAGAGAATGGAAGTGCTAATGGCTAAGAGAGAGAGAGAGACAAGGGACGGGGAAATAGAGAGAGCGACTACGGAGGGGGAAATAGAGAAAGAGGAGATAGAAAGGGAGGGGAGAGGATGAGAGAGGGAGAGAAGGAGAGGAAGGGGAAGATTGAGTAACTCCAGCCTTGGGGGAAGATCTCCCAATCCAAAATGGCAAATGTATGGAAACCTACATGCCATGCAGGTCCACATTCAGCAAATATGTAAGGCCATGTATGAGAAATGTCAGTGAGAGTGAGAAAAGATTGCATATCTGAATATCTTAGAGGAGGTTAAAATACTTGTCCTGCCTAATGGGAAAATCTGTAGTGGTGAGAAATTGTCTGCACATTTAATGCTCTGTGCTGCCAGATCTAACTGCCAGATTTTGAATTAATTGAACTATAAGTAAATGACATGAGTGAACAACTCTATTTATACAATAATACAACTATAATAGAAAATAGTATATTTGAAACACACGCACGCTCACACAAACTCATCCTCTCCCACACACCATATGTTTCCCTTTTTTACTGCGTTGAATAATGCAAATCAAACTTTAATTTGTACACAATTTACAGCAGGTATAAAAAAGGTGTAGCCACATACATGCTTGTCTGCTTGCTCCCTCAACATTGAAGTATAAATAATCAATATTGATATATAAAGCCATCAATATTTGCATGCGGCATAAAGGTGACCAAATACAGGTAGAGTTTGTGCTCCCCAAAATCAACATCGCAAGGTCGTGCTTCCAGTTCATCAGGAAAATTGTCTTAAATAGCAGCGACTCTGCCTCCACTTGGAGGTACTGTCACGCCCTGACCTTTTATTTCTCTATTTGGTTAGGTCAGGGTGTGATCTGGGGTGGGCATTCTATGTTCTGTTTTCTAGGTTTCTTTATTTCTATGTTTTGGCCGGGTATGGTTCTTAATCAGGGACAGCTATCTATCGTTGTCTCTGATTGGGAATCATACTTAGGTAGCCCTTTTTCCCTCCTTTCAGTGTGGGTAGTTAACTTTGTTTGTGGCACTTAGCCCTGTAAGCTTCACGGTTGTTTCTTGCGTTTGTTGTTTTGTTGACGACATTTTTAAATAAAAAAAGAAAATGTACGCTCACCACTCTGCACTTTGGTCTCCTTCCAACGACACCCGTGACAGAACTACCCACCACCAAAAGACCAAGCAGCGTGAGCCAACCTGTAGGACGAGCTGGACCGGGCAGGAGAGGATGGCAGGGGACAAGACCCAGTCATGGGCGGCAGGGTAGACTAGTGGTTAGAGCGTTGGACTAGTAACCGAAAGGTTGCAAGTTCGAATCCCCAAGCTGACAAGGTACAAATCTAACTCCCTGAACAGGCAGTTAACCCACTGTTCCTAGGCCGTCATTGAAAATAAGAATTTGTTCTTAACTGACTTGCCTAGTAAAATTTAATTGAAGACCAAAAGGCAGCGCCACAAAACATTTTAGGGAGGGGCACACGGGAAGATTGGCACAGTCGGAGTTTAGACCTGAGCCAACTCCCCGTGCTTACCGTGGGGAGCATGTGACTCGAGTGAGCATTCACAGGCCGGTGTGCTCCGTCCTGCATTCGCCGGGTGGAAGTGGGCATCCAGCCACAACGGGTTGTGCCAGCTCTGCGCTTGAGACCGCCAGTGCGTCTTCATGGCCCAGTGTATCCAATGCACCAGGCCTCCTGTGTGTTTCTCCAGCCCGGTGAGTCCTGTGCCGGCTTCAAGGACCAGGCCTCCCGTGTGTCTCCCCAGCCTGGTGAGTCCTGTGCCTGCTTCAAGGACCAGGCCTCCTGTGTGTCTCCCCAGCCTGGTGAGTCCTGTGCCTGCTTCAAGGACCAGGCCTCCTGTGTGTCTCCCCAGCCTGGTGAGTCCTGTGCGGGCTGCACGAATGAGGCCTCCAGTGATGTTCCATGGTATGAAGCCTCCAGTGATGATCTATGGCAAGAAGCCTATAGTGATGATCCATGGCACAAAGCGTTCAGCGAGGAGTCATGGCACGAAGCCTCCAACGACGGCCTCCAGTCCGAAGTCTCCAGCGACGGCCTCCAGTCCGGGGCCCCCAGTGATGGTGCCCAGTCCGGGGCCCGCAACGAGGGTGCCCAGTCCGTGGCTGGCAGCGAGGGTGCCCAGTCCGGGGTCCGCAGCGAGGGTGCCCAGTCCGGGGCCCACAGCGAGAAATTGGTTAAGGTTTTTCCTTTGTGTAATGAAGAAGTAGCCCTGTTCAGAACGAGGGTCACTTCAAGTGTACTCTTAGATAAAGGCGCATGACCAGAAAGCTAGCTACAGTTTGTTTTCCTCCTGTATTGAACACAGAAAGCGCGCCCAGCTTAGGCTACCCGGGCGGCAGGTAGCCTAATGGGCCTCCCGGGGCGGCAGGTAGCCTAGTGGACTTCCCGGGGTGGCAGGTTGCTTAGTGGTTAGAGCTTTGGACTAGTAACCGAAAGGTTGCAAGACTGAATCCCTGAGCTGACAAGGTAAAAATCTGTCATTCTAACCCTGAACATGGCAGTTAACCCACTGACTTGCCTAGTTAAGTGAATGATGGTGAAGTTGAGCCAGGTGAACAACAGGGCCCATCGAGCTTGCCTGGAGTTGAGACACTTGGCGGTGTGGAGATATTCCATGTTCTTGTGATCTGTCCAGACTATAAATGGAAGTTCCGCCCCCTCTAACCAGTGTCTCCACTCCTCCAAGGCCATCTTCACGGCGAGTAGTTCTTGGTTATCCACATCATAATTCCTCTCCATGGAGTTAAGCCGATGGGAGAAGAAGGCACAGGGATGCAGCTTAAGTGGCCCGAAAGCTGAGGCAATGAGTGGTAGCAGGTCTTAACCATGATGTCATCTAGGCCCCGGTTGTCGATGCACGGGCACAGCATTTTGTCCTTCTTCACCACAAAGAAGAACCCTACACCAGTGGGGGAGGCAGAAGGATGGATACGCCCTGCATTCAGGCAGTTCTCGATGTACGTCTCCATTGCTTTGGTCCCCATCCCCAGGGTGGTGTGGTACCTGGGAGAAGGTCGATCCTGCAGTCATAGGGTTGATGCAGAGGAAGTGAAGTGGCCCAGGCCTTGCTGTAAACCTCCTGGAGATCCTGGAATGTTAGAGAGGTCTGAGGCTTCTTCCGTGCCTACAGGAAGATGTCCTGGGGAAGGCTGCACCGACTTCAGGCAATAAGCATGGCATTACGGGCTCCAGCCCATGATAGTACCAGCAGTCCAGTTGATAAGAGGATTGTGCTTCTGGAGCTATGAATAGCCCAAAACCATAGGTACATGGGGAGAGCAGGAACTCCATACACTCACTGTGATTTCCTGATACTCATAGGTTGATTGGAACCATATTGTGGGTGACTCTGCCATCCAGCACTCTGACATCCATGGGAATGGAGAGGGTTTGAGTGGGGATACCCAGCTCCGAGACAAAGTTAGCGTCGATAAAGCTCTCGTCTGCCCTAGAGTCAATGAGCACCCGGAGAGATTTGGCCTGGTCATCCAACAACAGGGTGGCATGGAGAGGGGTATGAGTAATGGGAGATTGGAAAATCCCTGTACGGCTCACCTACTGATGAGCCTGATCTTTATAGACAGGTGGACATAATGTCCAGTAGTTCTGCAATAAATATAGCTCCTGGTGCTCAATCTGTGTAAACGTTCATCCGGAGACCATCTAGCCCTACCCAGGAGCTTGGGCTCTGGAGAAGTCGGGTCGATCACACACAGTGATTCCCGTGGGCACTCAGGTAACATTGGATTCCCTCAGTAAGGTGGACTTCGGGAACTTCCGGGATTCCTCTGAGGCGAGGTGGGAGTAGTGGACGAGCAAGTGTGACTGGGAACAGACCTCCTCTTATGTTCCCGTAGCCGCCCATTGATCCGTAAAGTCAATGCGATGAGGGAGTCAAGGTCCATGTGAAGCTCCCGTGTTGCGAGCTCGTCTTTAACCTCCTCCGATAATGTGTGAAGGAATGTGTTGAAAAGAGATTCCGGGTTCCAGGCACTCTCAGCAGCCAACATGCGAAAATCTACCACGTAGTCTGCCACACTACGGGAGTTTTGACGCAGTTGGAGTAGCTTCTGAGCAGCCTCTCTCCCAGACAACGGAGAATCAAACACCTTCTTAACCTCCGCCACAAACTCGATTGTTGCTCCAACACCGCTGACACCCAGGCGATCAAAGGCAATTTCCTACAGTGTAGGGCTCTGGAGGAGCTAAGAGAAGCGTTGCTGGTAGCAGGGTTACTGAGAGTCTGGGGGGTTACCGTAGAGGCTTGCTGCACAGTAGAATATCAGCAGAATTGCTCCAGCAATGAGGGGCCTATGGCGACTCCTTGGGAAGAGACAGCGTTGCGAAGCTGGTCTGAGTCTGCTGGGTCAGTCATGGCCAGTTTGTACTGTCAAGGCTCAGGCTAAGACCAAGGTGCAGACACAGGAGGTGGATACGAGTCTCAGAGTTTATTAAAGTACAAGGGGCAGGCGAAAGGTAAGTCAAGGCAGGCAAAGAGTCGAATTCCAAATCTCAGTCAGGCAGGTACAGGACTGCAGGCAATCAGTAGGTCAAGGACAGGCAGAGGTTCGTAACCAGGTCAGAGTCAGAAAGGTACAGCACGCCAGGCAGGCTCGGGGTCAGAGCAGGCAGAATGGTGTGGTAGGTGGGGTCAGGGTCAGGGCAGGCAGAAAAGGTCAGAACCGGGAGGACTAGAAAACAAGGACTAGAGAAAACAGGAGTACGGAAAAACTCGCTGGTAGGCTTGACGAAACAAGACAAACTGGCAACAGACAAACAGAAAATAAAGGTATAAATACACAGGGGATAATAGGGGAAGATGGGAGACACCTGGTGGGGAGAGGAGAGAAGTACAAAGACAGGTGAAACAGATCAGGGTGTGACATCTTTGGTTACTTACCTGTTATCTGCAGGTAGAAACATAGAAATGGAATGAATAGAACGGGCTTGGAAGTTCTAACCCTGGCGATTTGACTGGTAAACTCATGGTCACAACTGCAATGGTATTGTGATGCAATAATTTCCATGGTAATTTAGAATGTTCTATCAACTGATGCTGGATTGCCATGGTAACATAGAATGTTAATTCAAATTATGCTAACTGATGTGGCTCATGCAGTGGAATATACTTTTTGTAATGTCAGTTGAGTTGACTCAACAAATCACAACACAGATTGAAGGGTAGACCTCCTGCTTTTACTTCCTGGCATGGGCCTAGGTCGGAAATATACAGGTTAAGACAATGTCGTCACAAATCTGGAACCAGCACCGTTGCTAACTTCCAGCGCCGTTGCTAACTAGTATAACTGACCCCATTGTTGCAAAGAGTTATGGAATATTGGAGTCACATCGTAACCATTAATTTTCAACCTAGGCATGAATACACTCAAAATGGATGAAAGATGGTGACGACAGACATGGCAGCTCTGCTTTTAGCTCCTATGCAACTTTGCAACAAACATCTGCTAAATATGTGTATGTGACCAAAACATTTTGATTTGAATGGGAAGATTTCCTTCTCGTTCACTGACAGGTAACCCCCCAAAAAGACGATTTAGCTACCTGTGTGACATGAAACAAACCCGTCTAGAAAACTTCTGCAAACTTGCTACTGAGACTAAATGTGTTTTGTATATAATCAGCTTTTTACTCAAGCCTCCGATCCATCCTGTTTCCAATTTAACATGAATAGCCCATAGCCTACAGATTATTGTCTTGTCTATTGTTTAAATAAAAGAAATCCAAGAAAAATGTGTCAGTGTTTGTGTATTCGATAGTTCAATTCACTTGCTAGAAATGTGTATAGCATCTTATTCTTCGTATCTCAGACACATTTGCTTGACTAGTTATAACCATATGACCTGGTTGGTTAGCTACCTGCAGATTCATGCAGGGTAGTAACATCATGAGTTTGGATTATGGTCCATTGTTTAGCTAGCTAGCTATATGTCTTTACAAAGATGACAAAAATATTTACCCTCTGTGCCAGTTCCACCCCTTTCTGTTTCAATTTACTCTCTTAGACAAGGCACACTCCTCGTGAATGCCTCCCTTCACAGGGAGTAGGGAGGTGCAGGTTGTCAGGGTTAGTTTCGGTCCAGGGGGTAATGCAGGTAGCTGGTTTAAGTATGGGGATGCTACAGGTAGTGTTCTTTTGTTTTGCAAGCAGACACCAATATCAGTATGGCAGAATGGCAGATGGTGTGGGACGAAACCCCAGTGAAAGGGGATACGAAGGTTGAGATTAACCAACATTAACCAAAATCACGCAATTCCAAAAATAAAACACCTGGAGGACATGAACCAGAGGCTTTCTGGTAGTTTCTGAAACATGCCACAAACAAAATAAATGAAAAGGTGAGCCTGAATGTGGTGAAATACAAGTTTATTACAAATGTCTCAATTGGTTTGGCAAAATGTGGGAAATCCCATGCACTCAAAACAGTTAACAAATATTCCATAATAGTTATGGTGAAGTAAGGAACTCAAAGTATGTGAGAATAGGGTTTGCTGACAAAATAAGGGCCACCCATATGTGGTGGTGGTATTGCAGTTTAGCATCCTGATGTTGGCAGGGAAAGAGGAAGGCAGATCCAAAAGGAGGCAGTAACAGCTCTCATCCATGGTCCTAAGGCCTCAGGCCCTCTGGCAGAGGAGACACAGAGAAAGAGAAAGGAGGGGGTTAATGGGAGCGTACCTACAGTATGACCACACAGTACACCAGATAAAACAAGCTGACCGTGCCCCCTCCCCCCGACATATAAGATATTGCAGCATACATTATGCCACCCTCTCTGACAAGGAACAACTCTCACAGCTTAGGGGATGTCACCCTAAGCTTGCTACCCTAAGACACGACTGAGTATAGCACGAGACGTCAGGGGTGCAACCTGAGTTTATCTACCCCAACGCATGTTCCTAATAATATGTCAAACTAATAGCGTAAAACTGTAATTGTCCACATCATATTCCAGTCCAGAAGCAACCCTTACCCCCTAGTCACTTCATGTTTATCCGAAACAATTGGACAAGACATTTGGGTTTTATAATCGTTGGTATCAATTATGTAAAAGTAAATGCAATTAGGTGATAATCTGGTCCTGTATTCATAAAACATTGCAGAGTAGGTGTGATGATCTAGGATCATGACTCCCTGCCCATGTATTCATTATGATATAAAAGGCATAACTGACAGCAGGCTGTTGTTTTGTTGTGTTGTTTTCTGTGAAGTGTACTATTGTGCTATATTGTTTGCCATTTCTTTCTTTGCAGGGCTGGTAACTATACTGAACACAAATATAAGTGCATCATGCAACAATTTCAAAGAGTTATGGTTCATAAAAGGAAATCAGTGAATTTAAATAAATACATTTCTCTAATGTCAAACATGTAAGTGTGGTGTACTGCAGAGCAGCTCTCCACGCCCTCTACTCTTTTCTATTTTTACCAATGACCTGCCACTGGCATTAACTTCTTGGATATAGGGGGCGCTCTTTTAATTTATGGATAAAAAAACGTGCCCGTTTTAAGCGCAATATTTTGTCACGAAAAGATGCTTGACTATGCATATAATTGGCAGCTTTGGAAATGGGCAGAATTTTTGAAGCTCTGTTTTCCATTGTCTCCTTATATGGCTGTGAATGCGCCGGGAATGAGCCTGCCCTTTCTATCGTTTCTCCAAGGTGTCTGCAGCATTGTGACGTATTTGTAGGTATATCATTGGAAGATTGGCCATAAGAGACTACATTTACCAGGGGTCCGCCCGGTGTCCTTTGTCTAAATTGGTGCGTAATCTACAAGCTGCACGCAGTCATCCAGTGATTGAGAGGAGAGAGGAGGCTTTCAACGAACGATATATCATGAAGAGATATGTGAAAAACACCTTGAGGATTGATTCTAAACATCGTTTACCATGTTTCAGTCGATATTATGGAGTTCATTTGGAAAAAAGTTTGGCGTTTTGAAGACTGAATTTTCGGGGTTTTTCTCCTAAACAACAAATAATCTTTCAGGAAAAACTGAGCATTTGCTATCTAACTGAGAGTCTCCTCATTGAAAACATCTGAAGTTCTTCAAAGGTAATGATTTTATTTGAATTATTTTCTGGTTTTTGTGAAAATGTTGCCTGCTGATGCTAACGCTAAATGCTACGCTAGCTGCGCTAGCTGTTACACAAATGCTTGTTTTGCTATGGTTGAGAAGAATATTTTGAAAATCTAAGATGACAGTGTTGTTAACAAAAGGCTAAGCTTGAGAGCTAGCATATTAATTTCATTTCATTTGCGATTTTCATGAATAGTTAACGTTGCGTTATGGTAATGAGCTTGAGGCTGTATTCACGAACCCGGATCCGGGATGGCTCGACGCAAGAAGTTAAACATTGCATGTGTGTCCATGTATGCTAATGATTCAACAATATACGCATCATTAACCACAGCTAATGAAGTCACTGAAACCCTTAATGAAGAGTTGCATTCTGTTTTGGAATGGGTGGCCAGTCCTGAACATCTCTAAAACTAAGAGCATTGTATTTGGTACAAATCATTCCCTAAGTTCCAGACCTCAGCTGAATCTGGTAACGAATGGTGTGGCTGTTGGACAAGTTGAGGAGACTCAACTACTTGGTGTTACCTTAGATTGTAAACTGTCATGGTCAAAACATATAGATTCAATGGTTGTAAAGATGGGGAGGGGTCTGTCCATAGTAAAGAGTTGCTCTGCTTTTTTGACCCGGCACTCCAAAAAGTAAGTTCTGCAGGGTCTAGTTTTGTCCCAAAATTTTATTTACCCATTTTTCTCCCCAATTTCGTGATATGCAATTGGTAGTTACAGTCTTGTCCCATTGCTGCAACTCCCGTACGGACTTGGGAGAGGCAAAGGTCGAAAGCAGTGCGATCCCCGAAACACAACCCACCCAAGCCACACTGCTTCTTGATACAATGCCGCTTAACTCGCAAGCCAGCTGCACCAATGTGTGGCAACCGTGTCATTGTGCATTGCGCCCAGCCTGCCACAGGAGTCACTAGTGCGCGATGGGACAAGAACATCCCTGCCGGCCAAACCTTCCCCTAACCTGGACGATGCTAGGCCAGTTGTGTGCCACCCCATGGGTCTCCCGGTCGTGGCCGGCAGTGGCAAAGCCTGGACTCGAACCAGGATCTCTAGCCTTAACATACACACTTACACACTCAACTTACACACAGCTCTGACAGATATGCCACCAGGGGTCTTTCATAGTCCCTAAATCCATAACAAATTCAAGAAATTGTAAAGTATTATATAGTGTAGCGTTGTGGTTAGAGCGTTACGCCAGTAACCGAAAGGTTGCTAGATCAAATCCCTGAGCTGACAAGGTAAGGATCTGTCATTCTGCCCCTGAACAAGGCAGTTAACCCACTGTTCCTAGGCCGTCATTCTAAATAAGAATCTGTTCTTAACTGACTTGCCTGGTTAAATAAACGTTAAACATAATAATAACAGAGCCATTATTGCATGGAACTCCATTCCATCTCATGTTGCTCAAGTGACCAGCAAACCTATGTTGTGATGTGACTATCATTAATGTGATGACTGTTATTCAAATAATGACCGATGTTTAATTGTTATTAGATTAAATTAATGAAACAATTAAAACTAAATCATTCATTAATTAAATCATGAAACAATTAACTCATTAGGAATTTGAGGCACCATGGGAAAAGTTGTTAAACGAGTTACCGTCTCCCGAATTAACGCTGTTCATCTGTTCCAAGATGGCATAGCAGTTCAGACGACTTTTGTCCTCGTCTTGTCGTGTCCCATATATATATATATTTAGCTTTTTATATATATTTTTATTTTCCATAAACTCATCTTCAAAACACTCTCCTGCAACCCGCCTCACCAATTTATATTTATAAAAAAAAGAAAGTATTATTTACCTCAAATCTGTAATGCTCCATAGAAGCTAACCAGAAGCTAATCCAGAAGCTAGCCAGAAGCAAATCAGAAGCTAGTTAGCTTCTTTACTGGCTAATCGTTAGTATTCAGCTAACCACGGTTTGTGGTCATCAGCTATCCCTTAGCTCGAAAATCTATCGGCAGTTTTGTACGGCGCAGCTCGGAACGGAACATACCGGACCTATTTTTCTCTCCATGTCCCTGGATTTCAACCGCTAACTCTGGACATTCATACCTGGATCTCGCAGCTAGCTAGCTGCTATCCGTGTGACTATCGGCTTTCGTCGATTCCGGAGCAAACATCAATTATTCCGGAGCTTGCCAGCTGAAGAGTTCCATCAATCACTCCTGGGCTACAATCACCTATCCGGACCCGTTTACTGCCTACGCGGAGCCCCACCGGGCCTTCACAACTGGACTACCGACGTTATCTACCCGAAGGAGTTATCCGGCTGGCTCCTCCATCGCGACGTTACCTGAACCCCCATCTGCGGTCCGCTAACCGTTAGTTGTCATATCGGCTGCTATCTGAATAGACCTATCGGACAATTTTTTTATTTTTTATTATTATTTTTTCTTTCTTGGGCCTCTATAACTATATCTATTGTTTTTTTTGTGTGATTTGAATTCATCCCCTCTACCACACGGAACCCCACTAATCCTACCGACGGAAACGCACGAGGTGGCTAATAACAGACCTCCATCCTATGCTAGCTTGCTACCGATGGCCCGGCTAGCTGTCTAAATCGCTGTGACCCCAACCAACCTCTCTACTCACTGGACCCTTTTGATCACTCGACTAAGCATGCCTTGCCCATTGCTGTTCTGGTTAGTGTTTATTGGCTTATTTCACGGTAGAGCCTCTAGTCCTGTTCACTATACCTTATCCAACCTATTAGTTCCACCACCCACACATGCGATGACATCTCCTGGTTTCAATGATGTTTCTAGAGACAATATCTCTCTCTTCATCACTCAATACCTAGGTTTACCTCCACTGTATTCACATCCTACCATACCTTTGTCTGTACATCATACCTTGAAGCTATTTTATCGCCCCCAGAAACCTCCTTTTACTCTCTGTTCCAGACGTTCTAGACGACCAATTCTTATTGCTTTTAGCCGTACCCTTATCCTACTCCTCCTCTGTTCCTCTGGCGATGTAGAGTTGAATCCAGGCACTGCAGTGCCTAGCTCCACTCCTATTCCCCAGGCGCTCTCTTTTGATGACTTCTGTAACCGTAATAGCCTTGGTTTCATGCATGTTAACATTAGAAGCCTCCTCCCTAAGTTTGTTCTATTCACTGCTTTAGCACACTCTGCTAACCTGGATGTTCTAGCGGTGTCTGAATCCTGGCTTAGGAAGACCACCAAAAATTCGGACATTTTCAGACAAGATAGAACTGCCAAAGGGCGGTGTTGCAATCTACCGCAAAGATAGCCTGCAGAGTTCTGTCCTACTATCCAGGTCTGTACCCAAACAATTTGAACTACTACTTTTAAAAATCCACCTCTCTAAAAACAAGTCTCTGACCGTTGCCGCCTGCTATAGACCACCCTCTGCCCCCAGCTGTGCTCTGGACACCATATGTGAACTGATTGCCCCCCATCTATCTTCAGAGCTCGTGCTGCTAGGCGACCTAAACTGGAACATGCTTATCACCCCAGCCATCCCACAATCTAAGCTTGATGCCCTCAATCTCACACAAATTATCAATGAACCTACCAGGTACCTCCCCAAAGCCTTAAACACGGGCACCCTCATAGATATCATCCTAACCAACTTGCCTTCTAAATACACCTCTGCTGTCTTCAACCAAGATCTCAGCGATCACTGCCTCATTGCCTGCATCCGTAATGGGTCAGAGGTCAAACGACCTCCACTCATCACTGTCAAATGCTCCCTGAAACACTTCAGCGAGCAGGCCTTTCTAATCGACCTGGCCGGGGTATCCTGGAAGGATATTGATCTCATCCCATCAGTAGAGGATGCCTGGGTATTTTTTTTAAATGCCTTCCTAACCATCTTAAATAAGCATGCCCCATTCAAGAATTTTCGAACCAGGAACAGATATAGCCCTTGGTTCTCCCCAGACCTGACTGCCCTTAACCAACACAAAAACATGGCGTTCTGCATTAGCATCGAACAGCCCCCGTGATATGCAGCTGTTCAGGGAAGCTAGAAACCATTATACACAGGCAGTTAGAAAAGCCAAGGCTAGCTTTTTAAGCAGAAATTTGCTTCCTGCAACACTAACTCAAAAAAGTTCTGGGACACTGTAAAATCCATGGAGAATAAGAACACCTCCTCCCAGCTGCCCACTGCACTGAAGATAGGAAACACTGTCACCACTGATAAATCCACCATAATTGAGAATTTCAATAAGCATTTTTCTACGGCTGGCCATGCTTTCCACCTGGCTACTCCTACCCCGGACAACAGCACTGCACCCCCAACAGCAACTCGCCCAAGCCTTCCCCATTTCTCCTTCTCCCAAATCCATTCAGCTGATGTTCTGAAAGAGCTGCAAAATCTGGACCCCTACAAATCAGCCGGGCTAGACAATCTGGACCCTTTCTTTCTAAAATTATCTGCCGAAATTGTTGCCACCCCTATTACTAGCCTGTTCAACCTCTCTTTCGTGTCGTCTGAGATTCCCAAAGATTGGAAAGCAGCTGCGGTCATCCCCCTCTTCAAAGGGGGGGACACTCTTGACCCAAACTGCTACAGACCTATATCTATCCTACCGTGCCTTTCTAAGGTCTTCGAAAGCCAAGTCAACAAACAGATTACCGACCATTTCGAATCTCACCATACCTTCTCTGCTATGCAATCTGGTTTCAGAGCTGGTCATGGGTGCACCTCAGCCACGCTCAAGGTCCTAAACGATATCTTAACCGCCATCGATAAGAAACATTACTGTGCAGCCGTATTCATTGATCTGGCCAAGGCTTTCGACTCTGTCAATCACCATATCCTCATCGGCAGACTCTACAGCCTTGGTTTCTCAAATGATTGCCTCGCCTGGTTCACCAACTACTTCTCTGATAGAGTTCAGTGTGTCAAATCGGAGGGTCTGCTGTCCGGACCTCTGGCAGTCTCTATGGGGGTGCCACAGGGTTCAATTCTTGGACCGACTCTCTTCTCTGTATACATCAATGAGGTCGCTCTTGCTGCTGGTGAGTCCCTGATCCACCTCTACGCAGACGATACCATTCTGTATACTTCCGGCCCTTCTCTGGACACTGTGTTAACAACCCTCCAGGCAAGCTTCAATGCCATACAACTCTCCTTCCGTGGCCTCCAATTGCTCTTGAATGCAAGTAAAACTAAATGCATGCTCTTCAACCGATCGCTGCCTGCACCTACCCGCCTGTCCAACATCACTACTCTGGACGGCTCTGACTTAGAATACGTGGACAACTACAAATACTTAGGTGTCTGGTTAGATTGTAAACTCTCCTTCCAGACCCATATCAAACATCTCCAATCCAAAGTTAAATCTAGAATTGGCTTCCTATTTCGCAACAAAGCATCCTTCACTCATGCTGCCAAACATACCCTTGTAAAACTGACCATCCTACCAATCCTCGACTTTGGCGATGTCATTTACAAAATAGCCTCCAATACACTACTCAACAAATTGGATGCAGTCTATCACAGTGCAATCCGTTTTATCACCAAAGCCCCATATACTACCCACCATTGCGACCTGTACGCTCTCGTTGGCTGGCCCTCGCTTCATACTCGTCGCCAAACCCACTGGCTCCATGTCATCTACAAGACCCTGCTAGGTAAAGTCCCCCCTTATCTCAGCTCGCTGGTCACCATAGCATCTCCCACCTCTCTAGTCACCCCCAAAACCAATTCTTTCTTTGGCCGCCTCTCCTTCCAGTTCTCTGCTGCCAATGACTGGAACGAACTACAAAAAATCTCTGAAACTGGAGACACTTATCTCCCTCACTAGCTTTAAGCACCAACTGTCAGAGCAGCTCACAGATTACTGCACCTGTACATAGCCCACCTATAATTTAGCCCAAACAACTACCTCTTTCCCTACTGTATTTATTTGATTGATTTATTTATTTTGCTCCTTTGCACCCCATTCTTTTTATTTTTACTTTGCACATTCTTCCACTGCAAATCTACCATTCCAGTGTTTTTCTTGCTATGTTGTATTTACTTTGCCACCATGGCCTTTTTTGCCTTTACCTCCCTTATCTCACCTCATTTGCTCACATCGTATATAGACTTGTTTATACTGTATTATTGACTGTACGTTTGTTTTACTCCATGTGTAACTCTGTGTCGTTGTATGTGTCGAATTGCTTTGCTTTATCTTGGCCAGGTCGCAATTGTAAATGAGAACTTGAGGCAGATGGTTGGAGTCTTACAATATGTATTCATCCAATAGGGTAAGGCAAGAGAATGGTCGTGTACAGGCAAAAGGGTCAAAACCAGTTCAGAATCCAAAAGGTACCAAAGGGCAGGCAAGATGATCAGGCAGGCGGGAAAGTAGTCCAGAGACAGGCAGGGGTCAAAACTGGTAAGACTATCAAAAAGAGATTAGCAAAAGGAGTATGGGAAAAACACGCTGGTTCACTTGACTAACATACAAGATGAACTGGCACAGAGAGTCAGGAAACACAGGGATAAATACACTGGGGAAAATAAGCAACACCTGGAGGGGGTGGAGACAATCACAGGAACAGGTGAAACAGATCAGGGCGTGACAGATACACACATGGTATAGGTTATTGATTAGAAACTTAGTACATTGACAACAGGTGCTTAGCGAACTAATACAATATGACACTTGTTGCACAAGATGGAGAGTTAAAGAGAGAGAGAGAGAGAATACATTTGTAAACTATGCTTACAGTAGCCCTAATACCTTGCCCCAAACTGACATTCTTTTGGGTAAGAAGTAATGCATGTATTTACGTGTTGAAGGTCTTCGTTGTGTATCTCTGTTGGGCCAACGCCTTCGTGGGCCGGGTTCAGCTTAGTTAAACGGATTCGATTGGGCTTTCGTATTTTGGATGACCTTCTCTTTCGTCAAATCAAATCAAATTTATTTATATAGCCCTTCGTACATCAGCTGATATCTCAAAGTGCTGTACAGAAACCCAGCCTAAAACCCCAAACCGCAAGCAATGCAGGTGTAGAAGCACGGTGGCTAGGAAAAACTCCCTAGAAAGGCCAAAACCTAGGAAGAAACCTAGAGAGGAACCAGGCTATGTGGGGTGGCCAGTCCTCTTCTGGCTGTGCCGGGTGGAGATTATAGCAGAACATGGCCAAGATGTTCAAATGTTCATAAATGACCAGCATGGTCGAATAATAATAAGGCAGAACAGTTGAAACTGGAGCAGCAGCATGGTCAGGTGGACTGGGGACAGCAAGGAGTCATCATGTCAGGTAGTCCTGGGGCATGGTCCTAGGGCTCAGGTCCTCCGAGAGAGAGAGAGAAAGAAAGAGAGAATTAGAGAGAGCATATGTGGGGTGGCCAGTCCTCTTCTGGCTGTGCCGGGTGGAGATTACATCGTCCTCAGGTGTAAGTCTCTGATTGTCCACCACAAGAAGTCACAATGTTCTTCTAAATCAAATCAAATCAAATGTTATTTGTCACATACACATGGTTAGCAGATGTTAATGTGAGTGTAGCGAAATGCTTGTGCTTCTAGTTCCGACAATGCAGTAATAACCAATGAGTAATCTAGCTAACAATTCCAAAACTACTACCTTATACACACAAGTGTAAAGGGATAAAGAATATGTACATAAAGATATATGAATGAGGGATGGTACAGAGCGACATAGGCAAGATGCAGTAGATGGTATCGAGTACAGTATATACATATGAGATGAGTATGTAAACAAAGTGGCATAGTTTAAAGTGGCTAGTGATACATGTATTACATAAGGATGCAGTAGATGATATAGAGTACAGTATATATGTATGCATATGAGATAAATAATGTAGGGTATGTAAACATTATATTAAGTACCATTGTTTAAAGTGGCTAGTGATATATTTTACATCAATTCCCATCAAATCCCATTATTAAAGTGGCTGGAGTTGAGTCAGTGTGTTGGCAGCAGCCACTCAATGTTAGCAGTGGCTGTTTAACAGTCTGATGGCCTTGAGATAGAAGCTGTTTTTTAGTCTCTCGGTCCCAGCTTTGATGCACCTGTACTGACCTCGCCTTCTGGATGATAGCGGGGTGAACAGGCAGTGGCTCAGGTGGTTGTTGTCCTTGATGATCTTTATGGCCTTCCTGTGACATCGGGTGGTGTAGGTGTCCTGGAGGGCAGGTAGTTTGCCCCCGGTGATGCGTTGTGCAGACCTCACTACCCTCTGGAGAGCCTTACGGTTGTGGGCGGAGCAGTTGCCGTACCAGGCGGTGATACAGCCCGACAGGATGCTCTCGATTGTGCATCTGTAGAAGTTTGTGAGTGCTTTTGGTGACAAGACAAATTTCTTCAGCCTCCTGAGGTTGAAGAGGCGCTGCTGCGCCTTCTTCACGATGCTGTCTGTGTGGGTGGACCAATTCAGTTTGTCTGTGATGTGTATGCCGAGGAACTTAAAACTTACTACCCTCTCCACTACTGTTCCATCGATGTGGATAGGGGGGTGTTCCCTCTGCTGTTTCCTGAAGTCCACAATCATCTCCTTAGTTTTGTTGACGTTGAGTGTGAGGTTATTTTCCTGACACCACATTCCGAGGGCCCTCACCTCCTCCCTGTAGGCCGTCTCGTCGTTGTTGGTAATCAAGCCTACCACTGTTGTGTCGTCCGCAAACTCGATGATTGAGTTGGAGGCGTGCGTGGCCACGCAGTCATGGGTGAACAGGGAGTACAGGAGAGGGCTCAGAACGCACCCTTGTGGGGCCCCAGTGTTGAGGATCAGCGGGGTGGAGATGTTGTTACCTACCCTCACCACCTGGGGGCGGCCCGTCAGATAGTCCAGTACCCAGTTGCACAGGGCGGGGCCGAGACCCAGGGTCTCGAGCTTGATGACGAGTTTGGAGGGTACTATGGTGTTAAATGCTGAGCTGTAGTCGATGAACAGCATTCTCACATAGGTATTCCTCTTGTCCAGATGGGTTAGGGCAGTGTGCAGTGTGGTTGAGATTGCATCGTCTGTGGACCTATTTGGGTGGTAAGCAAATTGGAGTGGGTCTAGGGTGTCAGGTAGGGTGGAGGTGATATGGTCCTTGACTAGTCTCTCAAAGCACTTCATGATGACGGAGGTGAGTGCTACGGGGCGGTAGTCGTTTAGCTCAGTTACCTTAGCTTTCTTGGGAACAGGAACAATGGTGGCCCTCTTGAGACATGTGGGAACAGCAGACTGGGATAGGGATCGATTGAATATGTCAGTAAACACACCAGCCAGCTGGTCTGCGCATTCTTCTTAGTTGTCTGTTTACCTGTACTCAGGAAGAGTGGTCTCCTGAGGACGGCTAATCAGTCGTGTCGATGATCCCAAAGTGGTGATGAAAACAGTGTAGGCAACGATGATTTGAAGAGAATAATCCGTTCATGATGCAGAGAAAACAAATGGACAAAAATTATGCCATTAGTGTCTCGGAAATCCAAAGGAAACACAGTGGAAACAGTATTTTATAAACAATACATCCACAACAAACACCTTGTCCTTGTACTGATTACAAAATAAATTAGGACAAATGTCATGTCCTATGGTAAGGCCATGGTCTTCATGGATGCCACAAATGGCCTCACCAACTATGGCTTCCCTCTCTCCCATTAGTACGCCTCTTAATCTCCTCTGAACTGATGCTGTATGTCCTTTTTTTACTCCTATCACTTGAATGCCTTTCAAAGAGAAGTACAAATGTTTAAATCCATATTGACTGTCCTGCTTTTCTGACATGTACTGTAGCCTACAGTTTTAACCTTTTTGTTAAAGGAATAACCGCAGACTCTCTGTACATTATCGGGAAATAATGGACAACAGAGTAGAGACGACACACCATATGTTTTTAGGTATTCAAGGCACTGCAACAGACTAACATCCTGTCCAGGCTGCCTCACGCTACAGAAACAGGATATAGGCTGCCTTTTTATCTAGATAATTGATTGGGTAGAGCCATCTACATACCTGCACTCCTCTCTGCATCCTCTGCCAGCTTAATCATCTCCTGCTCCTCTGGGCTTATGTTCTCTGCAATTAAAACATGTCTTTGGTCACCAGTAAATCAGGGATTATTATTATTACTGGTCTCTGAGATGTTTGAGCATGTTGTTCCAACCCAGCGGTAACACATTAATAAGCCAATCAAGGGCTTGATACTTAGTTGATACTAAGCTTGTCTGGTGTTTTAGGGGCAGTGATTAGCTAGAATTAAAGTGAACACACACACTAACCTTACAAACTCTCTCTCCAACGCTCCCCTGTACCTCTCTCTGTGACAGTCCTGGCATATCATACCTAGCTAGCTAGTTAGCTGTATGTCCTAGTTAGCTAGGTAGATAAAATATTAATGAATAATGGGCAAGAGCTACCATATAGTTCAGCAATAAAATGCAAGAATTCAAAACACAAAACTGTCTCCTAGAATCGCTAGTCACTACCTTGCAGCTAAATTAGCTAACGTTATCTAACATAGCTAGTTATAGTTAATCTCTTGAGTAACTTTACCCTTAGCTTACCATTCATTAGCTTATCATTCATTTTTACAATGAAGTTGTTACGTTAATATTAATTAAATAGTCTACTTACAATCGCTAATAAATGTAGGAAATGGAAATGGATATAGCTAAATGTATGCAAAGGTGAAATAAGCTAGGTAGCTACTTACCAGCAGAAGGCTGTAGTGCGGCATAAAATTGACGCTGAAAATAATGCTGTGCAGTGATTGGCTTGAATGTGCAATGACCCAGGGTAGCTTAAAGCGACAGCTCTGACTTGACCATCAACCGTGGAACCCATTATGCCATCATTGACTTGAATGGGGACGGCCGTTCTATTAATTATATTTCTGGAACTGGAAACTGAGACACGTTTTTTTTATTGAAATAATGGGTGAAAATATATATATTGTAAGACTAATTGGAAGCGCATTAGCACAAAATACCAATGGGGAATACATTTTTAGCATTTAAAGGAAATAATTTCTGACTCTGCCTGGCCTGGCTCTGGGAGGTTGAAGAGAGAAAATGAGAGAGTGTGAGAGGGAAAGAGAAAGATAGATTGAGCCTGCTTATGAATGGTGGAGCAGCACTGTAAGACAATAAATGCGTGGAGGGAGCATTATCCATTTACCTTTGGGTGGAGTGATTGAACTGGGGTCTGCCCCAGAGACCTGACATATTGCTGATCATCTGGGTGCACTGGCTCGCTCTCTCCTCTGTCTCTGCTATCCTCCAAAATACAGTACAAGGTTTTCAATTCGATTGTCATGGGGTATTACAAATGCAGCAACATTGTGCGAGTGTGTGTCTGTTTGCGTGTATATTTTGTATGTGGCATGATGCACACTTGTGGAGTACATAGGCCTAAATGCTATTGATGTAGAAGGTTTTTATCTATTGTGCATTTCAGAAGTGCACTGGATTTTCAAAGCATTATGTTCTGGATGGAGGTAGTTGACACTTGATTTCAAAATTGAGAGTTACGTTGGCAGTCCTGTTGCATGCACCGGATGCAGTACTGAACAGGTCATGCCACTGGAATGCTATAAAAAACATCCAGGGACACTGCTCAGCACATCAAACGCGCTGTCTGTAATAATATCATTTTTGACTTACAGTACAGCACAACTTCTCAGTGACAGCAGGGCACAGGTCATGACTGCTCTAAGTTATATATACTGATCCAATCTGCATGGCACTTATATAATGAAGCAATCAGTCTGAAGGTAGGGGATGTTAATCCTCCCTGGCGGCTGACCTTTTTACAGCTATGTTCAGCTGTCTGATAGAGGGACAGGACTAAGTGACACTGACAATTGTAAATGGTGAGCCTTATTCGGACGTGATTAGTCAAACAAATCTCACCGGTGGTCCACCAAAGGTTATTTGGACTCTGACTGTGCTGTCAAGTAGGTAGTGAGAAGGGAACAGCGATGGGGATCCAGTGACAGGGTCAAAATGAAATGGCTCTGACAGGCCCTTTGTCTGTCGACTGTCCTGGTCTATTGAACTTGCAGGTGAAGTAGCGTTCACCCATGGGACATTATTCATTAGGGCCCCGATTCAGACATAGGAAAGACGTACATATCCTACACACGCCTTTCCTACGCACTTCTTAGTAGTTGGTATTCACTTACCTTATGCAGGCGCACAACTGGTTTTACAGGCGTGGTTCCCTTGCGCACGCTGAATACATTTAATTCAACTGCTGAAAACCTTTCCACTTGCTGGCCAACAGATTTTCTCATGGAGTTTTCATTCAATAGGGTTTTCAGTGCCCTTACCTTAAACCATCCCTTTAAATATGGTGTACCTTTTAATTTGAATTTTGTCGACAGGCTCACTAGAATACATAGAGAGAACGGGGTCAGAATATAGGGATCAGTAAAAGAAAGCCATCAAAATATATGCACATTCATCTCTGTTTCAGCACCAACTTATAGATTTAAAAATATTCTGTTAGGGTTAGGAAAGTAGGTCCCGCTTTAAATGATGTTCAGCTTATAAAGGCTTTGTAAATCCTTCATAATGCCTTCATAAGCACAACATAAATGTGTTACAAAGCATTTATAATCATATGTCATGCTTTATAGAGGGTTCATAACTGTGACATAATCACCAATGTCAAATGTGATATAACCGACTAGGTCTAATATGGTATAAACAAAGGGTGACATGATGTGCTGAAGGATGGCACACACTCTAAAGTGAAGTCATGTTAGTAACATTACAGCTATCCTCGTTCCCAGACACTTCTGCCCAAATGCACAGCCTTCGTTAGCCAACACAGAGTGTAGGGAGAATCTCCCAGCACATTACTAATTGGCTTAGTTTACCAACCAATCATCTCCCACAGCACCTTCCCCCACATGTCTTGTACACCTCTGTGGTATCAGTTCGACGCCTTGGCAATAAAGATAGTGTTTGTTTTTATTTATTTATTTATTTTACCTTTATTTAACCAGGTAGGCAAGTTGAGAACAAGTTCTCATTTACAATTGCGACCTGGCCAAGATAAAGCAAAGCAGTTCGACAGATAAAACGACACAGAGTTACACATGGAGTAAAAACAAACATACAGTCAATAATGCAGTATAAACAAGTCTATATACAATGTGAGCAAATGAGGTGAGAAGGGAGGTAAAGGCAAAAAAGGCCAAGATGGCAAAGTAAATACCATATAGCAAGTAAAATACTGGAATGGTAGTTTTGCAATGGAAGAATGTGCAAAGTAGAAATAAAAAAAAATAATGGGGTGCAAAGGAACAAAATAAATAAATAAATTAAAATTAAATACAGTTGGGAAAGAGGTAGTTGTTTGGGCTAAATTATAGGTGGGCTATGTACAGGTGCAGTAATCTGTGAGCTGCTCTGACAGTTGGTGCTTAAAGCTAGTGAGGGAGATAAGTGTTTCCAGTTTCAGAGATTTTTGTAGTTCGTTCCAGTCATTGGCAGCAGAGAACTGGAAGGAGAGGCGGCCAAAGAAAGAATTGGTTTTGGGGGTGACTAGAGAGATATACCTGCTGGAGCGTGTGCTACAGGTGGGAGATGCTATGGTGACCAGCGAGCTGAGATAAGGGGGGACTTTACCTAGCAGGGTCTTGTAGATGACATGGAGCCAGTGGGTTTGGCGACGAGTATGAAGCGAGGGCCAGCCAACGAGAGCGTACAGGTCGCAATGGTGGGTAGTATATGGGGCTTTGGTGATAAAACGGATTGCACTGTGATAGACTGCATCCAATTTGTTGAGTAGGGTATTGGAGGCTATTTTGTAAATGACATCGCCAAAGTCGAGGATTGGTAGGATGGTCAGTTTTACAAGGGTATGTTTGGCAGCATGAGTGAAGGATGCTTTGTTGCGAAATAGGAAGCCAATTCTAGATTTAACTTTGGATTGGAGATGTTTGATATGGGTCTGGAAGGAGAGTTTACAATCTAACCAGACACCTAAGTATTTGTAGTTGTCCACGTATTCTAAGTCAGAGCCGTCCAGAGTAGTGATGTTGGACAGGCGGGTAGGTGCAGGCAGCGATCGGTTGAAGAGCATGCATTTAGTTTTACTTGCATTCAAGAGCAATTGGAGGCCACGGAAGGAGAGTTGTATGGCATTGAAGCTTGCCTGGAGGGTTGTTAACACAGTGTCCAGAGAAGGGCCGGAAGTATACAGAATGGTATCGTCTGCGTAGAGGTGGATCAGGGACTCACCAGCAGCAAGAGCGACCTCATTGATGTATACAGAGAAGAGAGTCGGTCCAAGAATTGAACCCTGTGGCACCCCCATAGAGACTGCCAGAGGTCCGGACAGCAGACCCTCCGATTTGACACACTGAACTCTATCAGAGAAGTAGTTGGTGAACCAGGCGAGGCAATCATTTGAGAAACCAAGGCTGTAGAGTCTGCCGATGAGGATATGGTGATTGACAGAGTCGAAAGCCTTGGCCAGATCAATGAATACGGCTGCACAGTAATGTTTCTTATCGATGGCGGTTAAGATATCGTTTAGGACCTTGAGCGTGGCTGAGGTGCACCCATGACCAGCTCTGAAACCAGATTGCATAGCAGAGAAGGTATGGTGAGATTCGAAATGGTCGGTAATCTGTTTGTTGACTTGGCTTTCGAAGACCTTAGAAAGGCACGGTAGGATAGATATAGGTCTGTAGCAGTTTGGGTCAAGAGTGTCCCCCCCTTTGAAGAGGGGGATGACCGCAGCTGCTTTCCAATCTTTGGGAATCTCAGACGACACGAAAGAGAGGTTGAACAGGCTAGTAATAGGGGTGGCAACAATTTCGGCAGATAATTTTAGAAAGAAAGGGTCCAGATTGTCTAGCCCGGCTGATTTGTAGGGGTCCAGATTTTGCAGCTCTTTCAGAACATCAGCTGAATGGATTTGGGAGAAGGAGAAATGGGGAAGGCTTGGGCGAGTTGCTGTTGGGGGTGCAGTGCTGTTGTCCGGGGTAGGAGTAGCCAGGTGGAAAGCATGGCCAGCCGTAGAAAAATGCTTATTGAAATTCTCAATTATGGTGGATTTATCAGTGGTGACAGTGTTTCCTATCTTCAGTGCAGTGGGCAGCTGGGAGGAGGTGTTCTTATTCTCCATGGACTTTACAGTGTCCCAGAACTTTTTTGAGTTAGTGTTGCAGGAAGCAAATTTCTGCTTGAAAAAGCTAGCCTTGGCTTTTCTAACTGCCTGTGTATAATGATTTCTAGCTTCCCTGAACAGCTGCATATCACGGGGGCTGTTCGATGCTAATGCAGAACGCCATAGGATGTTTTTGTGTTGGTTAAGGGCAGTCAGGTCTGGGGAGAACCAAGGGCTATATCTGTTCCTGGTTCTAAATTTCTTGAATGGGGCATGTTTATTTAGGATGGTTAGGAAGGCATTTTTTAAAAATATCCAGGCATCCTCTACTGACGGGATGAGATCAATATCCTTCCAGGATACCCCGGCCAGGTCGATTAGAAAGGCCTGCTCGCAGAAGTGTTTCAGGGAGCGTTTTACAGTGATGAGTGGCGGTCGTTTGACCGCTGACCCATTACGGATGCAGGCAATGAGGCAGTGATCGCTGAGATCTTGGTTGAAGACAGCAGAGGTGTATTTAGAGGGGAAGTTGGTTAGGATGATATCTATGAGGGTGCCCGTGTTTAAGGTTTTGGGGAGGTACCTGGTAGGTTCATTGATAATTTGTGTGAGATTGAGGGCATCAAGTTTAGATTGTAGGATGGCTGGGGTGTTAAGCATGTTCCAGTTTAGGTCGCCTAGCAGCACGAACTCTGAAGATAGATGGGGGGCAATCAGTTCACATATGGTGTCCAGAGCACAGCTGGGGGCAGAGGGTGGTCTATAGCAGGCGGCAACGGTGAGAGACTTGTTTTTAGAGAGGTGGATTTTTAAAAGTAGAAGTTCAAATTGTTTGGGTACAGACCTGGATAGTAGGACAGAACTCTGCAGGCTATCTTTGCAGTAGATTGCAACACCGCCCCCTTTGGCAGTTCTATCTTGTCTGAAAATGTTGTAGTTTGGAATTAAAATGTCTGAGTTTTTGGTGGTCTTCCTAAGCCAGGATTCAGACACAGCTAGAACATCCGGGTTGGCAGAGTGTGCTAAAGCAGTGAATAGAACAAACTTAGGGAGGAGGCTTCTAATGTTAACATGCATGAAACCAAGGCTATTACGGTTACAGAAGTCGTCAAAAGAGAGCGCCTGGGGAATAGGAGTGGAGCTAGGCACTGCAGGGCCTGGATTCACCTCTACATCGCCAGAGGAACATAGGAGGAGTAGAATAAGGGTACGGCTAAAAGCTATGAGAATTGGTCGTCTAGAACGTCTGGAACATAGAGTAAAAGGAGGTTTCTGGGGGCGATAAAATAGCATCAAGGTATAATGTACAGACAAATGTATGGTAGGATGTGAATACAGTGGAGGTAAACCTAGGTATTGAGTGATGAAGAGAGAGATATTGTCTCTAGAAACATCGTTGAAACCAGGAGATGTCATTGCATGTGTGGGTGGTGGAACTAATAGGTTGGATAAGGTATAGTGAGCAGGACTAGAGGCTCTACAGTGAAATAAGCCAATAAACACTAACCAGAACAGAAATGGACAAGACATATTGACATTAAGGAGAGGCATGCTTAGTCGAGTGATCAAAAGGGTCCGGTGAGTGGAGAGGTTGGTTGGTGATTTAGACAGCTAGCCAGGGCATCGGTAGCAAGCTAGCATAGGATGGAGGTCTGTTGTTAGCTACCTCTTGCGTTCCGTCAGTAGATTAGTGGGGTTCCGTGTGGTAGAGGGGATTAATCCAAATCACACAACAACAACAAAAATAAAAACAATAGATATAGAGGCCCAAGAAGAAAACATAATAATAATAATAAAAAATAAAAAAAAATATATATAAAAAAAATTGTCCGATTGTCTATTCAGATAGCAGCCGGTAAGACAGCTAACGGTTAGCAGGCCGCAGATGGGCGTTCAGGTAACGTCGCGACGGAGGAGCCAGCCGAATAACTCCTTCGGGTAGATAACGTCGGCAGTCCAGTTGTGAAGGCCCGGTGGGGCTCCGCGAAAGCAGTAAAACGGGTCCGGATAGGTGACTGCAGCCCAGGTGTGATTGATGGAACTCAGGAGTGATTGACGGAGCTTGCTAGCTCCGGAATAATTGATGTTTGCTCCGGAATCGACGAAGGCCGATAGTCACACGGATAGCAGCTAGCTAGCTGTGAGATCCGGGTATGAATGTCCAGAGAGCAGTCGAAATCCAGGGACATGGAGAGAAAAATTGGTCCGGTATGTTCCGTTCCGAGCCGCGCTGCGCCGTACAGAACTGGCGATAGATTTTCGAGCTAAAGGATAGCTGATGACCACAAACCGTGGTTAGCTGAATACTAACGATTTGCCAGTAAAGGAGCTAACTAGCTTCTGAACTAGCTTCTGGATTAGCTTCTGGCTAGCTTCTTGGAGTTTCTGGCTAGCTTCTTGGAGGATTACAGATCTGAGGTAAATAATACTTTTTTATAAATATACATTGGTGAGGCGGGTTGCAGGAGAGTGTTTTGAAGATGAGTTGATGGAAAATAAAAATAAAATGTATGTGAAAAAGTTGTAAATATATATATATACAGGACACGACAAGACGAGGACAAAAGACGTCTGAACTGCTATGCCACCTTGGAGAGGTGGAATAGTTTTCCCCACAAGCGTGATAGAAATCAGCTACAGATTTTAAGGTCCTAGTCTTTCTTCTTCACAGTGAAGCCATTAGCTAGCTAGCTATGTCCTTTGCTAATTACCTAGCTGAAAGGTAGGACCTGTTTTTTTTAACTCTCTCTGGAGGCCAGGGGGAATGTTTTCCCATAGATAGCACAGCCACAAAGTCAAAATTGGCTATAATGTAAAAATTCATGGTCTTAGGGTTAAGCATAAGGTTAACAGTGTGATTAAGTTTAGGGTTGTGTTTGAAATAACATTTTACGAAGATAAATTGTGGAAATGAGTGGAGTTGAGCCATAATTATGACTTTGTGCCTACGTTAACCAGTGATGTTTTTGCTAGTAAAGGACATAGCCTAACAACAAATACTTTACTCAGTAAGGTCATTGCCACAGAATTTTGTGGTCACTCTCACTAAGGCCAACTTTGAATGGTTGATATCCCAGGATTATATACGCCGTGTGGGCAATAGCCTGGGGATGACGTTACACCAAGAAACATTTACCTTGATGAAAGCAACATAAGGAAATTAAAAGTGGCTTTCTTCTGGAGCTAAGTTACATGTTCCTCAGTACACAAACATGCACATAACAATATAATGTGTCATATCGTGCGATGCTGAGCCCAGTCAGATCTTTGACACAACAATATAACCAGCCATACTGTGCGGTGCTGGGCCCAGTCAGGTCTTTGACACATTCACCCCCTCCCCCGCTGAAAGATCAGCCACAAAATGTTATCAGCATTATAACAGGTTGTAATCTAGACCTGGCCTCCACGGGAACAGAAGAGGAATACCTGGTTCAGTAGTCTCAGGTAGGACCACTCCAAATCATCTTGGCTCTGACACACACACACACTAACACCACTGTCTGCAGCAGAATTCTATGGCACTTTATTTTATTGTCAGACATTTTTACCATTAATCCTAGTTAGTGCTAGTTTGACCACCAGTGTGCATCTTTGAGAAGCATTTGATCGTCTTCAATATTGGCATTACTATAGAATTTAAACCTTTTTTGTAAGAACATAGTATATAGGATTGATTTTAAGAAATGTTGCTTCATTAATTAGATTCATATTTTGGTGTTTCTATTGCAAGAAAAACAAAACCCTTAGGATTTCTGTTAAGATGGGACGGAAATGATGGCACTGTACAATGTGACGGTCGGGAGTACGCTAAGGTACTAAGAACATAACATTTCCACACCCTAATTGTAGTCTAACCAATACCCAAACGGAGATTATTTTCTTTAATAAGAAAACTCAAACATGAACAAACTACAAAACAATAAACGTGAAAACTGTAACAGTCCTAACTGGTGCATAAAACACAATGACAGGAAACAATCACCCACAAAATACCCAAAGAATATGGCTGCCTAAATATGGTTCCCAATCAAAGTCAACAATAAACACCTGCCTCTGATTGAGAACCTATCTAGGCAACCATAGACTTACCTAGACACCTACACTGAACACAACACCATAAATATACAAAAACCCCTAGACAAGCCAATACACATAAATCACCCATATCACACCCTGGCCTAACCAAAATAATAAAGAAAACAAAGATAACCAAGGCCAGGGCGTGACAGTACCTACCCCCCACCCCAAAGGTGCGGACTCCCGGCCGCACACCTAAACCCATAGGGGAGGGTTTGGGTGGGCGTCTATCCACGGTGGCGGCTCTGGCGCGGGACGTGGACCCCACTCCACCATAGTCTTAGTCCGCTTTTTTAGCGTCCTTTGAGGACCGAGGGGGTAGCTCAGGACTAAGAGGTAGCTCAGGCAGGTTGACGGCTCTGGTGGATCCTGGCTGAATGGCGGCTATGGCGGATCCTGGCTGAATGGCGGCTCTGGCGGATTCTGGCTGACTGGCGGCTCTGGCAGATCCTGGTGGCTCTTGCGGATCCTGGCTGACTGGCGGCTCTAGCAGCTCTGGACAGACGGGAGACTCTAGCGGCTCTGGACAGATGGGAGACTCTAGCGGCTCTGGACAGACGGGAGACTCTAGCGGCTCTGGACAGACGGGAGACTGTAGCGGCTCTGGACAGATGGGAGACTCTAGCGGCTCTGGACAGATGGGAGACTCTAGCGGCTCTGGACAGACGGGAGACTCTAGCGGCTCTGGACAGACGGGAGACTCTAGCGGCTCTGGACAGACGGGAGACTCTAGCGGCTCTGGACAGACGAGGCGCACTGTAGGCGTGGTAAGGTGAACGGAAAGGCTCTGGAGCAACGAACCGCCCTTGCTGTCTCTGCCTTGCCGGTTCCCCTCTTTCCACTGGGATTCTCTGCCTCTAACCCTATTACAGGGGCTGAGTCACTGGCTTACTGGCTTACTGGGGCTCTCTCATGCCGTCCCTGGAAGGGGTGCGTCACCTGAGTGGGTTGATTCACTGATGTGGTCATCCTGTCTGGGTTGGCGCCCCCCCTTGGGTTGTGCCATGGTGGAGATCTTTGTGGGCTATACTCAGCCTTGTCTCAGGATGGTAAGTTGGTGGTTGAAGATATCCCTCTAGTGGTGTGGGGGCTGTGCTTTGGCAAAGTGGGTGGGGTTATATCCTTCCTGTTTGGCCCTGTCCGGGGGTGTCCTCGGATGGGGCCACAGTGTCTGCTGACCCCTCCTGTCTCAGCCTCCAGTATTTATGCTGCAGTAGTTTATGTGTCGGGGGGCTAGGGTCAGTTTGTTATATCTGGAGTACTTCTCCTGTCCTATTCGGTGTCCTGTGTGAATCTAAGTGTGCGTTCTCTAATTCTCTCCTTCTCTCTTTCTTTCTCTCTCTCGGAGGACCTGAGCCCTAGGACCATGCCCCAGGACTACCTGACATGATGACTCCTTGCTGTCCCCAGTCCACCTGACCGTGCTGCTGCTCCAGTTTCAACTGTTCTGCCTTATTATTATTCGACCATGCTGGTCATTTATGAACATTTGAACATCTTGGCAATGTTCTGTTATAATCTCCAACCGGCACAGCCAGAAGAGGACTGGCCACCCCACATAGCCTGGTTCCTCTCTAGGTTTCTTCCTAGGTTTTGGCCTTTCTAGGGAGTTTTTCCTAGCCACCGTGCTTCTACACCTGCATTGCTTGCTGTTTGGGGTTTTAGGCTGGTTTTCTGTACAGCACTTTGAGATATCAGCTGATGTACGAAGGGCTATATAAATCAATTTGATTTGATTTGATTTAGGCCTGGTGCGTGGTGCCGGCGCTGGTGGTACTGGGCCGAGGACACGTACCTCAGGGCGAGTGCGGGGAGGAGGAACAGGGAGTACGGGGCTCTGGACACGCACACGAAGCCTGGTGCGTGGGGCTGCCACCGGAGAGCTGGTGCATGTAGGTGGCACTGGATAGACCGGACCGTGCAGGCGCACTGGAGCTCTTGTGCACCGAGCCTGCCCAACCTTACCTGGTTGAATGCTCCCGGACGCCCTGCCAGTGCGGCGAGGTGAAATAGCCTGCACTGGACTGTGCAGGCGAACCGGGGACACCATGCGTAAGGCTGGTGCCATGTACGCCGGCCCAAGGAGACGCACTGGAGACCAGATGCGTAGAGCCGGATTTATGGCACTTGGCTCGATGCCCACTCTAGCCCGGCCGATGCGAGGAGCTGGTATGTACCGCACCGGGCTATGCACCCGCACTGGGGACACAGTGCGCTCCACGGCATAACACGGTGCCTGCCCTGCTTCCGTGCTGCCTCTTCAAACCATCGCCTCTCCGCTTTGGCTGCCTCCAGCTCTGCCTTGGGGCGGCGATATTCCCCCGGCTGTGTTCAGGGTCCATCACCGTCCAACGCGTCCTCCCATGTCCAGAAGTCCTGATTGCGCTGCTCCTGCTGGCGCTGCCTGTCACCACGCCGCTTGGTCCTGTTGTGGTGGGTGATTCTGTCACGGCTTTCTTCCTGGGAAGGAGAGGCGGACCAAAACGCAGAGTGGTTATAGTTCATGGTTCTTTAATAAGAAAACTCAAACATGAACAAACTAACTACAAAACAATAAACGTGAAAACCGTAACAGTCCTAACTGGTGCATAAAACACAAAGACAGGAAACAATCACCCACAAAATACCCAAAGAATATGGCTGCCTAAATATGGCACCACTCGCCATGACCAATATGACCAATATATATTGTCCTGCTAGAAATTTTGCCTGCAGAATTCACAGCCTGCTACGCTTGTGAAAACAGGGGTAATAATATATCTGAGAATATGTAAAGGTGCTTAACATAATTCTACCTTCATTAATAATAATACATTATTATTTATTATTATAAAAATGAAGGTAGAATTATATTAAGCACCTTTAGATATTCTCAGATATATTATTAACCCTGTTTTCACAAGCGTAGCAGGCTGTGAATTCTGCAGGCAAAATTTGTTTTAAAAAATAGCTATATTTTGGAGATTATTTTGTTTTCAAATAATGTAAAGTTGAGCGAGAAAAAGGCCATTCTTGAACATGGGGTGAAACATTGTTACTAATTTGTAAATAAAGACAGTTTGTTATTTAGAATTATTTATTTCTGTTTTTAGAGGGAGAGAAATCAAAAGCCTACCATCACTTCATGGGTCTCCGGGTATTGAACCAGAATCTGTAGCAACAATGCAGTGTCTTAGACTGCTTCACCACTCAGGTGCTGTAAAACATGACCGGTCAGGAGTAGGCTACAGTACCACAGTAAGAGCAAAATAATCCTAACATTTTCACACCCTAATTGTAGTCTAAGTTTCTCTCAGAATAAAATCCTTAGTAATACTGATGAGTAATAACAAAAAATAAGTGTATTTTTAGAGACACAGTAGCGTCTTGGGACCCAAATCCCTAATCAGTGCTCTAACTCCCCCTTGCACTGGTCTGGAGCAAAGAAGTAGAGTCGCAGGGTACGGGCAGCAAGCTGAAGCATAACAATGTATCAATTTTCCCATAGTAAAGTTTATGAAATGCTGTGCTATTATGCAGAATTGAATGGTGCTACACAGAATTTATAGTTGTGGGGGATTTTTGCATTGTAAATTCAGAAAATGTACATCATATATCTGGTGCTAATAGTAGAATGATAGTGTTTCACAGTACTACTTACCCGTCCGTGTTGTGATTGGCTGTGATATTCACCTTTTGATATCTCTCACCGGAGCGGCATCTGTTGTCAAACTGGGGAAGCTGTTCTGACTTTTTGGCTGTGTTATCTAGTGAAAATCACTCATTTCCTGGTGACTAAAATTCACTGTTGGCTCAATTTCAGTTTATGTGAGAAAACAAGCGCTGAATAGGCCCTACAGAAGAATTGCACAGCTATTTATAGCCTACTTCACAGTGGAAAAGGGGCCGCAATACATGTCATGGTGATATGATTTTCAGTTTGCTTCCATATGTCTGATTTCACATCTCCAGGGATCATAAAGATAAACAATCTAAAACAATGTGTACTCTTATCAATAGCGCTTAGCAATTTATATATTACAGTGCATGAATGCTGAAAAAATGAAGTAGATGCTTTTCTACTTGGAACTGGCAGGTTCGCTCGACCTTATTCATGGTTTCCTCTTGCGTAAAGGTGGTGGAATTATGAGGGAATAAGGTCAAGGTCAGAATACCTTCATTTCTTAGATCTCCACCCCAACGAATAGCTGGCGAATAGCACGCTGTTCTCATGTATAAGCTCAAGGTCAGAATATGCATAGAGAAAAGTGGATTAAAAGGGAATTAAGTTTCCCTTTTTCAGGTATAGGTATACACATAGGTATAGGTATACACTGTCATGACTCTCCTGTGAGGATCCAAGAGACCAGGTTACAGTGGATCAGCTCTACTGTACAGAGCTTTCTCTCTCCCGCAGAGGGGGAGAGGGATGGATGTGGAGTTTTTATGACACCTCACGTCGATCGTAAACCATTTGGCAGCAAACGAGTCCTTTGGGGCCTAGTTTGGGTGATCAGACTGTCTGTGTGCCTTATGAAGAGTTAACTTCTTGAGAGTAACCATTTGAAACTGCCTATTTCTCAGGCACAGAAACTAGAATATGCATATAATTGTCATATAATTGTCATATTCGGATAAAGTTTCACTCTAAAGTTTCCAAAACTGTCAAAATATTGTCTGTGAGTATAACAGAACTGATATTGCAGGTGGAAACCTGAGGAAAATCCAAACAAGGAAGTGCTGTTTTTCCTGAAAGCTCTCTGTTCCATTGGATGCCTTGCCTCCATTTAAAGGGATATCAACCAGATTCCTTTTCCTATGGCTTCCTCAAGCTGTGAATAGGCTTTAGACATAGTTTCTTTTATATTGAAAAATGAGCAAGAAAGAACCCATCGCGTCAGTGGATGGCTGGGTGCCAGCAGAGATTTTCATGTGCAACAGCCATTTTCTCTCTCTCGCCTATGGAAGAAGCTCCATTCCGGTTGACATATTATCGATTATATAATGTTAAAACAACCTGAGGATTGATTATAAAAAACATTTCACATCTTTCTACGCACTTTACGGACTTTTCGTCTGCGATGTTGTGACCGCTCGAGCCTGTGGATTTCTGAACATAACGCGCCGAACAAATGGAGGTATTTTGGATATAAAAATAATCTTTATGGAACAAAAGGAACATTTATTGTGTAACTGGGAGTCGCATGAGTGCAAACATCCGAAGATCATCAAAGGTAAGCGATTTAATTTATTGCTTTTCTGACTTTCGTGACCAATCTACTTGGCTGCTAGCTGTTTGTAATATTTTGTCTACTGAGAGAGATGTTCTTACATAAACGCTTGTTATGCTTTTGCCGAAAAGCTTTATTGAAATCTGACATGCCAGGTGGTTTAACAACAAGCTAAGCTGTGTTTTGCTATATTGCACTTGTGATTTCATGAAAATGTAATATATTTAGTAATTTCATTTGAAATTGGCGCTCTGCAATTCAGCTGATGTTGATGAAAATTATCCTGCTAACGGGATGGGTGCTTCAAGAAGTTTTAAACAGCCCAAAACTACATCATCAAACAATGGTATATTTAATCCTCCGAATGTTTGTAATGACAAGAGATGGAATATGGAAGATAAATGTCTATTTTGTGATATCATTAAAGTTCAAATGAAGAAATTATAACGAAAACATTGTAACTTTGAGTTGTGTGGAAAATATCCAGGATGAAGAGAATATTTTTGTAACGATAAAATTGTGATTTTAGTTCTCTAAATGAGATCATAATAAATTCTGATACCTTTTCTCATAACTTTCTATGCCCGAGGGAACCCAGAAAGCGTGTCAGCAAGATGGAAACGCACCCTTTTTACCCGAGGGTATAAAGCATTTGAGTTAAGAATAAACATATCAGACTAGAATGAGCACAAGCTGATTAGTCACGACCCCACAAATGCAAAACGAGGTTGAAGACAAAGAACATCTTAACAATCAATGCTACGGTTGAGAAGCTGTTCTGTACTGTATCTAAGAAGGTGAATTTAAGCAGGACCATCAGGTTACTCTCTTCAAGTCATCGTTTGTCTACACTGCTTTCATCCCCATGCTGGGATAATCTACATGGCTGATTAGCCATCCTCAGACGACCACTCTTCCAGAACGAGTACAAGTAAACGGACAACTAAGAGAAAGGACATTGCTACATCTTGTGGACAATCAGAGATTTACACCCGAGAACGAATGAGACAGCCATCCAAAGATCAAGGCCTCCGTCGAACCTTTCTCACTAAGTGGAACTCAGCCCACGAAGGCCTGAGCCCAACAGAGATACCCCACAGAGATACCCAAACAAATACCTTCAACACGTAAATACATGCATTGCACTTCTTACCCATAAGAGCGGCAGTTAGGGCTAGGTATTAGGACTACTATAAGTATAGTTTTCAAATGTGTCCAAGTGTTGCTTTTCTCTCTTGGTCTCTCTCTAAATCTCCATCTTGTCTAACACGTGTCATATTGTGTTGGTCCGCTAGGGACCTCTTGTCATTGTATTAAGTTCTAATCAATAACCCATACCGTGTGTGTGTCTGTATATTATGTTATCATTTAGCTTGTTAGTAAATAAATAATCAAATACATTTGTGTGGTACGGAATGATTAGTGAGACCCGGGTGTGTGCAGATATATGGAGTCTACAACGTTTAGAATGAGACTGATATGAGGAAATGATTCATTGATGACTGGTATGATACAGCATCTATATTCCTGAGTTAATTGGGGTAATGGTAACTCATTATCCTGTCTAGGACTGGGGTTCCGGTAGCGGAAATCTCATAAATCAAATTTCTCAAACATACAAGTATTAGGCACCATTTTAAAGATACAATTCTCGTTAATCCAGCCACAGTGTCTGATTTCAAAAATGCTTTACAGCGAAAGCTCCACAAACGATTATGTTAGGTCACCACCAAGTCACAGAAAAACACAGCCATTTTTCTAGCCAAAGAGAGGAGTCACAAAAAGCGCAAATAGAGATCAAATGAATCACTAACTTTTGATGATCTTCATCAGATGACACTCATAGGACTTCATGTTAAACAATACATGTATGTTTTGTTCGATAATGTGCATATTTATATCCAAAAATCTCAGTATACATTGGCGCGTTACTTCAGTAGTTCTAAAACATGCAGTGATTTTGCAGAGAGCCACATCAATTCACAGAAATACTCATTATAAATGTTGATGAAAATTCAAGTGTTATTCATGGAACTTTAGATACACTTCTCGTTAAAACATCTTTGGGATAGGGTGTACCATTTTCACTTTTAGATGAAAAACGTGCCCAGAGTAAACTGCCTCCTACTCAGTCCCAGATGCTAATATATGCATATTATTATTAGTATTGGATAGAAAACACTCTGAAGTTTCTAAAACTGTTTGAATGATGTCTGTGAGAAAAACAGAACTCATATGGCAGGCAAAAATCTGAGGTTTGTAGTTTTTGAACTCAGCCCCTATCGAATACACAGTGGGATATGGGTCATTTTGCACTTCCTAAGGCTTCCACTAGCTGTCATCCATCTTTAGAACGTTGTTTCAGGCTTATACTGTGAAGGGGGGCCGAATGAGAGGGGATTGAGTCAGAGGTCTGGTAGCTGCCTCGATCTCAGTCACTCGCATTCACATGAAAAGTAGCTCTAGTGCTTTTCTAAAGACAATGGAATTCTCCATTTGGAACATTATTGAATATTCATGATAAAAACATCCTAAAGATTGATTCTATACTTAGTTTGACAAGTTTCTACGAACTGTAATATAACTTTTTGAACTTTTCGTTCGACATTCGGCTGGACTTGAACGCGCGTTTAGATTTGTTTACCAAATGCCCTAACAAAAGAAGCTATTTGGACATAAATTATGGACTTTATCGAACAAATCAAACATTTATTGGGGAACTATGCTATTTCTGACTAATGTTGACTACACAATATGGCGGATATCTTTTGGTTACTTTGTTGTCTGAACGCTGTACTCAGATTATTGCATGGTTTGCTTTTTCCGTAAAGTTTTTTTGAAATCTCAAATCAAATCAAATCAAATTGTATTTTATTTGTCACATACACATGGTTAGCAGATGTTAATGCGAGTGTAGCGAAATGCTTGTGCTTCTAGTTCCGACAATGCAGTAATAACCAACAAGTAATCTAACTAACAATTTCTAAACGACTGTCTTATACACAGTGTAAGGGGATAAAGAATATGTACATAAAGATATATGAATGAGTGATGGTACAGAGCAGCATAGGCAAGATACAGTAGATGGTATCGAGTACAGTATATACATATGAGATGAGTATGTAAACAAAGTGGCATAGTTAAAGTGGCTAGTGATACATGTATTACATAAGGATGCAGTAGATGATATAGAGTACAGTATATACGTATGCATATGAGATGAATAATGTAGGGTATGTAACATTATATTAGGTAGCATTGTTTAAAGTGGCTAGTGATATATTTTACATCATTTCCCATCAATTCCCATTATTAAAGTGACTGGAGTTGAGTCAGTGTCAGTGTGTTGGCAGCAGCCACTCAACGTTAGTGGTGGCTGTTTAACAGTCTGATGGCCTTGAGATAGAAGCTGTTTTTCAGTCTCTCGGTCCCAGCTTTGATGCACCTGTACTGACCTCGCCTTCTAGATGATAGCGGGGTGAACAGGCAGTGGCTCGGGTGGTTGTTGTCCTTGATGATCTTTATGGCCTTCCTGTAACATCGGGTGGTGTAGGTATCCTGGAGGGCAGGTAGTTTGCCCCCAGTGATGCGTTGTGCAGACCTCACTACCCTCTGGAGAGCCTTACGGTTGTGGGCGGAGCAGTTGCCGTACCAGGCGGTGATGCAGCCCGCCAGGATGCTCTCGATTGTGCATCTGTAGAGGTTTGTGAGTGCATTTGGTGACAAGCCGAATTTCTTCAGCCTCCTGAGGTTGAAGAGGCGCTGCTGCACCTTCTTCACGATGCTGTCTGTGTGAGTGGACCAATTCAGTTTGTCTGTGATGTGTATGCCGAGGAACTTAAAACTTGCTACCCTCTCCACTACTGTTCCATCGATGTGGATAGGGGGGTCTGACACAGCGGTTGCATTAAACAAACTTTTCCCATGGTGCCCCAAATTCCTATTGAGTTAATTGTTACATTATTAATTTAGTCAAGTAATAATTAAATGTAGTAGTTAATTAGTCAATAAATAGCAGTCATCACATGAATGATAGCCAAGTCACAACAACACTATTAATGATTTATACTAAACTTTTGGAGTGGCAGAATGTTATCAACATGCATCTCACATTTCCTCTCCTATTCAAAACAAGGCCTTTCCCCCTCTCTGACTCAATGTATTCTGACCCCACTCCACTTTTCTAAGGGTAGCGTTGATATTCAAGATTATGAGCATATCAGTTTTTGAAAGTCCCATCTCGAAAAAATGTATATAACCAAGCAAGGGCGCTGTCTGACCTTCAGCTCTCAAGGTAATGAGAATGAAGAACAAGTAAACAACTTTTTGTGTTTTTCTTACCTGAGAAGACACTCCTCCGTTTGGCTTGAGAGGTAGAGGAATGTAAATTATTCCAGTGCACCTCTCCTCCGCTCATTACCACTGCTCTCTAAGAGAGGCCTGTACCACTCCAGCAGTCCCAAACCGCACTTAGCATAGATTTAAAAAGATGAGATCTCTCAAAGTGGAGGATTTATATTAAGCTTTCCTCCAGGGTGTGGGAGCTGCAGGAGCTGCTTTAGAGCAAACACACACCAAGGTGAGCTCACCGGATTGGGCTGCCTGGGGAGTTTCGCTGAGTGCTGTCACATCTGTTTACTGATTAGCGCCATGGTGCGGCCCGATGCCATTTACCACACAATGAGGCAATGAGAATCATCCCTACCAATACTTATCAAGGTGGCAGGAATGAATTGAAGAGCTGCTCTCCAGGAGGTGCTCGTCGACACTTGTTTGTGTAATGGATTGAGGCGTCTCAGTCAAATCAAATGCAATTGTCGTGCTGCAGCATTCCTCTTCTTCCTAAACAAACCATTTGTCCAACTAGCTGCACCAAGACGATCCTGTGACAGTGTCCTTCAGAGGTTTAGATTGTCATTGTCTTGTCCGTTTTGCAAGAATGATAATTGCAATGTGGTTTTGAGATAGCTTCGGTGCCTGGAGTAATTTCCTGCCTATGGAGCAATTAATGAGACATCTACCCTAAACTCTTGCAATGTTTTCTTTCTCCCATATTTCTCCCTTTCTACCAGCTCAACAGTGATTGACTGCAGGCCGTAACTGTAGAGACACAATCAGGGCTTCGCTGTATGGTATATGCCACACTTGAAGTGCTCAGATTGTGGTTTGCTCATCGCTGTCTAGCTAAGTCAATTTTAATTTTCATTGCACTCCTTAAATGGCAAGGCATGGAATCTCTCCAGGCAGTAGCGTCATCCTCCTTGCCTTTCATCAGATGGAATTGCCCATCTTATTGTGGCTACATGCTTCATCTCGAAGGAAAGAGTATTCAGCACTTAAGGATTCCAGCTGGTATCTAGCAGAGAGTGCTGATGTCTATTGCCTAAAATCATTCCTTTGTATTTTTTTTTGTTTAGTATAATCACTTAGTTTACCTCAACTTTCCAAGCACACTCCTTTTTTGCATCATTAAATATTGGCATATGGTGATACCTCATCGTATTAATTAACTTTTTTTATTTTTATTCAGTTGTTACTGTAAGCACGTCAATACGCTGGATCAATGCACGCATAATTTCCTTCATCAAAATGCATGGTGCACGGCACGTTGTAAAAGATAAGCACATTTTAGCTCTGAGACGTAATATGCGAAATAAGCGTTTCCTTTTAGACCACACACAAATTATCGAGATGAAAGATCATACAATTTAAAAAATCACCAGGGTATTTGCATTGCTGTTTATCAAAGAGACTCAATGTACTGTATGTCAGTTTTTTAAGTTGTTGTTAGTAACATGTTAAAACACTGTTTATAAGACATAAAAATACATAAAAAAATAAAAGGTGCTAATGCATATGAAATGTGGTCCGCTTTTCAGGACGGTTCATTCAACTGAATGGTCAAAAATAAAATTATTCTGATGTAAATGAATAAAATGGAGGAAAGACTTCCATTCACACATTCCCCTTCAGTAACTCTACATGTAACTTACTACACTCTGAGTCTGGAGCAACAATGCCACAACCCTGTCTTCAAAGTGGCAGTGTGGTAAGAGCCTGCTAATCTAATATCCCCCATGGTCTTGAACCTTATAACCATTGAGGTCATATATGGATAATGGCCTTGCTCTCCTCCCCCTTATTTACTCCAAGGCGTCTGTCAGCGTTATGGTGATGTATTTTTTATTTACAGGCACTAGAAAGAGCCTTCAGGCAACTTTTTTATTATTTACTCCCACCACATTTCATTCCCAAGACACAGAGAATGTCCAGAGCCTCCCTCAATAATTAACTTAGTTCCACTTTTCAATCTCAAATCCAACAAGGTTTCATTTATCTGCAGTGTCATTTTTCATCACCATGTTAACATGTCCTTAGCCTTATTGGACTGCGTGGTTACTCTGCTTAACCACTCTCTGCTAATTGAAACAAATGCTTTAGTTGCTCTCCAGGAAAATTACCAGCTGTCACAGAATGGGAACAACTGCTCACCCCATATGTGTTTTGATTATACTCAAGTCTAAAACCTGATTAGGTCCAGCACTACTATATATAGTGTGTGTGTGTGTGTGTGTATGTGTGTGTGCTTGCATGAGTGTGTGTGTGTGTGAGAGTTTGTATGGTCTAGTACCACACCAGCGTTTGAAGCAGGATGCTGACAGGAGAGGACAGGGTAAGTTTGAATTGGCTCAGAGAGAGCAACTGTCGGTATATTGTACAATGTCCTTTGTGACGAGAGACACACATTGTTAATATCACAATTCACTGACAGAGCTGTCTGTCTCGGAGCTCAAAGCATGGCAGTGTACTGTACCAGACAAGACAGGACACCCAACTTGTACATAACTTTCAGGAGATAAGACCACACGTTTACCCTAAATTATTTATTTATTGCATGTATTTATTTCCTATATATACTGAACAAAAATATAAACGCAACACGTAACAATTTCAATGATTTTACTGAGTTACAGTTTATATAAGGAAATCAGTCAATTGTTAGGCCCTAGTCTATGGATTTCACATGACTGGGCATGGACGCAGGGTGGGCATGAGGGGGGTGTATAGGCCCACCCACTGGGAAGCCAGGACCTGCCAATCAGAACATTTTTTTCCCAACAAAAGGGGTTTGTTAGAGACATAAATTCTTCTGAGTTTCATCAGCTGTCTCAGATGATCCTGCAGGTGAAGAAGCCAGATGTGGAGGTCCTGGGCTGGCAAGGTTACAAGTGGTCTGCAGTTGTAAGGCAGGTAGGGTGTACTGCCAAATTCCCTAAAACAACATTGAGGCTTATGGTAGAGAAATTAACATTCAATTATCTGGCAACATCTCTGGTGGACATTCCTGCAGTCAGCATACCAATTGCAAGCTTCGTCAAAACTTGAGACACCTGTGGCATTGGGTTGTGTGAAAAAAAAGCAAATTTTAGAGTGCCATTTTATTGTCTCCATCACAAGGTGCACCTGTGTAATGATCATGCTGTTTAATCAGTCTCTTGATATGCCACACCTGTCAGGAGAAAACTCTTGGCCATGATTACAGAAAACTCTTGGCCACTACATAAATGAGTCATCCCGCAGTGTTTGTGATTATACCCTGATGAAGACAACTTGGCTGTCGAAACTTTGGTAATAAAATGTTTGCATCTGAGCTCCTAGAGTGTGCGGCTCACAATTAGACCTCTATCTGGCCACTGTCCACCCGGCTCCATCGGGCCGTGAGAGGGTGGCCGCCCTAGTCTCGTCCCTCACCGGGAAAGCCCTGGAGTGGGCCAACTCCGTGTGGAGAGAGGGAGATGCGGCGTTGGACCAGTTTGAGGAGTTCACCCGCCGTTTCCAGGCAGTCTTCAACCACCCGCCCGAGGGTAGAGCGGCGGGTGAATGCTTCTACCATCTGAGGCAGGAGACGAGGAGCGTCCAGGAGTTCACCTTGGAGTTTAGGACCTGGACAACCTGCTGGCTACTCGCGGACGTTCAGATCGGGGTCTGGTGGTTCCATCCTCCCACACCCCCTCACCGATACCCATGGAGCTGGGAGGGGCAGTGCGCAGGAAGACAGGAGGGGGTACCCGCTCGTGCACCATCTGTGGCCGCAGAGGTCACACTGCCGGTCGGTTCCCGGGTTGGTTCCTCTGGGAATCGAGGCAGCAGGCAGGGCGCTCTGGCGTCACCCCAGGTGAGGCGGCGCCATTCTCACCCAGAGCCCTCTGTTGCACATATGTTTGTGTTTGTCACTTTTCCTGAGTTTTCCCCGCATTCCCAGCATAAAGCGCTCGTCGATTCAGGCGTGGCTGGGAATTTCATTGATAGAGCGTTAGCTCTAGTTTAGGGATCCCTATTGTTCCCGTGGATGTGCCCTTCCCTGTTAACGCCTTAGATAGTCGACCATTAGGGTCAGGGTTGATTAGGGAGGTCACCGCTCCTTTGGGCATGGTGACGCAGGGGGGTCATACGGAGAGAATTAGTATTTTTCTTATTGACTCTCCTGCGTCACCATGCCCATGTCCAGACCAGGTCTCCACCGTTAGCATTCCCCTTGAATATGCAGATTTGGCTCTCGCCTTCTCCAAAAAGAATGCGACTCAATTACCACCTCATCGACGGGGCGATTGTGCGATAGATCTCCTGGTAGACGCTGCACTTCCCAGGAGTCACGTGTATCCCCTCTCACAGGCGGAGATGAAGGCTATGGAAACATATGTCTCCGAATCCCTGCGTCAGCGGTACATTCGGTCCTCCACTTCACCAGCCTCCTCGAGTTTCTTTTTTGTGAAGAAGGAGGGAGGTCTGCGCCAGTGTATTGACTATCGGGGTCTGAATCAGATCACTGAGAGGTATAGTTACCCGCTACTGCTCATAGGCACAGCGATAGAGTCAATGCACGGGGCACGCTTCTTCACTAAACTAGATCTCAGGAGCGCTTACAACCTGATGCGTATCTGAGAGGGAGACGAGTGGAAGACGGCTTTTAGTACCACCTCGGGGCACTATGAGTACCTCGTCATGCCGTACGGGTTGATGAATGCGCCATCAGTCTTCCAAGCCTTTGTAGACAAGATTTTCAGGGACCTGCACGGGCAGGGTGTGGTGGTGTATATTGATGACATTTTGATATACTCCACTACACGTGGCGAGCATGTGTCCCTTGAGTGCTTGGTCCCCTGTTGGAGCATTACCTGCACGTCAAGGCTGAGAAATGCCTGTTCTTCCAACAGTCCTTCTTCCTAGGGTATCGCATTTCCACATCAGGGTTGGAGATGGAGATTGACCGCATTGCAGCTGTGCGTAATTGGCCGACTCCCACCATGGTAAAGGAGGTGCTGTGGTTCTTAGGGTTTGCCAACTACTACCGGAGGTTTATCCGGGGTTTTGGTCAGGTAGCGGCTCCCATTACCTCACTGCTGACGGGGGGGCCGGTGCGCTTGCAGTGGGCAGCTGAGGCGGACAGGGATTTTAGTCACCTGAGGGCTCTGTTTACCTCGGTGCCCGTGCTGGCCCATCCGGATCCTTCTTTGGCGTTCATAGTGGAGGTGGACGCGTCCGAGGCTGGGATAGGAGCTGTGCTCTCTCAGGGCTCGGGTACACCACCGAATCACCGCCCCTGTGCCTTCTTCTCTAAGAAGCTCAGCCGGTGGAGCAAAACTATGATGTGGGGGACCGGGAGCTGTTGGCTGTCGTCAAGGCCTTGATGGCGTGGAGACATTGGCTTGAGGGGGCTAGACACCCTTTTCTAATCTGGACTGACCACCGCAATCTGGAGCACATCCGGGCAGCGAGGAGACTGAACCCTCGCCAGGCAAGGTGGTTCATGTTTTTCACCCGTTTTGTGTTTACCCTTTCCGACAGACCAGGCTCCCAGAACATTAAGACGCATTGTCCCGGCTGTATGACACAGAGGAGCGGCCCATGTAAAGGATGTGAGGGTTTATGTTTCCTCCTGCTCGGTGTGTGCCCAGTGTAAGGCTCCTAGGCACCTTCCCAGAGGTAAGTTACAACCCTTACCCGTTCCATAACGGCCATGGTCACATCTGTCGATCGATTTCCTGACCGATCTTCCTCCCTCACAGGGTAACACCACGATTCTGGTTGTTGTGGATCGTCCTGTCGTCTCCCCCCTTTGCCTGGTCTCCCTACGGCCCTACGGCCCTACAGACTTCGGAGGACTTGTTTACTCACGTCTTCCGGCACTACGGGGTGTCTGAGGGACATAGTGTCTGATCGGGGTCCCCAGTTCAAGTCGAGGGTCTGGAGGACGTTCATGGAACATCTGGGGGTCTCGGTCAGCCTTACCTCAGGTTTTCACCCTGAGAGTAACGGGCAGGTGGAGAGAATTAACCAAGATGTGGGTACGTTTCTGAGGTCCTATTGCCAGGACCGGCCGGGGTAGTGGGCAGCATTCATGCCCTGGGCAGAGATGGCCCAGAACTCGCTCCGCCACTCCTCCACTAACCTCTCTCCCTTCCAATGTGTATTGGGGTATCAGCCGGTTCTGGCTCCTAGGCATCAGAGTCAGACCGAGGCTCCTGCAGTGGACGACTGGTTAACCCCTCGTTCCATGTGTCTCTCCTCAGGCCGGTGGTGGCTGGCCCACTCCAGGTGTCTGAGGTGTGGGAGGATCCTCCGCCCCCTCTGGACATCGAGGGGGCCCTGGCGTAGTCTGTTCATTCCATACTGGATTCGAGACATCGGGCGAGGGGCCTTCAGTACCTCATTGACTGGGATGGGTATGATCCGGAGAAGAGATGCTGGTTTCCGGTGGAGGACGTGTTGGATCCTTCTATGCTTTGAGAGTTCCACCGTCTCCATCCGGATCGCCCTGCGCCTCGCGCTCCGCGTCGTCTCCGAGGTCGGTGTCGACTCATTGCTGGAGCCATGCTTCAAGGGGGGTACTGTCACAACTTCCACCGAAGTTGGTCCCTCTCCTTGTTCGGGCGGTGTTCGGCGGTCGACGTCACTGTCCTTCTAGCCATCTCTGATCCAGTTTTAATTTTCCATTGGTTTTGTCTAGTCTTCCATCACACCTCCAATCCCATCAATTACATGTTGTGTATTTAACCCTCTGTTTCCCCTCATGTCCTTGTCGGTGATTGTTTATTATAAGTGTATGTGTACGTCTGTACTGGTGTGCGTCGAGTTATGTTACCCATTGATTTTTATTATTATGTTTTCTGGTGGGTTTTGTAAATAAACTGCGCCGTTGGAAACACAGTTATTTCTCTCCTGTGTCTGACTTATCTGCCGCCAGTTCACACCCTTACATACACAGTCTTGATCACCTTCCCTTGGGGGTAACTATGTGTCTTTAATGGGTCATTAACCTTTAGCAGAACCCCTCGACAACATTCCGCTGAAAGGCAGAATTAAAAAATATTTTTGGGAAATATTTAACTTTCACACATTAAGTCCAATACAGCAAATGAAAGACAAACATCTTGTTTATCTACCCATCATGTCCAATTTCAAAAATGCTTTACAGCTATAGCACAACATATGATTATGTTAGATCACCGCCAAGTCGAAAAAACACACAGCCATTTTTTCCAGCCAAAGATAGGAGTCACAAAAAGCAGAAATATAGATAAAATGAATCACTAACCTTTGATGATCTTCATCAGATGACACTCATAGGACATCATGTTACACAATACATGTATGTTTTGTTTGATAATGTGCATATTTATATGCAAAAATCTCAGTTTACATTGACGCCTTACGTGCAGTAATGTTTTGAATCCAAAATATCCAGTGATTTTGCAGAAATACTCATAATAAACATTGATAAAAGATACTAGTGTAATTCATAGAATTTAAGTTAGACTTCTCCTTAATTCAACCGCTGTGTCAGATTTCAAAAAAACTTTATGGAAAAAGCATAATCTGAGAACAACGCCATTTTGGAATCAACAAAGTTAGAAACAACACCATAAATATTCACTTAACATTGATGATCTTCATCAGAAAGCACTCCCAGGAATCCCAGTTCGACAATAAATGACTGATTTGTTCCATAAAGTTCCATCATTTTTGTCCAAATAGCCACTTGTTGTTAGCGTGTTCAGTCCAGTAATCCATCTTCATGAGGCGCGAGCATTTCATCCAGACAAAATCTCGAAAAGTTCCGTTACAGTCCTTTAGAAACATGTCAAATGATGTATGGAATCAATCGTTAGGATGTTTTTAACATAAAACATCAAAATGTTCCAACCTGGAGAATTTCTTTGTCTTCAGAGAAGCACTGGAACGAGGAGGTAACTCTGTCAGGAACGCGCGTCATGAGACCAAGGCTCTCTGCCAGACCACTGACTCCCCTCCTTCAAAAGACGGTTGACATCTAGTGGAAGCCCTAGGAAGTGCAACCTCATCCATATCTCAATGTGTATTCGGTAGGCCAAGCTTTGAAAAACGACAAACCTCAGATGTCCCACTTCCTGGTTGGATTTTTCTCAGGTTTTTGCCTGCCATATGAGTGCTGTTATACTCACAGACATCATTCAAACAGTTTTAGAAACTTCAGAGTGTTTCCTATCCAATACTAATAATAATATGCATATATTAGCATCTGGGACAGAGTAGGAGGCAGTTCACTCTGGGAACGCTATTCATCCAAAAGTGAAAATGCTGCCCCCTATCCCAAAAAGGTTAATCATAGTCATGACACAGTTACACATATGTAAAAGCCACACAGACACAGTCTGTCATGTGTCTATATCCAGAGGCGTTGCCATTGTAAACAACTGTTTTGAATGACACTCACTTTAGAGATTTCCTAATTGGTTTCTCTAAATAGAACCAACACCAACAAATAGAACCAAACACACACACAGTCCCCTCAATCCCTCCATCCTACCATCCCTCCATCTTTCCCTGATCCTTCCATCCAGACCATCCTTTTGCCGTCTATTGAAAGAAATAAAAATAAAAAATTTACACAGGGACCCTGTGTGACAAATAAAATCCTGGTGAAAACATCCAGCATGAGGAAGGCAGTAACCCTCACCTGACCCTGCCTAGGAACACTGACTGACTGGCTCAGAGGCGGGAGGTGGGTTCTCCTCTGTCGCTCTTTTCCTTGTGAAAGGAGACGTGAAGTAGGGCCAAGTAACTCCACTTCAATATGTTACAACTGAATAGTAGATCAGGCCAAGGAGAAGGCGTGCTCTCAACATCTCAGCATCAAGTTCATTGCAGGTGAAGTGATAATCATAATGCACAAACAATGAATTTGTGTGTATGTGGGTTGCTTTTCTCTGTGTTTGTGTGTGCATGCGTGTGCCTGTGTTGCAGGCTAACAAATGCACTGTAGAACAAGGATCCATAACTCAACGTCAGGAGCAGATGAGGGGAACACCAGGAACTATGCTCTCTCTTACATGGCCAGAAGCACATGGCTGGTTACACATTTTGTTTTAAGACAACATAAAGTAAAGAACTACCATTGACATACTATACAATACAAATGTTGCTGATTTATGTTTTGTGGGACTTTGACCTGATTCAACAATACAGTAATGCTCTCCAGTTTCAGAGCAGTAAGTCATGTTTCAGAGACTGTCTTCATTAGAATGTATCACAGCACTGTAAACATTATTCTGTATGTTTATCTCTATTTCCCAGCTGCATCAGAGCATCCTAAGGCTCTCTCACCTTCTGTTTCATTGCCATATTGTCAATTCTATGTCAATTCCTTGTCTCTAAGGGACATTCTGTTCTAGTTTGTCTGAGTGCAGTTGATACCACAACACATTTTCCCTAGAATCATAAAACACAAAAATGCACCCTTATCCAAATTCTATATGAAATCAGTGTCAGCCAAGTTCATCCAGGTACATTTCAGCAACAGCCCACCGGGACGATAGTGCTACTGCCTCACATGTACTGCCTCTGGGGTCTCGCTCTCACTCTCACTCTCTCTCTCACTCTCAACCCCCTCATTTTCTCCTTCTACCCCCTGTACCTCTTCCTCTCGAATCCATTCTCTCTTTTTTCTCTCTCCTCATATACCAAGAGAGGTGGAAGAAGTTGAGAGATGGAGGGATAGAGTCCTCTGTCTGTAAAGAAATATGTGTTCCTTAACAGCAGGCCTCCTCACTCAGGATGCTTAATTACTTGGTGAGAAACAAATTACTGTGCATAGGGAGACGAGAGTGAGGGAAACCTCTGGGGCATGGCCATAATCACACATATCACTCTTCAAATGGCATCTGCAGGAGAGGAGCCAGGACGCTGCTGCTGCTCTCTGTGTTGCTCTACCCACTGCACTTACTGTGCACAAATATGTGTTAACACATAAGCAATGAAATGTCATATGAGTATGGAGAAAGGTGTGTTTTTTGTGTGAGGTGACAGCCCAGTCATCATAGTATGCATGGTGTCCTAACGTTAGGAATGTCCCATGTATTTATAATTTTCTCAGGCTTCTTTTGATTAGCTTACTAAAGTCGAATTTCCCCCAAAAATATTGGCAGCCCCAATATCTATCAAAAACAAATGCTTATTCCCTAATGAATTGCAAGGGAATAAGGAAAGGAAACGTAACAAACTTAATTAGCATTAATGTGCTCTGATATAGTGGGGGACCACACCAACCAATTCCTTAGTTTTCCTGAAATCCCAGATGGAGGATTCTTGGAATCAGGAGGGAATAAGTAGGAAATCTGGAATCCTCCAACCAGGATTTCTGCAAAACCAGGGAATTCATGCAAAGTTTTCAGAATTTTGCAACCCAAAGTGGGAACCCTACAGTATATGTGACCCATTTCAGGAGACTAGGCGTATGTCGCACGCCACTACTTCACAAGAGAGCCATTTGAATGTAAACTTTTTATTTTATCAAAATGGAACATGTGAACATTCATGTGCCTTAATAGCAAACTTTTATGCCATCTGTAAATACAAATACAATTGTTAAATTACGAGCTTAGTTGATTTAGCCACAGAAAAAGTGAGCAACCTTCCCGCTAGCCATGATTGGCTGAGATAATGAGTGGGCTGTACTCCTGTCTAATGCGGCTTTAAAAAAAAGATATAATGCGTAGTAGCTCTGTGTAAGTGTTGTTCTCCACTTTCTGGAGGACCGAGACCTCAGTGAAATTAAAGTATGATAGCTAAGGAGATGGAGAAAACACCTGTCTTCGGATTACATCTTAAAATTAACCTCTCTGGGATTGTTTGGGATGCTAGCGTCCCACCTCGCCAACAGCCAGTGAAATTGCAGGGCGCCAAATTCAAAACAACAGGAATCTCATAATTTAAATTCCTCAACAATACAAGTATTTTACACCATTTTAAAGATACACTTCTCGTTAATCTAACCACAGTGCCCGATTTCAAAAAGGCTTTTCGGCGAAAGTAGAACATATCATTATGTTAGGTCAGCAACTAGTCACATAAAGCATTCAGCCATTTTCCAATCAAAGAGAGGTGTCACAAAAAGCAGAAATATAGATAAAATGAATCACTAACCTTTGACGATCTTCATCAGATGACACTCCCAGGACTCAATGTTACACAATACATGTATGTTTTGTTCGATCAAGTTCATATTCATATCCAAAAACCTCAGTTTACATTGGCGCCATGTTCAGAAATGCCTCCAAAACATCTGGAGAAATTGCAGAGAGCCACATCAAATAACATAAATACTCATCATAAACTTTGATGAAAGATACATGTTTTACATAGAATTAAAGATAAACTTGTTCTTAATGCAACAGCTGTGTCAGATTTGAAAAAGCTTTACGGCAAAAGCACAATATTCAATAATCAGCATTCAGCATTCCGCCACAAAAGCAAGCCATACAGTTACCCGCCAAATTGTGGACTCAACAAAAGTCATAAAAAGCATTATAAATCTTCACTTACCTTTGCTGATCTTCGTCAGAATGCACTCCCAGGACTCCCACTTCCACATGAAATGTTCATTTCGTTTCATTTTGTTCGATTACGTCCATATTTATGTCCAAATACCTCTGTTTTGTTCACGCGTTTAGTCCACTATTCCAAAGGCACAATGCGCGAGCGCAAAATCCAGACGAAAAGTCAAGAGAGTTCCATTACAGTTTGTAGAAACATGTCAAATTAACCTTAGGGTCTTTTATAATAAATCTTCAATATATTCCAACCGGACAATAGCGTATTCGTTCCCTCTTTTTCCTCTGTAATGAATACGCTATTGTCCGGTTGGAATATTATTGAAGATTTATTATAAAAGATAAGTAAACAACTGATTGGCCTCAGCCTAGTCCACTTGTTGAAGCAGCTCTTATTCGACACCTTTCCACAATAGCAGCCTCAAACAACTTTCTAAAAACTGTTGACATCTGCTGAAAGCCTTGGGAAGTGCAATCTGGCCCAATAGACATAGCATATTGGATCGGCAATCACTTAAATGAAACTACAAACCTCTAGATTTCCCACTTCTTGGTTGGATTTGTCTCAGGTTCTCACCTGCCATATGAGTTCTGTTATACTCACAGACACTATTCAAACAGTTTTATAAACTTCAGAGTGTTTTCTATCCAATACTACTAATAATATGCATATATTAGCACCTGGGATAGAGTAGCAGGCAGTTTACTCCGGGGACCTTATTCATCCAAGCTACTCAATACCGCTCCGCTGTCACCAAGAAGTTAAGGGCAACCATGGCATCTTGACAGAGAGGGAGAAGCGTCCAGCCATGTAAGATAGTCTAGCTAGCTACATTTTCAGATATTACACATTTCTAATTTTGTCAGAAAGTCATTTTCATTTCACGTAAAGGTGTACTGTTAGCTCTCTAGCTAACATTACGTGTATGATCTGTGTAGTAATATTATCTGTATCTCAGAGCCATTTGCTTAGCTAATTATAGCCTAATGTTAGCTAGTTAACATTGAACCTGGTTGGTTAGCTACCTGCATATTCATGGGATTATGGCAAGTATCCATTTCAATAGAATGTTCCTGATGTCACTGCGACACGACAGCTGTTGATAGACGTAGCTGGTAAATTCACTCTGGCTATCTACTTCGAATTCAGAGCACTCTCATCTGAGTCTGCCAGAGCACAGAATAACTAACGAATTTACACTCAACACCTGTTGAATATGGCCGGTGTCAGTAAACGTTGGCAAAAAACGCGTCAATTGTTGCCAGCAGCACAGTTGCAGTCACCAACTGGATAACCTAAAAACATCCTTACCAGCTCTGCTAGGGTGAGGAACATGGTCAGAGTGAGCTGTTCTCTCATCTGTGTCCGGAAGTAGCTAGCCAACGTTAGCCAGTTTTCTTGGGTGCTTGACTGCTGTTGTTAGGACAGAATGTTCGGATCAACCCTTAAAGAGATGGGTTGTGATAAAGATTAAGAGGGTGTGAACGATGCTGAATGAGTGATGGTGTGAGACAAAGAAGAGCTCTCCAGTAGGTACCAAAACATTCAAAGGCCATTTTCTCAAAGTGAGGTTACAAGTTACTTTCAAAGCAGAATTACTTCCCATTGTTCCTCAACTGTGTATTATATGCACTTTTCTAGCTCTGAGTGTCACCATAAAAAGCACAATTTCAAATTTTGCTACATAAGACCGAATCGAGTCGGTCGATCACGTATATTTGGTCCACATACAGTGGGGTCTGAAATGACTACCTTGATAAAGATGAGAAAAATTACTGTATAAAATAAATTATTCAAATACTGGGCCATATTGTATGCAACAATAAATGGAAAATGTATACTAATACAATTGCTCAGAGAAAGAGATTTTGTTTAACACGTTTTTATATTTTTCTCAGGAAGGTAGGGGTCAAAATTATTGGCACCCTTTTTTTTAATACCTTTCAATAGGTACTGATCATTTTTCTAAAATCCTTTATGAGATTGGAAAGCGATCTTAGACCATTCCTGCATACAGAATACTTCCAGATCCTTGATGTCCTTCATCTGCACACTTACTACATTCTTCAATTCAGCCAAAAGTTTTCAATGGGTTTGAAGTCCAGAGACCACAACATGTTGATTTTGTGGCCGATTAAACCCCCCCACCCCCAAAATGTGGCTGGCCCCCACATTCAGACAACTCCTTATCTCACGGTGAGGAGGCTCGTACCATCACTCCTTACTCACAGAATATTTATTTGAGAACACAGTATTTGCTATCAAGGTCAAGCAGCAGGCTGCTACTGTACCTTCACAGGGGAGTCATTTTCCCCTTGAGTGTCACTTTTTACAGCTTTTATTTTGCCCGCATTTTCTTACCAAGCCCTGGGCAATAAATGGCAACATACTGAAGTTACTTTTAGTGGGAATAAAGTCAACACAGGCAACTTTGTTTCTTTAAAACATCGACAGAACTGCTGTAAACATATCTTGTAAACATAGTTTGTTTTGTTCTCCTCCACTTCTTAAATTGTACTTTTTTCTATTAATCTATTTTTCAAAATCCCTCAATGCAGATACAATCCACATCTAACATAAAGCGACCATAGGCATGGTTGTGACTTGTCATGACAGGTTGTGAAAATCTAGGGATTATCTCCCCACGTGTAATAACCGTCCATAATCTCTTTTATAATATTATGTTTATCTGGAGGCATGGGGATATTATTAACGCTTTGATATGTTTTGACATCTCTTATACAGTGTGATTAAAAGCTTTGCTCTTCTGCGGATTTGTGAGGTGTCTGTATGTGTACATCCATGTGTGTATATGCGTGTGTTTTTGCGTGTACACATGCATATGTGCATTTTAAGGTATGTTTGTGTGTGTGTGTTATGCGAACATGTGTGCGTCCATACTGTACATAAATACAGTATATGCATTTATGTATATCCAATTAAGACCCAATGCTCCAGTTCACTCCTCCTCTGGCAGACAGTTGTGGGGGAATTGAATACCCAGAGGAAAAACAGGGACAGAGAATCCAGAGCCATGCCAATTCACTACATGTGTAAGATAAATGGACCCTGACGGGGAACCGTCGTTAGAATGCCTCGTCTGAAAAAAGCCTAACTGATATTGGCCGGCACTAGCCCAGCCACTGACAGCTGACAGGGCAAAAGAACAGAATCAGCACAATCTGAACCTACCAAACATCCAGTTCAATGAATGTGGCTGGGTGTTAGGTCTGTGGTCTGAAACAAACTCACATGGAACTGTGGCCTTCATTCAATCATTGCAGAAAGTAGATTTTCTGCATTGATTGGATGGAGTGGACATTTGATTTCAGAATAGGCCGTTGCAAAAGTGTAGGGTATAACAAAAATCTATCTGCAATTCAGTCCTCTCTTCAGTTTTGTTATTCATCCCATTGTAATAATGTAAGAGACCTGAAAGTAAGCATACTTGATAGAGATGTGTAATGCAGTGTGTTGATGCATACAGTGTGTTGAGGCATAAGGAGACACCTGGTTGTCAACCTCTGGAAGAAGGACTGTATATTGAAATGGCTATTATCGGTGAACTCACAATGCTAATACCTATGCCATACTGTATTCCATCTTATAGAGCAGATTCACCACATTCATAAATCATAAAACAAATCACATTCTGTACTACACATCACATTTCCTCTCCCTCTGCCTCAGCAGTGTGAGGATCAGCCTATCCTCGCAAGCAAGAGGAGCCTCTGCTGCCACTCTTATTAATAGTCAGACGCTGCTCCAGGGCCAGGGAGCCTGAGCTTGGCTCATTGAATTACAGACAGCAGCCTTTATTCTCCTGCCCAGGAGGCGTCGGTGGTGTAATACAGCAAAGCAGGGGCCATGCAGCAGTAACAGCATCATGCCACAATGCTAGCCTATGTTAACATTAGCGGCAGTGTTAGCCTGACACTGTTTCATTAGGTTGCTGCCCCCACATGTCAGCTCTTAACAGCTCTAAGGCAAGTTGAGGCTAGCTGCTAGCAGAATAACAGATACTCTGTGCATGCTGAAGAATATAAAAGGAGGGAAACGTAGAAAAACTTTTGCTGCAATATTTAAATTTGCATTGTGAGTGTCACAAACAGGTACTGCCACCACACAGTTCATGCTGCTGGAGGGTCATTAAGATGGCTACCGCCACCACCTGTCAGTAGCTCATCTGCCGTTGCTTGTTCATGTCCGTGGTAGTACGTTCCTCGTCGTCTGTCGTCATCAAGCGCCTGTGGCACCCAGTCCATGGTCCAGTCCAATAAAGGCTACAGAGGGGGGGAGAGAAAAACATGCATGAGCAGGGAGCCATTCTGAACACAAGTATTAGACCACACTGACATGTTTAATCCCCCTCTGGCTACAAGGTTATCAGTGGCTGAGTTTGCCATGATCCCGGTGGTAGAGGCGACAGCAGTTCGACGTGGTCTTCCTCCTCCAGCAGCCGCCCAGATGTGAGCTGGGAGATCCATTGTAAGGGGCTCAGGTAGCTCGTTAGTCAATCAGGCCCAGGTATGGCAGACCTGCCAAGGGGGCAGAGTCTAAAATAAATCAATTAGGAAACTCAAGAGGGAGAAACACATCAACCCATAAATCATCTATAAGTATAAAATAGGGCACATACTAGTTAGGTTTCCATACAATTGGCAAAAGATTTTCATGCACATTTTTATATCAGTAGTGCTTCCACCAAACAGACGGATAAAAATCGGTGCGTGATGATGAAGTGCACACAAAATGTACTTTTTCGCTTAAGTTTTTATGTACTGAATAAAAATCTAAAGTTCAGTGTGTTTCCATCTAATTTCCAACACTACCAATAGTTGTCACAAAAACTGTTGCGTTAAATAGCAAATTATCAATATGGTAATTGTCTGTCTTGCAAGTGTCTCTCCTCATTCATTAATTCATGTGCATGTGCCAGCAGCCGATAACATGAGCTAAAGATATCATTTGAATCCATCTACACCCCTTTCCATTCCTCCTTAGGCACTCACTTCTGACATCAGACTGAGTTGTGAGTCAGTACAGGTCCTATTTTACAACCTCTACCTTTAAATAGTCTACTGGCCCAGTCTGTCTGCTAACTGAATCAGGGTTTTGACTCGATGGTGTACAGTTATGAAGAGATGTGACTTTTTCATAGCAGGTTTGGAGAACTTATGCAGCAGGTTAGGATAATTAACGTAGCAGGTTAAGATAATTAGTTTAAGGTTAGGAAAAGGGTTAGGGGTAGCTAAAAATGTTCTCCTAACTGTCACGCCCTGGCCATAGAGAGGATTTTTATTCTCTATCTTGGTTAGGCCAGAGTGTGACTAGGGTGGGCATTCTATGTTCTTTTTTCTATGTTTTGTATTTCTATGTCTTGGCCTGGTATGGTTCTCAATCAGGGACAGCTGTCTATCATTGTCTCTGATTGAGAATCATACTTAGGTACCCTTTTCCCCCACCTGTTTTGTGGGAAGTTAACTTTGTCTTTGTTCATGGCACATAGCCCAAAGCTTCAAGGTTTGGTTTTGTTCTTTGTTTTGTCGGCATAATTTTCAATAAAGAGAGAATGTACTCTTACCATGCTGCACCATGGTCCAGTCCTTCAACCAGCCGTGACACTAAACTGCTATGAAATGTCACAACCGTGAAGCATGGTGATATTTTTATTTGTTTAACTAGGCAAGTCAGTTAAGAACAAAATCGTATTTTACAATGACGACCTACCCCGGACGGTGCTGGGCCAATTGTGCACCGCCCTATGGGACTCCCAATCACGGCCGGTTGTGATACAGCCCAGGATTAAACCAGGGTCTGTAGTGATGCCTCCAGCACTGAGATGCAGTGCCTTAGACTGCTGCTCCACTCGGGAGCAAAGCCCAGACAGCTGAGTTTGGCCTGACCTTCCTCTCTTTCTTTCAGCTGTTATGCCTGGGACATTACCATTTAGAACGGGAGATGTCCATATATGACAGGGGAAGGAAACAAAAAAAATTGTCCCTGGTAGACACAAATCCAGTCACGGTTTACCTCGGAAATACCAAAGGACATCTGCAGTGTATCGCCATTTTGAGTGTTTGAGATGGTCAGAGGGGCTGTGTTTGATGTGTGTTTGAAACAAGGGTTCATTCAGAGGTTTTGCTCTGTGTGTGTGTGATCTGTGATCTGCCATGGAAACACGGTTAGTCTTTGGATGATCTAGGTAGCGCTGAGGACATGTCCTATAATAGGGTTTTACTGAAAAAGCTGTGAACGTCCCACAATTTTGGCAGTGACTCTGTTACAAGTCACTGCTGATTTATCACTGTTGAGGTTTCACTGATTGGGCAGTTTTCTGAAGAAGCAGCAAAAGATTGTCAAAAGATACATTGCCTTGCAAAAGTCAGACCCATTGGATTTCTTCACTTTTAATTGTGTTACCAAGTGGGTTTAAAATGGATTGAACCCTCATTTTTGTAGATAAAAAATGTAGATGTAGATAAAAAATCTACATAAAATATTCAGGAATGTCAAAGTGGAACAGCGTACTGAGCTAAAATATGGAATTGTTTTAAGATGGAAATACTATGGATCATTTAGCTATTGATTTTGAATTTTAGGACCCCTTTAGGTGTAAAATAAATATATATATATATATATATACACACATACATTTTTTGGATAAAATATTGAATTTGAGCTTTCCTAATACAGCCAACAGAAACACATAGAATAGCACCACATTCATGAATGGCAAAAAAGACAGTTAAAAATATCCCATAAGGAATACGGTTTTGAAGTGTTTGTCCTATATCTAGGAGATATAAGAAAGCTCAGGATTTTTTTTGTTTGGGACACATACAATGCCTTTGGATTGATTGGAGACCAACTGTGGTAAAAAGTTAATTGATTGGACATGATTTGTCTATATAAGGTCCCACTGTTTTCTATTTTTTATTTCACCTTTATTTAACCAGGTAGGCCAGTTGAGAACAAGTTCTCATTTACAACTATGACCTGGCCAAGATAAAGCAAAGCAGTGCGACAAAAACAACAGAGTACAGTCAATAACACAAAAGAAAAGAAAATATATAAAAATCTATGTGCAGTGTGTGCAAATGTAGAAGAGTAGGGAGGTAGCCAATAAATAGGCCCTAGAGGTGAAAATAATTACAATTTAGCATTAATACTAGAGTGATAGATGTGCAGATGGTGATGTTTAAGTAGAGATACTGGGGTGCAAAAGAGCAAGAGGGTAAGTAATAATATGGGGATGAGGTAGTCAGGTGTGCTATTTACAGATTGGCTGTGTACAGGTACAGTGATCAGTAAGCTGCTCAGACAGCTGATGCTTAAAGTTAGAGAGGGAGTTGCATAAAGCTGGAGTCTCTGAAGATTTTTGCAATTCGTTCCAGTCATTGGCAGCAGAGAACTGGAAGGAAAAGTGGCCAATGAAGTGTTGGCTTTGGGGATGTCCAGTGCAATATACCTGGTGGAGCGTGTGCTATGGGTGGGTGTTGCTATGGTGACCAGTGAACTGAGACAAGGTGTGGCTTTACCTAGCAAAGACTTATAGACAACCTGGAGCCAGTGGGTTTGGCGACAAATATGTAGTGAGGGCCAGCCAACAAGAGCATACAGGTCGCAGTGGTGGGTAGTATATGGGGCTTTGGTGATAAAACGGATGGCACTGTGATAGACTACATCCAGTTTGCTGAGTAGAGTGTTGGGGGCTATTTTGTAAATGATATCGCCAAAGTCAAGGATCGGTAGGATAGTCAGTTTTACGAGGGTAAGTTTGGCAGCATGAGTGAAGGAGACTTTGTTTGCGAAATAGGCAGCCGATTCTAGATTTAATTTTGGATTGGAGATGCTTAATGTGAGTCTGGAAGGAGAGTTTACAGTCTAACCAGACACCTAGGTATTTGTAGTTGTCCACACATTTTTGGTCAGAACCATCCAGAGTAGTGATGCTAGTCGGGTGGGAGGGTGCAGGCAGCAATTGATTGAAGAGCATGCACTTAGTTTTACTAGCATTCAGTTGACAGTGCATGTCATAGCAAAAACCAAGCCCTGAAGTTGAAGGAATTGTCCGAAGAGCACCGAGACAGGATTGTGTTGAGGAACAGATCTGGGGAAGTATACCAAATACATTCTGCAGCATTGAAGGTTCCCAAGAACACAATGGCCTCCATCACTCTTAAATGTGTGTTGTTTGGAACCACCAAGACTCTTGCTAGGGCTGGTTACCCTGGCAAAATTGAACAATCGGGGGAGAAGGGCCATGGTCAGGGAGGTGACCAAGAACCAGATGGTCACTCTGACAGTGCTCTAGAGTACTCTGTGGAGATGGAAGAACCTTCCACAAGGACAACGATCTCTGCAGCACTCCACCAATTATGCAAGTGGCCAGACGGAAGCTCCTCAGTAAAAGGCACATGACAACCCGCTTTAAGTTTGCCAAAAAGCACCTAAAGAAACTCAGACCATGAGAAAAAAGATTCTTTGGTCTGATGAAACCAAGATTAAACTCTTTGGCCTGAATGCCAAGCATCACATCTGGAGGAAACCTGGCACCTTCCCTACGGTGAGGAACGGTGGTGGCTGAATCATGCTGTGGGCTGAATTATGCTGACAACACAGGAGTGGCTTGGGGACAAGTATCTGAATGTCCTTCAGTGACCCAGCCAGAGCCCAGACTTGAACCCAATGGAACATCTCTGGAGGTACCTGAAAATAACTGTGCAGCGACGCTCCCGATCCAACCTGACAGAGCTTGAGAGGATCTGCAGAGAAGAATGGGAGAAAGTCCCCAAATAAAGGTGTGCAAAGCTTGTAGCGTCATACCCAAGAAGACTCAAGGCTGCAATTGCTGCCAAAGGTGCTTCAAAGTACTGAGTAATCTGAATACTAGTGCAACTGCTGTCGTGACGTGATTATCATTAACGTGATGACTGCTATTTATCGAATAATTAACTACTACACTTAATTATTACCCGATTAAATTAATATTGTAACAAATAATTTGAGGCACCATGGGAAAAGTTTATTTAATGAGTTACCGTCTCCCGAATTAACTCAAGAACATATACAGTTGAAGTCGGAAGTTAAAATACACCCGAGCCAAATACATTAAACTCTGTTTTTCACAATTCCTGACATTTCATCCTTGTAAAAATTCCCCGTCTTAGGTCAGTTGGGATCACCACTTAATTTTAAGAATGTGAAATGTCAGAATAATAGTAGAGAGAATGATTTATTTCAGGTTTTATTTCTTTCATCACATTCCCAGTGGGTTAAATGTTTACATACACTCAATTAGTATTTGGTTGCATTGTCTTTAAATTGTTTAACTTGGGTCAAACGCTTCATGTAGCATTCCACAAGCTTCCCACAGTAAGTTGGGTGAATTTTGGCCCATTCCTCCTGACAAACCTGGAGGCAGGTTTGTAGGCCTCCTTGCTCGCACAATAGTTTTCAGTTCTGCCCACAAATTTTCGATAGGATTGAGGTCAGGGCTTTGTGATGGCCACTCCAATACCTTGACTTTGTTGTCCTTAACTTGTTATGGCTGCAATCTCGCTATCGGGATCGATATGACAACTACCAGTGAAAATAGAGGGCGCCAAATTCAAACCACAGAAATCTCATAATTACAATCCTTAAAACATACATGTGTTTTATATAATTTTAAAGTTAATCTTGTTGTTAATCCCACCAAAGTGTCCGATTTCAAATATGCTTTTCAGCAAAAGCACTACAAACGATTATGTTAGGTCTCCACCAAACCACAATAAGCACAGCCATTTTACCACAAAATATAGCATTCACAAAAAGCAGAAATAGAGATAAAATGAACCACTAACCTTGAATTATCTTCATCAGATGACACTCATAGGACTTCATGTTACACAATACATGCATGTTTTGTTTGATAAAGTTCATATTTATATTAAAAAAAATCGGAGTTTACATTGGCGTATTAGATTCACTAGTTCCAAAAACATCAAGTGATTTTGCATAGCCACATCGTTTCAATAGAAATACTCATCATAAATGTAGATGATAATACAAGTTACACACATGGAATTATAGATATACCTCTCATTAATGCAACCGCTGTGTCAGATTTCAAAAAAAGTTTGCGGAAAAAGCCTGCAATATGAGTTCTGTTATACTCACAGACATAATTCAAACAGTTTTAGAAACTTCAGAGTGGTTTCTATCCAATTTTCTGCCCAATTGTAACGGTTTTCTTCCGTTGAAGGAGAGGAGGACCAAAATGCAGCGTGGTTAGAGTTCAACATGTTTAATAAAGACCATACACGAGAACACTACAAAATACAAAACAACAAATGTGAAAACCGAAACAGTCCTATCTGGTTTAATGACACAAAGACAGAAGACAATCACTCACAAAATATCCACAGAATATGGCTGCCTAAATATGGTTCCCAATCAGAGACATCGATAGACAGCTGCCTCTAATTGAGAACCAATCTAGGCAACCATAGACCTACAAACTACCTAGAAAGGAAACAGCCCCATAAACACACAAAAAAAACCTAGACCAGGCAAAGCACATAAATCCCTCATGTCACACCCTGACCGAACCAAAATAATAAAGAAAACCAAGATAACTAAGGCCAGGGCGTGACACCAATACTAATAATAATATGCATATATTAGCAACTGAGAGTGAGGAACTGGCCGTTTACAATGGGCACCTTTTCATCCAAGCTACTCAATACTGCCCCTGCAGACATAAAAAGTTAAGCCATTTTGCCACAACTTTGGAAGTATGCTTGGGGTCATTGTCCATTTGGAAGACCCATTTGTGACCAAGCTTTAACTTCCTGACTGATGTCTTGAGATGTTGCTTCAATATATCCACATAATTGTTTTTCCTCATGATGCCATCTATTTTGTGAAGTGCACCTGTCCCTCCTGCAGCAAAGCACCTCCACAACATGATGCTGCCACCCCCATGCTTCATGGTTAGGATGGTGTTCTTAGACTTGCAAGCTCCCCCTTTTTCCTCCAAACATAACAATGGTCATAATGGCCAAACAGTTCTACTTTTTTTCATCAGACCAGAGGATATTTCTCCAAAAAGTACAATCTTTGTCCACATCTGCAGTTGCAAACTGTAGTCTGGTTTTTCAATGGCGGTTTTGGAGCAGTGGCTTCTTCCTTGCTGCCCGGCCTTTGAGGTTATGTTGATATAGGACTCGTTTTAGTGTGGAAATAGATACTTTGTACCTGTTTCCCCCAGCATCTTCACAAGGTCCTTTGCTGTTGTTCCTGGATTGATTTGCACTTTTCGCACCAAAGTACATTCATCTCTGGGAGACAGAACGCGTCTCCTTCCTGAGCGGTATGATGACTGCGTGGTCCCATGGTGTTTATACTTGCATACTACTGTTTGTACAGATGAACGTGGTACCTTCAGGCATTTCTAAATTGCTCCCAAGGATGAACCAGACTTGTGGAGGTCTACAATTTTTTTCTGAGGTATTGGCTGTTTTATTTAGCAAAGAGGCACTGAGTTTGAAGGTATGTCTATAAATACATCAAATCAAATGTATTTATATAGCTCTTTGTACATCAGATGATATCTCAAAGTGCTTTACAGAAACCCAGCCTAAAACCACAAACAGCAAGCAATGCAGGTGTAGAGGCACGGTGGCTAGGAAAAACTCCCTAGAAAGGCCAAAACCTAGGAAGAAACCTAGAGAGGAACCAGGCTATGTGGGGTGGCCAGTCCTCTTCTGGCTGTGCCGGGTGGAGATTATAACAGAACATGGCCAAGATGTTCAAATGTTCATAAATTACCAGCATGGTCAAATAATAATAAGGCAGAACAGTTGAAACAGGAGCAGCAGCACGGCCAGGTGGACTGGCCGTGCTGAACATTCTAAATACATTCTAAATACATTCTAAATGCATTCTAAATACACCATTTGTTATTGTAAACATTCTTGTAAATACATGTACAGTATCTTACATCATTTAAAAGATGAACTTCTTATTAATCCAGCCGCTGTGTTAGATTTCAAAAAGGCTTTACTGCGAAAGCAAACCATGCGATTTTCTGAGGACAGCTCCCCGCACACACAAGTATTATTAGCATTTTCCAACCAAGCATTAGCATCACGAAAGTCAGAAATTACAATAAAATAAATCGCTTTGAAGATCTTCCTCTGGTGGCAATGCCAAGTGTCCTAACTACACAGTGAATGTTCATTTTCTTTGATAACATCCATTTTTATAGCCTAACACGAAACATTTGTAAACCGCTTGCGTCGTGATTTCCGTCTCATTCAACTTTGGACGAAGCGTTCGTGGTAATTACACACACTAAACAAATGTTTATCCAGTCATGGTTCGTTTCATTGCAATCCTCTGGTTGTTACTAACACAACCATACGTGATGGTTCTTTTCCCGGGACGTATTGACCGAAACAAACCGATTTGAAGACTCCAATCAATGACCTATTGCGCACCAATGGTAGGACCGGTCTATCGTTGATTGACTGTATTTTGGCCCAATGACCACTGATCATCTTGAAATCTAGCTTGGAAGATAGCCAATGAGCTGAGGTAAACGGCAATATGTAATGGTTATACGTTCGAAGACCAGCCTTTGTAGTAAACTCTGGCGTAAAAGAGGTTAATTCGCCATTGCAAATCCTACTTGACGGAGCCACAAGTGTTACGCATAGCAGTACATAGTCAATAGCATTTTCAGCAAGTTTCTATTTTTAAAATATGGTGAATAAATCAGGAAAAGCTAAAACAAAGTCTAGGTGTACAGATTTAACCCAAATTATAGGAGGAAATTGGTAGAGAAAGCGAGACCGAGTAAATAGTTACCCTTGTTTGTTTTTTTAAATAAAAATATATATATATTCTTTTGGGTGTGTGTTAGAATAGTATTTATGTATTTTGTATATAATTCTTTCCTTCAAAATGTATCACTTTACCAATTCAGCCACTTGGGTACATTTGGTTACATTTGTGTGGGACACCTGGGTGACTTCATGCTCAATGTCATGTAGCTCGCTAATTTTTTTAAGTTATCTGTCTAAAACTTTGCTCAACTATTGTTGCCATCTTATGTCCTTCATTAAAATCATCCCCAGCATCCTATCTGTATGTTTGGCTGTTCTTGGTCATTTGAAAGATGATGCAGCAACAATAAAAAACAGAAAAAGTATGTTTATTTCCTTGTCTTTTCTTCTACCAGATCTATTGTGTTATATTCTCCTACATTCAATTCACATTTCCACAAAATTCTGAGTGTTTCCTTTCAAATAATACCAAGAATATGCATATCCTTGCTTCTGGGCCTCAGCTACAGGCAGTTAGATTAGGGTATGTCTTCCGGCGGAAATTGAGAAGAAGGGGGTGGTACCCCAAAGAAGTTAAAGGCACAGCCAACTTAGTGTATGTAAACTTCTGACCCACTGGAATTGTAATACAGATAAGTGAAAAACTCTGCCTGTAAACATTTGTTGGAAAAATGACTTGTGTCATGCACAAAGTAGATGTCCTAACCGACTTGCCAAAACTATAGTTTGTGAACAATACATTCGTGGAGTGGTTAAAAAATTAGTTTTAATGACTCCAACCTAAGTGTATGTAAACTTCTGACTTCAACTGTAGATATCATACAAGTCACCAATTAATAATTTCCTCATATCAGTCTCATGCTGAACATCTTTGACTTCGTAAATCTGTACAAACCCAAGTCCTACTAATCATTCTGTACCACACAAATTGATTTAATTTTTTATTTACTAACAAGCTAAATGATAACATAAGACACACACACACACAGTATAGGTTATTGTTTGGAAACTTAAAACAGCAACAACATGTCCCTAGATGACCAACACGATATAACACTTGTTACGCAAGATTGAGATTTAAAGAGAGGGAGAGAGAGAGAGAGAGAGAGAGAGAGAGAGAGAGAGAGAGAGAGAGAGAGAGAGAGAGAGAGAAAGAAAAGTAAGATTTGGATGCATTTGTAAACTACGCTTACAGAAATAATGTAATTATGTATTTACGTGTTGAAGGTCTTCCTTGTTCATCTCTCTTGGGCCCTCTTCGGATGGTCTTGTCTTATGTTCTCAGGTGTAGTCTCTGATTGTCCACAAGAGGACACAATGTCCTTAGTTGTAGTCTGTTTACTTGCACTCATTCTGGAAGAGTGTTCTCCTGAGGATGGCTAATCAGCCATGTCGATGATCCCGGAGTGGTGATGAAAGCAGTGTAGTACACGATGATTTGAAGAGAATAACTGGATGGTCCTACTTAAGTTCACCTTCTTAGGTACAGTACTTAGATTCAGCTACTCAACCATAGCATTGATTGTTAAGTAAGAGGTTATTTTGTCCTTTTCAACCTCGTGTTGCGTTTTCGGGATCACGACCATCTTAGCCCACGCTGCAGCTGTGGTCCATTTTAGTCTGATATGTTGATTCTTAACTCAAATGTTTTATACTCCCGGGTAAAAAGGGGGCGTTTACGTCATGTATTGCTGACACGCTCTCACAATTTACTATGATCTCGTTAGAGAACTAAAATCACAATCGTCACAAAAATATTATCTTTATCCTGGATATTTTCCACACAATGTAAAGCATGTAAACATGATATACATTGCACAGTATGAAAACTTTTGAAGTTACAGTGTTTTCGTTATAACGTCTTCAGGCAACTTTTAATGACACCACAAAATAGACATTCATTTTCCATATTCCATATCTCATCATTCCCAATATTCGGATGTTGAAATATATTGTCCCAGTGTCCACGGTTAGATGTTGTAGTTGTAGTTTTGGGCGGTAATTTGGGAATGATGGGCGGTAATTCTTCATATGACGCAAAGACAATCCGATCACTCAAACTAGGCCCCAAAATTAATCCTCTGCTGCCTATGGTTTACGATCGACATGAGGTGTCATAAAACCCCCACATCCATCCCTCTCCCCCTCTGCGGGAAAGAGAGTGAGCTCTGTTGAGCTGATCCACAGTAACCTGATCACAGATCTTTTGGATCCTCACAGGAGAGTCATATTTTACATGTTTTATACATTTCTACAAAACTGTTTTAGCATTGTTATAATGGAGTATTATGTGTAGATTGATATTTAATCAACTTTAGAATATTGTTGTAACCTAAGTAAATTTGTAGAAAAGTCAAGGGGTCTGAATACTTTCTGAAGGCACTGTATTTAACCCCTTATTTTTGTTGGCACAACACTACCTGCATACTTCCATAATTTTTTGTATGGGTTACCTTCAGACAAGTCCCATGACACTTGTGGGGGTCGTAAAACAAAACGTCTACCCTTTCCATAGAGTGGTCATAATAGTTTTTAGGCCAAACCTGTCAAACTCTACAGACGTTCCACTATAGCTCGGCCACCTTCCAACACAGATACGGAAGGTCGACATAGGCGGATGTGGTTGATTGAGACGCATCCCATGCAAAAATTTGATATCTCTAGCTTAAGCTGACAAATTTGATGGGGATTAAAGAACATTATGTTACTTAGATTCATGCACGGGTACTCTTAGCGATTAACGTTGGATGACAAATGCCATTTAAAATCCACCAAAGAAGAAGAATGAACGAGAAGAGATTAATCAAAGGAAACGAACTAAAAACTAACTAGGTTTCCCCCTTTATCTGTGGATTAATTGTCGGAGCATATACATTTCAGGTAAAATAACCCAATGTTTATCTCCCAGGACATATTAGTTTGCAACAGCAAGCTAGCTAAAAGTTCATAATGTTTCATATGTGTTTCGACCTCTGCCCAAATGAATATAGTTGGTTCACAGTTGTTTTTTGTATTTTAACCTGGGTGTCATGAACGCGATGGTGCATGTTCATCATGTAACACCAGGGACTGGGAGAGGAATTCACCTTTCAGCAGGACAATAACCTTCAACACAAGGCCTAATGTTCTCTTGAGTTGCTTACCAAGAAGCCATTGAATGTGAATGTGGCCAAGTTACAGTTCTGACTTAAATCTTCTTGAAAATCTATGGCAAGACTTGAGAATTGCTGTCTAGCCATGATCCCCAACATCTTGACAGAGCTTGAAGATTTTTTTAAAGAATAATGGGTAAATATGGTGCAATCCAGGTGTGCAAAGCTCTTGTAGACTTACCCAAAAAGACTCACAGCTGTAACCAATGCCAAAGTTGTTTTGAACATGTATTAGCTCAGGGAGCTGAATACTTATGCAACAACTATATTTTAGTTACTTGTATTCATCTTTAAGTTAAATGCATTCTTCTTCCACTTTGCCATTAGAGTATTGTGTGTAGATTGTTGAATAAAGGAGACAATTAAATCAGTTTTTATCCTACTTTGTAACACAATAAAATGTAAAGAAATCGAAAGGGTCTCAATACTTTTGCCAGGTACTGTATTTCATCCACAATTCATTTCCCTACTTCTGAGGAGTCTTTGTAATGGTTTTGTTTCTGAATTTGTGCCTTGGATGTCAGTTGTTGTTGAATTGCAGAATCCACTGAACTTAATCTAACACATCGATATCAATGATTTAAAAAAGGGTTGACCACCATGTCTGCCTTAAAAAAACTGCTCATTATGCATGAATTATAATATGGGTTCTAAAACCCACAAACATCCTCTCTTCACCTCCAGTACTTGTCTAGCACGTGGGAATGTGTGAAACTTACTCCTCAGCCTTTAGTCTCTCTTAAGCTGGACTTAAGTCTCCAGCTTGCGTCGCCTCATCTACTGTAGCTTTTGAGGTGGTGTGATCGGCTAAGACACCTGAGGAGGGTGGTTGTGTGTGTTTGCAAGGCAGAGGTCCCGAGTTCACGCCAGGTATGGCCTGAATTAGGAGGAAGTATTACTCGCTAAGCAAGCAGCATTTGGTCCTTTACACTGGTACCCACTGCAGCTTGGATGCAGCGACTCTGTGTGTGTGTGTGTGGGTGCTTATATTTGTCCTGTTTCATGTGTTTTTTGCATATCCTAACTCCCCCTAAGACACCCTTGGAGAGTGGGCTGTAAATATCAACAGGGTGGTAACATGTTATTTCCTTCTTAGAAGGAGTGTGTCAATAAAGGGGGTGAAATGGTGAGGGTTTAGGGAATAGCATGGAGCAACTGGAGGTCAAATGTTGCTTTCTTCTGGAAAAGTCTGTTTCAATTTATTCCGACTTGCGATGAGCACATCTTGGTGCTTGTGCAGCACTTATTTTTCAATTAAGTGAAATGATTGGTTATACCAGCATTGTTCACTCTCATCCCAGCCAGCCAACCCCTAAAGGGTGGAACAGTGTCAACACCCCAGCAAAGACAGACAGCCTGGGGCATGCCACTACCTGGGACATCCTCTCTCCAGGACATTGTCTCTGTGAATTGTATACACAATAACTTTTAAATGTATTAGCTAGCTCTGTTGAGCACGTGCTCCCACTCTCCCTTCCCTCTCGTGCAGTAAATGAATTGTTGATGTGCGTTGTGCATACTGTCAAATGGAATATTGCGTATGCCAAGTAGACAATACAGTGATATTAAGCTCTCGCTACAATAACTTCTATGAAAAATGTACTGTATGTCATTCATTTCATTTATTTTGCTATACTGTTGTTTTTTTGTGTTTGGGTTCCTTGATGTTTGTTATTTGAAATGTGCATATAATAGTAATGACAAATTGGGCCTGTTGTAATTCACAACCACACATAAAACATGAGTTCCCTAAGGATAAGCTTAGTGCAGCCATACATTTGCTTTACAGCAATGTCCTGCTGAGTTGCGCTTGTGATCTATAAAGGGCAATAAAACACAGTTCTTTAAAAGCATAATACAACCCACAGATGTAGAAACCCACAAAAAGCTCTTCCCGCTGCCAACCGAGATAAACAACGTGTCTTGATTAAACGTGTCACAACCATGTGCATCTGTGGTTTAAGTGGGAGACAGAGAGAATAAGAGAAAATTAGGTTTCTCTAGGACTGGTCTGTACGTCGGTTGACGTTTATTGTCACGAGTCTTGCCCTGGAGGCAGACCTGAGCAGTTTCTGCCAGCTGCAAAGTCAAAATTGGGTATATCATAAAAGTTCATGAAAACTAAAATAAGCTTTTTGGTCTTAATTTAAGGCTAGGGTTAGACATTAGGGTTAGCATAGTCTCACATTGCAATACTTTCAAAATCATGAAATTTCACGGGATGTTGTCAACCGGTGTCCCCCTAGTCTTATTAATTATCCTTTATTTAACCACGAAAAGCCCATTGAGACCCAAAGTCTCTTTTTCAAGGGAGACCTGGCAGCAACAATCAATACATTACATAATAAACTTATTTCTGTACATAATGTTGCAGCTACCATCTCTCACGACAGAAAATAACTTCTAGACATCAGGACTGAGATTACTCACCCTGGACTAGCAGAATCCTTTTTCTTCTTTCACAACTCTGACGAGCCCGAGGCGGAGGATATATGCCTCCCTCGGGAACAGGCCCTGACCCCAGTGATCTGCGTGAAGAGAAGGTGGAGAAAGAGAGCCCGGAGGGCGGGCTGCCTTCTGAGGAGTAGGCGGCAATCGAATAAATCCCCACTCCCCTCAATTCTGCTCACAAACATGCAATCTTTGGACAATAAAATGGACGAGTTATTGGGAAGATTAAACAACCAAACTGTAACATCCTATGCTTCACGGAGTTGTGGCTGAACGACGACAATATCAACATACAGCTGGCTGGTTATACGATGTACCGGCAGGATAGAACAGTGGCGTCTGGTAAGACAAGGGGCGGTGGTATATGTATTTTTTGTAAACAACAGCGGGTGCACGATATTTAAGGGTGTCTCGAGCCATTGCTCGCCTGAGGTAGAGTTTCTCATGATAGGTTGCAGACCCCATTACCTACCAAGAGAGTTCTCATCTATATTCTTTGTAGCTGTTTACATACCACCACAGTCAGAGGCTGGCACCAAGATAGCATTGAATGAGCTGTATTCCGCCTTAAGCAAACAAGAAAACGCTCTCCCAGAGGCGGCGCTCCTAGTTGCCGGGGACTTGAATGCAGGGAAACTTAAATCCGTTTTACATAATTTCTATCAACATGTTAAATGTCCAACCAGAGGGAAAATAACTCTGGACCACCTATACTCCACACACAGATGCATACAAAGCTCTCCCTTGACTGCCGTTTGGCAAATATGACCATAATTCTTTCCTCCTGATTCCTGCTTACAAGCAAAAATTAAAGCAGGAAGCACCAGTGACTATATCAATAAAAAAGTGGTCAGATGAAGCAGATGCTAAACTACAGGACAGTTTTGGTAGCACAGACTGGAATATGTACCGGAATTACTCCAATGGCATTGAGGAGTACACCACATCTGTCATTGGATTCATCAATAAGTGCATTGATGACGTCATACCCACAGTGACCGTACGTACATACAGTTGAAATTGGAAGTTTACATACACTTCGGTTGGAATCATTAAAACTTGTTTTTCAACCACTCCACAAATGTCTTGTTAACAAACCATAGTTTTGGCAAGTCGGTTAGGACATCTAATATCTTATACAAAGTCAATGCCTGAGTGGGTTGACCATAATCCCCCCCCCCCCCCCCCCTTGGGTTGTGCCGTGGCGGAGATCTTTGTGGGCTATACTCAGCCTTGTCTCAGGATGGTAAGTTGGTGGTTGAAGATATCCCTCTAGTGGTGTGGGGGCTGTGCTTTGGCAAAGTGGGTGGGGTTATATCCTTCCTGTTTGGCCCTGTTCGGGGGTGTCCTCGGATGGGGCCACAGTGTCTCCTGACCCCTCCTGTCTCAGCCTCCAGTATTTATGCTGCAGTATTTTATGTGTCGGGGGGCTAGGGTCAGTTTGTTATATCTGGAGTACTTCTCCTGTCCTATTCATTGTCCTGTCTGAATTTAAGTGTGCTCTCTCTAATTCTCTCTTTCTCTCTTTCTTTCTCTCTCTCGGAGGACCTGAGCCCTAGGACCATGCCTCAGAACTACCTGACATGATGACTCCTTGCTGTCCCCAGTCCACCTGGCCGTGCTGTTGCTCCAGTTTCAACTGTTCTGCCTTATTATTATTGGACCATGCTGGTCATTTATGAACATTTGAACATCTTGGCCATGTTCTGTTATAATCTCCAACCGGCACAGCCAGAAGAGGACTGGCCACCCCACATAGCCTGGTTCCTCTCTAGGTTTCTTCCTAGGTTTTGGCCTTTCTAGGGAGTTTTTCCTAGCCACCGTGCTTCTACACCTGCATTGCTTGCTGTTTGGGGTTTTAGGCTGAGTTTCTGTACAGCGCTTTGAAATATCAGCTGATGTACGAAGGGCTATATAAATACATTTGATTTGAATGTCCTTGGTGACTTAGCACACATTTCTAACTTCTCTTACAGGTTCCCTGAAGAATATAGTACCCAGACTGGTTATAACCTTGAACAACACTTCAGGACTGAATGAAGCTGCATTATTAATACAATTGTATTTTATTTGATTTACTAGCTGATTTAGGGACGTTTGTGGACAGATTTGAGTGTACCCCAGCGTTTGCTCTGGTACATCTGTGGGGAGCAGGAACAGGCACTTCAATCTCTAGTTCATTCACAGAATCATCTGCATGAACTAGCTAAGAAACATATTTTTTCTCAGTAACATCTTCATGCTCTTCTCTACCAGCAAAATTATTGTCACTATCAGGGTTACCCACAGGTTCTGTGTTTTCCTCTCGAGTTACCTTTCGATAGGAGACTTCCTCTAACTCTACAAACTCAGGTGTAGAAGGCTCTGGCAAAGACTTAACAGGAGGGGTGATGTGGGTTACTGGCACGCTATTTTTCGCTCCCCTAGGAGTGGGAACAGAAGGGTCTTTCACACATGGCCTTAGATTAACCCTATGAACTGTTTTTACAGGCCCAACCTCTAACAGCTCGGTTGCATGTGTAGTACCCTGTGCCTCAATCACTCTGTACACAGTAGGACCCCAAGCATCCTGAATCTTGTTTCTACCCTTAGGTCTGAGGCGTAAGTAAACCAGCTGGCCTACATAAATGGGTGGACAGTACACTTTGTCTTTGTGAAATTCATCTCTCTCTGCTGCTTTTTTGTTCTGTGTACTCTCTTGCTCTTTCATGTGCCTCGTTCAAATGCTCCTGGTGAACAACCAACCTGTCATGTTTCTTGTTGAGCACCTGTTCTTGCCCAGCACCTGCTCTTGCCCTAACAAAGCATCAACATGAAGATGTGGATGGACCCTGAAAAGCACGGTGAATACCCAGTGGAGGAATGGGGCGCCACATTGTAGGCATACACCAACTGCCCGGGCCAACGGCGCTTCTTTTCTGGAGGCAGTGTGCGCATTATTAAACCTCTCGCACTGTGCGTTCCCCTCAGGATGATGGGGGGTCGTGCAGGTTTTCTTGACTCCATAAAGCTTTCACAACTCAGTGATGACTTCACTCTCTTCTCCCTCAGTCAGAATGCAATCTCTCAGGCACCCCATACTTCATGAACTACTCCTTGAGCAGGACGTTAGCTGTAGTATGCCCTTTCTGGTCATGAGTAGGGAACAGTGATGCTAGGAAGGGTTTCATTGGCATCTTGGTCAGAATACATCTCTGTCATTTCTTCACCCACTGCTTAACATCTTCATACATCCCAACCCAGAAACATCTCTCTCTAAGTAGGTTCTATGTGGTTCTATCCCCTGTTGTCCCATGTGATCATGTACACTTTCAAGCACTGGTTCTTTCAGGCAAGCTGGCAACAGGAAGCTGGCAACAAGCTGGTGACATTCACCTTCATTGGTGTGCTCAATTACATGGTACAACAACCCATCTTGCTCTTTTACTCGATGCCACTGCTTCAGCATGGACACAACTGGCTTAGTTCATCCTGACCTCTCCTTGTGAGTAGGAAAGTGTTTCAGGACACAGGAATGCGGCGGCAGGGCTGTGTTACTGGTGTGTCATCGACTGTTAAGGGATTTCTTTATCAATAATGACTAATTATGTATACATTTCAATCAGGACTGACTAATCAGAATACTATTATGTTACTGTATAGATGTATGAATTTTCTTTTGATCCTAGTACTGAATATAACGTGTGTAATTATAATCAAGAATTAGAACAAAGACTGTCTGTTCCTTGGTAGAAACGAATGAACATATCGTCAGACTGGCTAGAATGCTTATCTACACAGGGAGACCTTGGCCTGGTCATAAATTATCTATACTGGTGGAGGACGATGTAGGAAGACTTGAGAACTATACTGCCATTGTACCGGAGTGGAGGAGGGACGGGACAGTTTGAAACCTAATGGCGTCATTTTCAGTTTATAACCTGTTTTAAATATTATCATGTTCAGTACTCTCGAGAATAAACGCTATTGCTTGATTTTGAGACTGGTCTCCGCCCATTTTATGCAAATAAGTATCTTACAAATCCTTAGAAATGGGCTGAGTGTATTAATTGAATTGGTTAATAAACATATAGGAATCTAATTCCTCTAACATCAACCAAATGAATCTTGTGCAATGTGTAACCCAGGTCCTCATCCTGGAAAGCAAACATGTCTGAGTAACTGGGCAAAAGAGCAGCTAGCACGGCTTGTTCTTCCTGTTCCACCGATGTGTAGGCTGTCCAATATCAACTGAATGTCACTGTCAGATGTTTGATCTTCTTTTCTGTCAACAGTCACTTCTTTTGTGTCAGCAGAGATACTCTCGAACCGCACCTCACATGGATCACTGTCAATACATTGAACCTGAGTTAGAATTCCAAGTCGGGTCCTAGGGTTCAACCACACATCCTCCTGAGAGAAATGTACAACTTGAACTGGAAACAAATGACTCTTTGACTCCACAGGTGTGGGAACAACCAGGAGACCACCTGGCTACAGTGTGTTAGCTGGCTCCAATAGCATCCTAGTGCTGTCTCACGAGAGAGTTTTAATATTTTGCAAAGACTGTGACTACGGAAGACACAGGTACATGTACAGTATCCCTACCAGCCACAAGGGTAGCTGAAGACTTTCAATCACATCACATTTCTGTACTCGCTGAAATGCTTATTTCCAATCAGAATCCAACTCACAGCCAAGAATTGTGTCAAACTCAGCATGGACTAGTTGTCTGCATCTGCTGATGATGTTCATTCCAAGGAGACCTGGTACTGTAGTCTGTGACTATTGAGGATCTTTGACTACCAGGAAGCCACACTCGGGTAAAGTTGTCCCCATGGTCTCAATGTCTAACTCAAGGTAACCTAGGTAAGGGACGTCCAACCCGTTAGTTGCAGTTATCTTAAGCCATCCTGCTATATAAAGCATGTCTTTATCTTCCTCTAATAAGTGTTCTCTGAAGAATGACTCATGGATAGTGCTGACTTGGCTCCCAGTATCCAGCAAACAGTTTGCAGCGACCCTCCCAAACTTGAGATCTACAACTGCTTCTACACCTGCATTGCTTGCTGTTTGGGGTTTTAGGCTGGGTTTCTGTACAGCACTTTGAGATATCAGCTGATGTACGAAGGGCTATATAAATACATTTGATTTGATTTGATTTGAACTGGACATTTGCCCGCTGCATACTCAAGAAATCTGTCACGGCTACAAGTACTGTCGGGTAAGCCTACAGATTTTCCTCGAATTGCCGGGCTCTTGGCAACCAAGGATGCTAGTTTTCCTGCACACTAGCAGCGTGTGTGGTAATGGACTCATTTGCTGACATGCTCTTCTTTGTGCACTGCTTAACAATGTGTCCCACCCCTTTACACTTGAAGCAGATGGGCTGACCGTCATTAGTAAACTTTGGTTTGGCTCTAGGTTTCCCACCTGTGTCATTACCAGTCTTCTCCTTGTTCAGAGCAAGACCCCGGAACTGCCTTTGTTAGCTCTCCAATGGCTTTACTCTGCTCGGCCACCACTTTAAGAACATCTTCCAAAGAGACAACTGGTTTCTCTTGTACATCAATGGTTGAGAATCCCTCACTGTCTTGTCACACACCACGTTCCTACTCTTGACAACCTTAGTGTTACTGGGCTGGACCTCCAGTGACAGCTTCCTCACACGCATCAAACAGAGTAGACGGCCTCTTCCTGACTAACTCTCTTTTGAGAGCAGGACCTATGATGCCTTCAGTGAACTGGTTTCTCAACCTCATCCTTGCGAAAGGCGTCTTGTTCTTGTTTCAGTACTGAACTAAGTATCTGAGAGAGTGCATGTGAGTATCACAAAAATCCTCTCCCTCTCCCTGATGGCAGCCATAGAATAGCCATAGTGTGCAACAGCTGATATGCACTGCACTTTTCTGTATAAGCCCCCCTTATATACGAGAACAAGTCACCGAGCTGCTTTGACTCAAAGCCATCCATAACAAAGTACTCAGATCAAATATAATTGGCCTGGCCGGGGTATCCTGGAATGACATTGACCTCATCCCAACAGTAGAGGATGCTTGGTTATTCTTTAAAAGTGCCTTACTCACCATCTTAAATAGGCATGCCCCATTCAAAAAATTTAGAACCAGGAATTGGTATAGCCCTTGGTTAACTCCAGACCTGTCTGCCCTTGACCAGCACAAAAATATCCTGTGGCGTTCTGCATTGGCATCGAATAGCCCCCGTGATATGCAACTTTTCAGGGAAGTTAGGAACCAATATACACAGGCAGTTAGGAAAGCTAAGGCTAGCTTTTTTAAACAGAAATGTGCATCCTGCAGTACAAACTCAAAAAGGTTCTGGGACACAGTAAAGTCCATGGAGAATAAGAGCACCTCCTCCCAGCTACCCACTGCTCTGAGGCTAGGAAACACTGTTACAACCGACAAATCCACTATAATTGAGAATTTCAATAAGCATTTCTCTATGGCTGGCCATGCTTTCCACCTGGCTACCCCTACCCTGGTCAACTGCCCGGCACCCTCCACAGCAACCCGCCCAAGCCCCCACCATTTCTCATTCACCTATATCCAGATATCTGATGTTCTGAAATAGCTGCAAAATCTGGACCCCTACAAATCAGATGGCTAGACAATCTGGACCCTCTCTTTCTAAAATTATCTGCCGAAATTGTTGCAACTCCTATTACTAGCCTGTTCAACCTCTCTTTCGTATCGTCTGAGATTCCCAAAGATTGGAAAGCTGCCGCGGTCATCCCCCTCTTCAAAGGGGGAGACAGTCTAGACCCAAACTGCTACAGACATATATCTATCCTACCGAGCATCTCTAAGGTCTTTGAAAGCCAAGTTAACAAACAGATTACTGAACATTTTGAATCACATCGTACCTTCTCCGCTATGCAATCTGGTTTCCGAGCTGGTCATGGGTGCACCTCAGCCACGCTCAAGGTCCTTAACAATATCATAACCGCCATCGATAGGAGACATTACTGTGCAGCTGTATTCATCGACCTGGCCAAGGCTTTCGACTCTGTCAATCACCACATTCTTATTGGCAGACTCAACATCCTTCGTTTCTCAAATGATTGCCTCGCCTGGTTCACCAACTATTTCTCAGATAGAGCTCAGTGTGTCAAATCGGAGGGACTATTGTCCGGAACTCTGCTATGGTGACCAGCGAGCTGAGATAAGGGGGGACTTTACCTAGCAGGGTTTTGTAGATGACCTGGAGACAGTGGGTTTGGCGACGAGTATGAAGCGAGGGCCAGCCAACGAGAGCGCACAGGTCGCAGTGGTGGGTAGTATGTGGGGCTTTGGTGACAAAACGGATGGCACTGTGGTAGACTGCATCCAATTTATTGAGTAGGGTATTGGAGGCTATTTTGTAAATGACATCGCCGAATTCGAGGATCGGTAGGATGGTCCGTTTTACGAGGGTATATTTGGCAGCATGAGTGAAGGAGGCTTTGTTGTGAAATAGGAAGCCAATTCTAGATTTAACTTTGGATTGGAGATGTTTGATGTGAGTCTGGAAGGAGAGTTTACAGTCTAACCAGACACCTAGGTATTTGTAGTTGTCAACATATTCTAAGTCAGAACCGTCCAGAGTAGTGATGCTGGACGGGCGGGCAAGTGCAGGCAGCGATCGTTTGAAGAGCATGCATTTAGTTTTACTTGTATTTAAGAGCAGTTGGAGGCCACAGAAGGAGAGTTGTATGGCATTGAAGCTCGCCTGGAGGGTTGTTAACACAGTGTCCAAAGAAGGGCCAGAAGTATACAGAATGGTGTCGTCTGCATAGAGGTGGATCAGAGACTCACCAGCAGCAAGAGCGACATCATTGATGTATACAGAGAATAGAGTCGGCCCAAGAATTGAACCCTGTGGCACCCCCATAGAGACTTCCAGACATCAGGCCCTCTGATTTGACACACTGAACTCTATCAGAAACGTAGTTGGTGAACCAGGCGAGGCAATCATTTGAGAAACCAAGGCTATCGAGTCTGCCGATGAGGATGTGGTGATTGACAGAGTTGAAAGCCTTGGCCAGGTCAATGAATACGGCTGCACAGTATTGTTTCTTATCGATGGTGGTTAAGATATCGTTTAAGACCTTGAGTGTGGCTGAGGTGCACCCATGACCAGCCCTGAAACCAGATTGCATAGCGGAGAAGGTGCGGTGGGATTCGAAATGGTCGGTTATCTGTTTGTTGACTTGGCTTTGGAAGACCTTAGAAAGGCAGGGTAGGATAGATATAGGTCTGTAGCAGTTTGGGTCAAGAGTGTCCCCCCCTTTGAAGAGGGGGATGACCCCTTTGGGAATCTCAGACAACACGAAAGAGAGGTTGAACAGGCTAGTAATAGGGGTTGCAACAATTTCGGCAGATAATTTTTAGAAAGAAAGGGTCCAGATTATCCAGCCCGGCTGATTTGTAGGGGCCCAGATTTTGCAGCTCTGTCAGAGCATCAGCTGACTGGATTTGGGAGAAAGAGAAATGGGGGTACAGTGCTGTTGACCGAAGTAGGGGTGGCCAGGTGGAAAGCATGGCCAGCCGTAGAAAAATGCTTATTATTTCAATATTTAAATTATTATCTCAATTATAGTGGATTTGTCAGTGGTGACAGAGTTTCCTATCCTCAATGCAGTGGGCAGCTGGGAGGAGGTGTTCTTATTCTCCATGGACTTTACAGTGTCCCAGAACTTTTTTGAGTTTGTGTTGCAGGAAGCACATTTCTGCTTGAAAAAGCTAGCCTTGGCTTTTCTAACTGCCTGTGTATATTGGTTTCTAACTTCCCTGAAAAGTTGCATATCATGGAGGGCTGTTCGATATTAATGCAGAACACCACAGGATGTTTTTGTGTTGGTTAAGGGCAGTCAGGTCTGGAGAGAACCAAGGGCTATATCTGTTCCTGGTTCTAAATTTCTTGAATGGGGCATGCTTATTTAAGATGGTGAGGAAAGCATTTTTTTTTAATAACCAGGAATCCTCTACTGACGGGATGAGGTCAATATCCTTCCAGGATACCCCGGCCAGGTTGATTAGAAAGGCCTGCTCGCTGAAGTGTTTCAGGGAGCGTGTGACAGTGATGAGTGGAGGTCGCTTGACCGCTGACCCATTACAGATGCAGGCAATGAGGCAGTGATCGATGAGTTGAAAACAGCAGAGGTGTATTTAGAGGGCAAGTTGGTTAGGATGATATCTATGAGGGTGCCCATGTTTATGGCTTTGGGGTGGTAGGTTCATTGATAATTTGTGTGAGATTGAGGGCATCAAGCTTAGATTGTAGGATGGCTGTAGGATGGCTGGGGTGTTAAGCATGTTCCAGTTTAGGTCACCTAGCAGCACGAGCTCTAAAGATAGATGGGGGGCAATCAGTTCACATATGGTGTCCAGAGCACAGCTGGGGGCAGAGGGTGGTCTATAGCAAGCGGCAACGATGAGATACTTGTTTTTAGATAGTTGGATTTTTAAAAGTAGAAGTTCAAATTGTTTGGGTACAGACCTGGATAGTAGGACAGCACTCTGCAGTAGATTGCAACACCACCCCTTTTGGCCGTTCTATCTTGTCTGAAAATGCTGTAGTTAAGGATGGAGATTTCAGAGTTTTTGGTGGTACACGCAGTCACTACAAATACACGCAGTCACTACAAAGATATTGCCGTCCTTCCTAACTTGGTTGCTGGAGAGGAAGCAAACAGCTCAGGGATTTCAACTTGACTTTAAAATAGTTACAGAGTTTAATGGCTGTGATAGGAGAAAACTGAAGATGGATCAACAACTTTGTAGTTACTCCACAATACGAACCTATTTGACAGAGTGAAAATAAGGAAGCCTGTACAGAATACAAATATTCCAAAACATGCATCCTGTTTGCAACAAGGCACTAAAGTAATATTGTAAAAAATGTGGCAAAGCAATTAACTTTTTGTCCTGAATACAAAGTGGTATTTTTGGGGCAAATCCAACACATCACTGAGTACCACTCTCCATATTTTCAAGCATAGTGGTGGCTGCATCTTGTTATTGGTATGCTTGTAATTGTTAACTCCTAGGGAGTTTACAGGATAACAAATAAATGGAATATAGCTAAGCACAAGCAAAATCCTTGTGGAAGAGGAAAAACTGGTTTAGTTCCGCCAGACTCTGGGAGATGAATTCACGTTTCAAATCTACACTGGGGTTGATTACAAAGACAGTGAATGTTCCTGAGTGGCTGAGTTACAGTTTTGACTTAAATCTGCGAGTTACAGTTTTGACTTAAATCTGCTTGAGAATTTATGGCAAGACCTGAAAATGGTTGTCTAGGAATGATCAACAACCAATTTGTCAGAGCTTGAAACATTTTGAAAAGAATAATAGGCAAATGTTGCACAATTCAGGTGTGTAAATCTCTTAGAGACTTATACAGAAAGAATCACAGCTGTAATCACATTCAAAGGTGATTCTAACATGTATTGACTCAAGGGGTTGAAATTTTTATAGTCCCGTACCCCTTCAAACATTCAACCTCCAGCTGTGTACCCCCTCTAGCACCAGGGTCAACGCACTCTCAAATGTTGTTTTTTGCCATCATTGTAAGCCTGCCACACATACACTATACGATATATTTATTTAACATAAGAATGGGTGTGTCACGACTTCCACCGAAGGTGGCTCCCCTGCCTGTTCGGACGGCACTCGTCGGTCGTCGTCGCTGGTCTACTAGCTGCCACCCATCCCCTTTTCCTTTTCTGTTTGTTATGTCTTATTGGTTGCACCTGTTTCTTGTTTGAGTTTTGGTTCAGGACTAGTTAAGCCTGTTAGGCCCGCCTGCTTTTGTGCGGACTTGTTTTCTATTAGTCTAGGTGTCACGAATTACTAAGGTGGGTGGAATCAGGCGCAGAGAGCAGGTTTCAGTTATTAGACAGTTTATTCTCCGGCGCACAAAACAACGGTCAACCCAACACAGAGGGTGAATAATCCAACGCAGGACCAAAATAGTCCGGAGAATAAAACCACCAAATAACAGGAATACAAAAACAATCCAGCACAAAACAAGGGCGGGACAACCTACTAAATATAAGGACGCTAATTCAACTAAAATACACACAGGTGAAACTAATAAGACAAAACCAACAGACAAACGAAAAAGGGATCGGTAGTGGCTAGTAGGACGGTGACGACGACCGCCGAGCACCGCCCGAACAGGCAGGGGAGCCAACTTCGGCAGAAGTCGTGACACTAGGTTGGTTGCGTGTTGTGTTACCTGTATGTTTGTGCCCAGTTTTGGGTTGGACACTTTTGTTTTCGCCTGTTGTTTTTGGTGTTAATTGTGGATACCGCAATAAAGTTTGGTTTCCCCCATTATCCTCTGCTCTCTGCGCTTGACTCCGCACCCACCACTCCTGGCTGTGTGACAGAAGCCCGCACCATTATCCATGGAGTCAGCAGGAGCAACTGCACCCCCTCTCCCATCCATGGAGGAGCGTGTCCTCCATCTAAAAGCTCTGAAGGTGTGGAGACATTGGCTTGAGGGGGTCAAGCACCCTTTCCTCATCTGGACTGACCATCGTAATCTGGAGTATATCCGATCAGCCTGACATTGGGTTTTCACCCCGAGAGTAATGGGCAGGTGGAGAGAGTAAACCAGGATGTGGGTAGGTTTCTGCGGTTGTATTGCCAGGACCGGCCAGTTGAATTCACTCCGCCCCCTTCACTAACATGTCATCTTTCCAGTGCGTGTTGGGCTACATGCCGGTCCTGGCCCCATGGCATCAGAGCCAGACCGAAGCTCCTGCGGTGGAGGAGTGGGTGCAGCGCTCAAAGGAGACCGGGAGAGCCGTCCAGGAATCACTTAAACAAGCTGGTGGACAGCAGAAGAGGAGCGCTGAACTCCACCGCAGGGAGGCCCCCGTGTTCGCACCGGGGGACCGGGTCTGGCTCTCGACCCGAAACCTGCCCCTCCGCCATGTTCTGCCCGGAAGCTGGGGCCTCAGTGTGTGGGGCCATTCAAAGTCCTGAGGAGGATAAACGAGGTGTGTTATAGGTTACAACTTCCTTCTTACTATTGTATTAACCCCTCGTTTCATGTGTCTCTCCTCAGGCCGGTTGTGGCTGGTCCACTGCAGGAAGGTGAGGTGCCGGAGGTCCTCTGGACATCGAGGGGTCCCCGGCGTCCACTGTACGTTCCATTCTGGACTCTCGACGCTGGGTGAGGGGCCTTCAGTACCTCGTGGACTGGGAGGCGTACGGTCCGGAGGAGAGGTGCTGGATACCGGTGGAGGAAATCTTGGATCCATCACTACTGAGGGAGTTCCACTGCCTCCATCACGCTGCAGGAGCCGCGAGTCAGGGGGGGGGGGGTACTGTCATGACTTCCACCGAAGGTGGCTCCCCTGCCAGTTCGGGCGACGCTCGGCGGTTGTCGTCGCTGGTCTACTAGCTGCCACCGATCCCCTTTTCCTTTTCTTTTTGTTAAGTCTTATTGGTTGCACCTGTTTTTTGTTTGAGTTTTGGTTCAGGACTATTTAAGCCTGTTAAGTCCGCCTGCTTTTGTGCGGGCTTGTTTTCTGTTAGTCTAGGTTGGTTGCTTGTTGTGTTCCCTGTCTGTTTGTGCCCAGTTTTGGGTTGGACACTTTTGCTTTCGCCTGTTATTTTTGGCGTTAATTGTGGATACCGCAATAAAGTTCAGTTTCCCCCATTATCTGCTCTCTGCCCTTGACTCCGCACCCACCACTCCTGGCTATTGGAGTTTTTGTCACAACCTGGCTCGTGGGAAGTGACAAAGAGCTCATATAGGACCAAGGCACAAATAATAATATAATAATAATAAATTATTTTGCTCTTTATTTAACCATGTTACATATGAAACCTTATTCATTTGTCGAAAATAGTGAATAATTCACCAGAGGTTAATGAGACGGGTGTGCTTGAAAGGATGCACATAACTCTGCAATGTAGGGTTGTATTGGAAATAGTCTCAGTCTTGAATAATTTTCCACACACAGTCTGTGCCTGTATTTAGTTTTCATGCTAGTGAGGGCCGAGAATCCACTCTCACATAGGTATGTGGTTACAAAGGGCATCAGTGTCTTAACAGCGCAATTTGCCAAGGCAGGATACTCTGAGCGCAGCCCAATCCAGAAATCTGGCAGTGGCTTCTGATTAAATTCAATTTTCACAGAACCAATTGTTGCAAGTACATGAAAGGGATAACGAATCCAGTTGTTTGTGTCATCCATTTCAGGAAAGTACCTGCGTAATTGCGCACCCAACTCACTCAGGTGCTTCGCTATATCACATTTGACATTATCTGTAAGCTTGAGTTCATTTACACACAAAAAAATCATACAATGATGGAAAGACCTGTGTGTTGTCCAAGAGCTCCAACTTCGTAATCATAGCCTCAATTATGTCCCACACATTGAATATAGTTGCGGAGAGTCTCTGCAATCCTAGATTCATGTCATTCAGGCGAGAAAAAACATGTAATGTAATGCAATGGTTCATTGGATCAGTCTAAAACGTTGCCCGTACACTGCTACCATCTATTGGCCATAATCTAAATGGTTCCTGGGCTGGAATAATACATTTGGGCCTTTCTCTTGTATTTCACAGATAATTGTAAAAAAAAAAAAAAAATGAATAACATTTTTTTCTTTGCATTATATTTTACCAGATTTTATGTGTTATATTCTCCTACATTAATTTCACATTTCCACAAACTTCAAAGTGTTTCCTTTCAAATGGTATCAAGAATATGCATATCCTTGCTTCAGGTCCTGAGCTAGAGGCAGTTAGATTAAGCGAAAATTGAAAGAAAGGGTCTGATCCTTAAGAGGATATTATCTAATCAAGATTAGAATTATTCTTTCATTTTGCCATTAAAAAGTATTTTGTGTAAAAATTATAATATCTCTACTACTGTACATTGCATTTTGGTTACACTGTTTAAACAAACCGCATATTTATATACTGGATTCTTGAAATAGCTCTCTGTAATGTAGCTAATATATGTGTCCTGACATTTGTGATTTCTTGTTTCTAGTTTTTGAAAATGATTTTTCTGACATTTTTATTGCACTATTAGGAGCTAGTAACTCAAGAATGTCTCTGTACCCACTATACCATTCGCTAAACTGTGTATGTGTAAAGGATGTCATGCTGTTTGCTTTGTGAGCTCCATTTTCTTCCGATTTGAAGGCTACGTAGGCTGACTTCCTCCCATGGGCAACAATGAACCAGATAAATTAACTAACTAGCTAGTTAACATAAGCTACTGCAGGACATGAACACAAGCAGCACAGAAACAGACACAATTTCTGAAAATGACATTTTGCAAAGGAAGTGGTTTGATTGATCTGAAGCCAAATCCAAACTGGCCTCCCTTGAGGGGTGTTTTGCTGCACCAGGACAACCAACAGTTGAGCTCAGCCCAATGCTGATTGGCTTATTATTTTATACATTTTTTAACAAGGGAGTCCAAATGCTTGCTGGCATCAATCAATCAAATGCTACGGCGTCAACATGTTATACTCTTTTGGTCCAGACAGCATCAGATACATGACCTGCACGCACTAAGAATGAGGGGTGCTGTTTCCCTCGCTTGGATGATTTCTCCAGTGAGATTCAGCCACTTGCGAATTGACTACACGCAACCACCCTGCACACTGTCCTAACCCATCTGGACAAGAGGAATACCTATGTGAGAATAATGTTCATCGACTACAGCTCACCATTTAACACCATAGTACCCTCCAAACTCGTCATCAAGCTCGAGACCCTGGGTCTCGACCCCGCCCTGTGCAACTGGGTACTGGATTTCCTGACGGGCCGCCCCCAGGTGGTGAGGGTAGGTAACAACATCTCCACCCCGCTGATCCTCAACACTGGGGCCACTCAAGGGTGCGTTCTGAGCCCTCTCCTGTACTCCCTGTTCACCCACGACTGCATGGCCATGCACGCCTCCAAGTCAATCATCAAGTTTGCAGACGACACTACAGTGGTAGGCTTGATTACCAACAACAATGATGAGACGGCCTACAGGGAGGAGGTGAGGGCCTTCGGAGGGTGGTGTCAGGAAAATAACCTCACACTCAACGTCAACAAAACAAAGGAGATGATCGTGGACTTCAGGAAACAGCAGAGGGAGCACCCCCTATCCACATCGATGGGACAGTAGTGGAGAGGGTAGTAAGTTTTAAGTTCCTCGGCGTACACATCACGGACAAACTGAATTGGTCCACCCACACAGACAGCGTGGTGAAGAAGGCGCAGCAGCGCCTCTTCAACCTCAGGAGGCTGAAGAAATTTGGCTTGTCACCAAGAGCACTCACAAACTTTTACAGATGCACAATCGAGAGCATCCTGTTGGGCTGTATCACTGCCTGGTACGGCAACTACTCCGCCCACAACCGTAAGGCTCTCCAGAGGGTAGTGAGTCTACACAACGCGTCACCGGGGGCAAACTACCTGCCCTCCAGGACACCTACACCACCCGATGTCATAGGAAGACCATAAAGATCATCAAGGACAACGAGAGACTGAAAAACAGCTTCTATCTCAAGGCCATCAGACTGTTAAACAGCCACCACTAACATTGAGTGGCTGCTGCCAACATACTGACTCAACTCCAATGAAAAAATGTGTCATAACCCTTGTTTTGTCACTGTAAAGTCTTCTGATTCAGAGGTAAACAAAACAAACAAAAGTTTAATATCGGAAAAATGTATGTAAAAAATTTACCACTAGCCACTTTAAACAATGCCACTTAATATAATGTTTACATACCCTACATTACTCTTCTCATATGTATATACTGTACTCGATACCATCTACTGCATCTTGCCATCTTTATGTAATACATGTATCACTAGCCACTTTAAACAATGCCACTTTTATATGTTTACATACCCAACATTACTCATCTCATATGTATATACTGTACTCGATACCATCGACTGCATCTTGCCTAGTTGAGGTGTAGCTAGGGGGTGTAGCACACAGCACTCCCAGGCTGAGAGTTGTTGTAAGTTCAGTCTCCTAGTGCCATGATCGTACCTTCACCCTCACAGTTCAGCAGAGTGCAGTGTATACCATTAATGGTGGTGCTATTGAAAGGGAACTGGGTATTACACATGCAGCTACATTGTGTGTGTGCATGCATGTGTGTGTGCGTGCGTGCACATGCGTGTGTGGTGTATATGTGTGGTGTATGTGTGTGGTGTATGTGTGCGGTGTATATGTGCGGTGTATGTGTGTGGTGTATATGTGTGGTGTATGTGTGTGGTGTATGTGTGTGGTGTATGTGTGTGGTGTTTATGTGTGTGCTGTATGTGTGTATTGTATGTGTGTGCTGCATATGTGTGGTGTATGTGTGTGGTGTATATGTGTGGTGTATATATGTGGTGTATGCATACATGCAAGCCTGTGTGTGTGTGCAACAGAAAGAAGGGAGTCAGAGCGGATCAGAGAATAGCAGAGAAGTGTCTTTTTGCTCTCTGAGTGAGCCCCAACGTCCCTCTGCTGGCCAGTGATGTTTATCTATCTGCTTTTCTCCAATTATGCCTTTTGCGTCTTCTCTCTGCTCCTCACTCTACAGTGCCTTCTCTGTAGACCTGCACCACTCTGAGAAAATGCATTAAAGTACTTCCTGTTGAAGGGCAGTGATACGTGTAGTCAGGTCTTGATTCCTACGGTTACCTAGTAGAAAAGGTTTTCTTTTACTATCGGAAAGGACACATTCATATTTTTATAGCTATATTTTGATACTGAGCAGCTGATACAAGCCTTATTACACTTAAAGAGGATGATACAGTACTTGTTGCATCACCAAATTGTTATGGTGCTGTTTAACAGTGCATGACATAGGCTAGAGGGGAGAGAGTCAGTCACATGATCGTTTTTACTATTACGGCACATTTGGCTGAGACTGGACAAATGAATGTTAATGCAGGATGATGGACTATATAATGTAATATAAGTGACTAGGAATAGCAACACTTTATGTACTTGGTATGTTGTCTTGGCATTGAGATGAAGATACATGTCAATTCTGTGTTAATAAATAATAATGCAAATGTAGTCTGGAAGGAAGAACAGCATTCTCAGTCATCCTTGCAGGGTAGCCTAGTGGTTAGAGTGTTGGACTAGTAACCGGAAGGTTGCAAGTTGAAACACCTGAGCTGACAAGGTACATACAGTGCCTTGCGAAAGTATTCGGCCCCCTTGAACTTTGCGACCTTTTGCCACATTTCAGGCTTCAAACATAAAGATATAAAACAGTATTTTTTTGTGAAGAATCAACAACAAGTGGGACACAATCATGAAGTGGAACGACATTTATTGGATATTTCAAACTTTTTTAACAAATCAAAAACTGAAAAATTGGGCGTGCAAAATTATTCTGCCCCCTTAAGTTAATACTTTGTAGCACCACCTTTTGCTGCGATTACAGCTGTAAGTCGCTTGGGGTATGTCTCTATCAGTTTTGCACATCGAGAGACCGAAATTTTTTCCCATTCCTCCTTGCAAAACAGCTCGACAGGCTTGTATCAGCTGCTCAGTATCAAAATATAGCTATAAAAATATGAAAAAATACAGTTTTATATCTTTATGTTTGAAGCCTGAAATGTGGCAAAAGGTCGCAAAGTTCAAGGGGGCCGAATACTTTCGCAAGGCACTGTATCTGTCGTTCTGCCCCTGAACAGGCAGTTAACCCACTGTTCCTAGGCCGTCATTGAAAATAAGAATTTGTTCTTAACTGACTTGCCTAGTTAAATAAAGGTAAAATAAATAAATTATTCATCAGTGCCTTTCATCTGTGCTGATGTTTTGAACAGTTAGAGATAATTTAAAAAAACATGTCCCTCACCCTTTTGATTTAACTGTTTTACGTATCAATTATTACCCTCATGAGATGTTTTGGGTAATTGTGATGAAGATAACATTGTCATTATCCGTTTCTGATTAGCCATTTAATGGGTTCACACTTCAATTTGCTCATACATTGCCGAATCCTCCTTAACCCACTTGTATCATGTGTGTGTACCATGGCTGTCTGTAGCATGGTGGCAGAGCGTTTATTGTGGGTGAATGGATGGGCGTATAATGTGAAGGTCTAGCAACCCAAAGGTTGCTTCCTTTGAACTAATACAACTACTTAGCATGTCAGCTAACCCTAACGTCTAAACCCTTTAACCTAACTCCTAACCCTAAATTTAAATTGGAATTCATAACATATCATACGTTTTTCAAATTCGTAACATATTATATGAATTGCAATTCCTAACATACTGTATAATATTAATTGTAATTCGTAACATATGACACGAAATGGATGATGGTCATCCTCAAATTAACACGTACCATATGAAAGGTAACAGATCATACTATTTGGAGTGTCCCGGATTTACTTCTACTATGTTACGTCTGAGACCAGGTTGCTAGCTGAGACAGGACAATCTGTTCCCAGCACAGCCCAGACAGACAGACAGACACTGTGTACTGTACCTTTGATATTATGAAATAACTATTATGAAAATAGATTGATAAACATCTTCTCATTGAAACAGTGCAGAAAGATCAGTGGGGCTTTAAGGCATTCTCTCCATCTGTCTCCATTTATTTTTCACTGAAGGTGATGTTATAATGTCTTGTGTTCAGGTGGGATGCATTGCTGCATTTAGATTAGTTTATGAATATTCTGCTTATAATATATACATACATAACAAAGGGAGAAAGCCCAATGTTGGAAGATGGTGGTGGAATTTGGTTATGAGATTTGCGGGCTACATCTGTTTTCATAGTGGAATGGTGAACTTAAACTTTTATTTTTCCTTTATTTAACTAGGCAAGTCAGGTAAAAACATGTTCTTATTTACAATGACGGCCTACCCTGGCCAAACCCGGGCCAATTGTGCTCTGCCCTATGGGACTCCCAGCCTGTGATGCAGCCTGGATTCGAACCAGGTACTGCAGTGACACCTCTTGCACTGAGATGCAGTGCCTTAGAATACTGCGCCTACCAGATGCCTGGCAAAGATTTCTAGAAGTAAATACATTCTGCATTGAGAGGTATAAAATTACAACAAATATAAAAGTGTCCCAGTGTGCCCCCCATACGAACATGGCTGCTCCATTCTTCATTATTGTCTCCATCCTTGGCGTACTGTCTGTTGGAAACACAACAACCACGTCCCTCCCTCTTCCAGTTCCAGTATCTAGAGTAGGTGTCCTTCTCTTTGTGCCAATTGGCGTGATACAAATTGACACATGCTTGGCACACATCGCCTACAGCTCTGGTGGACCTTAGGGACCCACATCCTCAATGGGAAGTGTACAAACACGTCTTTGTGGTTCCAGGCCGACGTTGGTTCTCTACAGGGCTGTCTAAAGTGTCCATATTATATCTGTCAATGATGGGAAAGTTTCTGTTCTGGTGTCAGAGGAAGTAAGAAGCCTGAGTTAATTTGTACTTTAGCTATGAGCCCCATGGGGATGGAGCCAAGAATTCCTGGAAAAAATTGTATTGAGTTGGATGGGAAGTGAGGGGGAGGGGAGTGTTGTATAATGATAACTTATTGCCTCCATTCTTGGAATCCCTAAATCTCCAGTCAAAGGCACACAGGCACCTGTGTGTATGTGTGTGTGTGTGTGTGTGTGTGTGTGTGTGTGTGTGTGTGTGTGTGTGTGTGTGTGTGTGTGTGTGTGTGTGTGTGTGTGTGTGTGTGTGTGTGTGTGTGTGTGTGTGTGTGTGTGTGTGTGTGTGTGTGTGTGTGTGTGTGTGTGAATGAACTCTGTCTGTAGATTTTAGTCATGTCCACCCTCCTGCCTGGGGCGAGGTGAGGGCTTCGTGCCTGGGATTGTACGTGTACGTCTGTTCAGCTGTATGTGTTTTGCAGTGTGTACAGTATGTACTGTATGTGTCTGCTCCAGTCTGTCATGTATGTGTGTGTGTACAGTATGTACTGTATGTGTCTGCTCCAGTCTGTCATGTGTGTGTGTACAGTATGTACTGTATGTGTCTGCTCCAGTCTGTCATGTATGTGTGTGTGTACAGTATGTACTGTATGTGTCTGCTCCAGTCTGTCATGTATGTGTGTGTGTACAGTATGTACTGTATGTGTCTGCTCCAGTCTGTCATGTGTGTGTGTACAGTATGTACTGTATGTGTCTGCTCCAGTCTGTCATGTATGTGTGTGTGTACAGTATGTACTGTATGTGTCTGCTCCAGTCTGTCATGTATGTGTGTGTGTGTGTGTGTGTGTGTGTGTGTGTGTGTGTGTGTGTGTGTGTGTGTGTGTGTGTGTGTGTGTGTACAGTATGTACTATATGTGTCTGCTCCAGTATGTCATGTATATGTGTGTGTCCATGCATGTGTATGTGTTTGCCTACACTATTAGGCTGTTACATTGGCCTCATTATGGCATCAGGAGTCAGACCATGGTACCAGGCATCACAGGCGCCCATGATCCTGAATAGATCAACAATGATTTATACCATGTCATGTTAGTAATGTGAGTGGAGTTATTCTTGATGTCAGACAGCCAAAAACATATTTTTCTACAGATCTCATGAGAATGTATTGTTTTGTAGTTACACAAAAATAAATCTCCAGTAATGATCTCATTGGTGTCAGTCATGCAGTGTGTCTGGGACAATGTTATTGAGTTAAGTGTTATTGAGTTGCAGATCTACACAGAGATTACAAAACATTAGGAACACCTTCCTAATATTGAGTAGCACCCCCTTTTGCCCTCAGAACAGCCTCAATTCGTTGCAGCGTGGACTCTACAAGGTGTCGAAAGCGTTCCACACCAGGATACTGGCCAATGTACACTCCAATGCTTCCCACCGTTGTCAAGTTGGCTGGATGTCCTTTGCATAGTGAACCATTATTGACACACAGGAAACTTTTGAGTGCAAAAAATCTAGAAGCATTGCAGTTGTTGACACACAAACCGGTGCGCCTGGCATCTACTATTCACCCTCTGAATGGTACACATACACAGTCCATGCCTTAATTGTCTCAAGGCTACAAAATCCTTCTTAAACCTGTCTCCTCCCCTTCATCTATACTGATTGATGTGGATTTAACAAGTGAAATCAATAAGAGATTACAGCTTTCACCTGGATTCACCTGGTCAGTCTATGTCACGCAAAGAGCTAATGTTTTTTACACTCAGTGTATACCAGATAATCTGTCTTCAGCTCCAAACCCCAATAATATTGATTGATAGTTACCATCAGACAACCCTGCCTTTAATTGCATGTACAGATTACAGTCTTTTAACTGGAAAACTCCATTGGACCCCTATTAAAATGAACCCAATTGCCTATGGAGTAATACAACAACTTCATATCCACTCCTATTTTCATGAAACAATGAACAATGATCCTTTTCATGAATGGTATTGATTGACTCTGGCTGAGCCTCCCTCTCCGACTGGCTCTTAAATCCAGTGTGTGTTCCTTTAAATATTCTAATCAATGTGTATGACCTCTAGTGGGAATCATGCAGGCAATTTTCCAACTTCAATACAGCTGGAAACACTCTGTTAATTCTCTCTGCCTTCTCTTCTTCCCTCGCACTCTCGCTTCTCTCATCCTTTCACTTCCTCTTGTGTGTTTCCTTAACCTCTACACCTCCTTCTCTCTCATCCTGCCTTTCTATTCCTCTTCCATCCAGTCTTCTCTCTCTCTCTCTCTCTCTCTCTCTCTCTCTCTCTCTCTCCTCACTCTCTTTTTCCTCCTTTGGATTTCAAATCATGATCCTCTCTGCTGCAAAGAACTCCACCTACTCAGCGCTGCTAATGTAGTCACTGACAGTGCAAGTGTTCTTCCTCCCTCGCTCTTTCCTGCTCTCTCTCTGTTGTGCTCTCTTCTGCTTCTCTCTCTCCTGCTCACACTCTCGCTTTCCCTCGTTCTCTCCTACTCCCCTCCTCTCACTCCCTCTCTCGCCTTTTCCCTGTTCTCTCTCGCACACACACTCTCTCACACACACAAACAAACACACTCTCTCTCATAGCTCCAGTCCCAAATAAATAAAGAGGCACAGAAGGATGTGGGGGAAAGAGAGAGGTTGCTGCTTTAGGAAGAACAATGTTGATGCTACCCAACCTTCTTAATCTCCTACCTGCTTTTGAAAACGTGTGAGGATTAAAGGCGCGTGGCGGTGTTCACACTGGGATTTCTACATCACAAAAAGATGCTCAGTTCTCCCTCTCCTGCCCAAGCCACAGAAAAGAGGACTACTGTTGAGCACTTGTATCCTCCTGTTTCAGTTCTACCTGCCTAACAGTCAGCCCTGCACAGCCACCGGAGGCAATGACAGCCTTGCTGCTCTAGAGCCCCATGGAGCACAGTCCGCTGCTGGATTCCATGCTTTTGTAGATATACATTAGAAGGAATTCCTTTTTAGAAGCCAAACCGAGAGAAAATAAACACTGGCTGCTCATCAGCTCTATGGTTTTCTGACTTGTCCAAGACTGTGATTTTTGGCATCTGACTAAGAGGTAGGTTCTTGCTTTACTTTATCATGTGTTTTTTGGTTTGTTTGTTTTCTGCACTGCATTCTGTTGAAATAACTGTTCTCTTCTTCAGGAAATTATCACACTCAGTGACATTTTGATCAAAGGGAGGGTTTTGCCAAATGTTGTGCAGTTTGATGTATGGTTAGTTTTTAATTGTCTTATTTAAAAAGAAAAAATTTCCCACTTACACTTGGCTCTGTCTTCGGTACTGTTAGAGAGGTTTATGACCAGCTCATTGACACAGATGAATGGTGACATAGATACATTCCCAAAAACATCTAATTCTTCCACATGCAGGATGAGAAGTCAGTTTCAGTCTAGAAAGCTTTAAATATGCTGCTTTATTGCAGTGAGCATAAATAATACTTTAGCATTTCATCTCAGCACGCACATGGTACTTTTATCAAGTCAGGAGTCAAATTAAAATACTGTAAATCATTTGATAATGGATGCAGATTACATGGTACTTGAGAAGGGTGCTTACTCTAGGTGACTGAATAGTTTCTTACAATGAGTATTTGGAGATTTGGGCTCGTGTTTTTTGTCACTGTTATGAATGTTTTCTCATTTGGACACTATGTGATAGTGTCTCCCCAGAAAGAATCCTCTCTCAGTGCAAAAAGGAGAGGGGTTACATACTAGAATGAGACGGTCGGGTGAAGAGAGAGGTGGATTAACATTGGTTATGCCTTCTTCCGTTACTCTCTGATAGTGAGAGATCTCTCTGTACTTTAAGTGACACACATACACACATGAATGCTGGCCTGATGCATATCCCACAGTTCCTTTCTGTATGGAGTTCACACTGTGCAGGATGCATATATGCCCAGAGGGGAGACATGTGTGATCATATACACCTATTCTGTGGCTTGCAACTGCCTGGTGTGCCTGGCCTCGGAGGGAGATAATCTATCCCCAAAATTACTACATTTCACTGGGAATGAATGTGTAATGAGCGCTTGGGGGGCAAGTTGGTATCCTACCCGGCCACTGAAGAGAAATCCCTCCATGTGTCTGAAGGAAATCAATTGACAGACAGAATTACCTACTTTGTTCACCTGCTGAAGATAAGATTGCGCTGTGCTTCCGCCTTTAGCATTGGTCCGGCTCTAGAAAGATGCAGTAGAGGGAACATTGCTGCTCACAGAAGTAGATACTTATTTATGTAAAATACTGACACAAAGTTTGATTTGGGATGTTATAGAGCAGCAGGGGCTGCTCAGTGCAGGGCAACGCTGAGGTTCCTACTGGATTATGATATTGTTGGGGTGAATGTAGAAGATGCTGTGATTACAGAAATGTGGAAAGTGTTTGAGATGGAATTTACACCTTTGATGATGCATACTGCATCATGGTAGGTAAAGTGTTTCGATTTTAACAACTCCTTGTCTGTGACTGTTCATACATAAGCATACGCACACACATGCACAAACACACACAAACAGAGTAAGCACATTAGATTGAAAAGGACATCACCTGAAAGTCTTACGACTTTATTAAATGCCAAAGACAGCAAAGATACCCTTGCCTCACCATTCGATACAGAATTGCCCCTCAAACAACTCAAGCCCTTTTACATATCTGACCTCACTACTCAGTGTTCTTGTTACATTCAGAAAGTTCTGTGTGTGTCATAAAATGAGGAATATGATGTTGATGATATGAATAAAATGCACTTCCTATTCCTGGAACAGACTGTGACTGAGCCAGCCTTTAGGAAATATTTTGTCTTCTTTTTGGGTATTTAAAAAAAGTTTTTTTCTGTTATTGTCAGGCTTCTAGTGAGGTTGAAAAGCAGTCTATTCTGGGTAGGCCTACATTTTCTGTTACTGTGTTTTCTTCTTTTTAACCTTCATTTAACTAGGCAAGTCGGTTAAGAACAAAGTCTTATTTACAATGACGGTCTACCCCGGCCAAACCCTAAGGACGACACTGGGCCAATTGTGCTACGCCCTATGGGACTCCCAATCACGGCCAATTGTGTTACAGCCTGGAATCAAACCATGGTCTGTAGTGACACCTCTAGCACTGAGATGCAGTGCCTTAGACGGCTGCGTCACCTGGGAGCCCTTCTTACTGTAGTATTGAATCATGTTTGGGCCGTGTGAGGAGTAGATATCAACTGTGGTTTGAGGGCAGAGGAAACTGGAGACTGACTTTGCCTTGACTAATGAACAGGCAACCAGATCTCCTCTAATTGGTGGGACTCCACATGCATTTGTGTTTAAAAATGTACAACCGTAAAACCCAGTTAAATAATTACATAATATATACAAAATTATCGCATTTCTGTTGAAGTCCTGCAAGAACAAAACCCTAAGCTGGATGCAGGGTTTCGGAGGAGGAAAGTTCAAACTAAGTCTCAAATAAATGTGAATACATACTTAATGGGGGTTTGCGAAACCATTATGAATAAATAATAAGAGGAGTTGTCCTTTTTTGTTTTTTGAATGGTATCCTTGGATTTAGGAAATAACATAGAAAACACACTTTAATGGTCCTCTGTCTGGTTCTCAATGTACCTATATGCTTCCATTGTCTGTCTGAGGACAATCACAGACCCTGTCTTATGACAACTGTATCTCTCTTATGACAACTGTAACTCTCTCTACTGAATGATTGGTTTGTTTCAGTGAAAACTACTGTCAAGAATTCATGTTTTTTTGCTTTGTATTTGGTTTTTTATTCTCTACTGATAGAAATGGGTGCAAACTTTGTAGATGTGCAAACTTGGCTTTGTACATTACTACAAATATGAATAGCTAGTTATGGAAAATAAGATAAACAGGATTAAAAATATATATATAAATATGTATATATATATTTTATTTTATGACTGTATATAATACAAATCGAGGTGAGGGCGACGGAAATCCATTTGGCGGTTGATCTGTTTCTGTTCTGTGGGTGGCACTGTGTGCTCTTTTCAAAGGAAGGATCTCTCCGGGGCCTTGGGATCCAGGGGGTCGGGGGTGGTCTGCCGGGCATTGGGATGACAACCCAACTCAGGATGAGGAGGGGTTTTAGATGGTGGAATAGTGGTGACCAATTGGAGGTTTACTTAGTAGCAATGCAAATATCATGGAACAGCTATATAGACACTCAATCATCATGTTACCTTTTAATGGTGCGTTTAAAAACATATATTTAATAGATAAATAGAATTTAACCTGTGTCTCATTATGGTGAAATAAGTATAGCCAGTTATAATTGTAATGGCTTACAAGCTGACTACACCGCTCGCGTCACATGCGCGAGCGTTGCAAAATACATTTAGAAATCTATATTATTCAATTATTGCACCCACACTGCTCGCGTGCGCCAACGAGCATCTGCGTTGCCAAGGGCTAAAATAGAAGTCAGTTCTATTTCTGATGCAGATTGTGCTGCAAGTCCTGCCTCTCCCATTTCCTCATTGGTTTATTGAAGAAGGTACCCATGTGCCATCTCCTCATTGGTTATACCCATGTGGGTGACTGAAATACGAACGAGGTCGGTGGCGGTAATGCACCTGATTTATGAAAGTTGCCATTCGCAATATAAAGTCAAGAGAAGAAAAGGCCTAGGAGGAGAGATGACTAGAAACGATTCGGTTGACCGTTATATGTGTGGATGAATTGTCGGAGTAGAGGAGCTTGTGCATTTCAGGTAAAATAACAACTCAATGTTTATATCCCAGGACAAATTAGCTAGCAACAGCAAGCTAGCTAAATAGGACAAATTAGCAAGTGCAAGCTAGCTAAATTGCCATAAAGGTTTAATGCTTTTTGACCTGTCCCCAAATTAATGCAATTGGTTCAGAGGTTGTTTTGATATCTTTAAATGTGTGTCATGATCGCGTTTTGTGTGGGGGGGGAACATAAATGGATGCACGATGGCGCAGATAATAAGAAAAGACAATCAGTATTTACCTGGCTAAAAGAGAAGGAATATAATATCTATTGTTTACAGGAAACTCATTCAACAATTTTAGATGAAGTTTTGTGGAAAAAGGACTGGGGGGGTCAAAATATATTTCTCCCAAGGGCAAAGAAATTCAAAAGGGGTGATAATATTAATTAACAGTCATTTTGATCCAAAAGTGAAAATTGTCCAAACAGATCATCAAGGTAGATGGATTATTTTAAATATGTTAATGGTCGATAAACAGATATGGTTTATTAACCTATACGGTCCAAATAATGATGATCCAAGCTCCTTTGAAAATATACACTACCGTTCAATAGTTTGGGATCACCTAGAAATGTCCTGGTTTTTGAAAGAAAAGCACATTTCTTGTCCATTAAAATAACTTCAAATTGATCAGAAATACAGTGTAGACATTCTTAATCTTGTAAATGAATATTGTAGCTTTTTATGGAATATCTACATACGTGTACAGAGGCCCATTATCAGAAACCATCACTCCTGTGTTCCAATGGCACATTGTGTTAGCTAATCCATGTTTATCATTTTAAAAGGCTAATTGATCATTAGAAAACCCTTTTACAATTATGTTAGCACAGCTGAAAACTGTGACAGTAAACAATCAACAGTGAAGAGGCGACCCTGGGATGCTGGCCTTCTAGGCAGACTTCCCTTGTCCAGGGTCTGTGTTCTTTTGCCCATCTTAATCTTTTCTTTTTATTGGCCAGTCTGAAATATGGCTATTTCTTTGCAAATCTGCCTAGAAGGCCAGCATCCCGGTGTCGCCTCTTCACTGTTGACCTTGAGACCGGTGTTTTGCGGGTATTATTTAATGAAGCTGCCAGTTGAGGACTTGTGAGGTGTCTGTTTCTCAAACTTGACACTCTAATGTACTTGTCCTCTTGCTCAGTTGTGCACCGGGGCCTCCCACTCCTCGTTCTATTCTGGTTAGCGCCAGTTTGTACGAGTTCTTCAGTTTCTTGGCAATGTCTTGCATGGAATTTTGGGAACTCCTTCAATACTGTTGGAAAAGCATTCCTCATGAAGCTGGTTGAGAGAATGCCAAGAGTGTGCAAAGCAGTCATCAAGGCAAAGGGTGGCTACTTTGAAGAATCATAAATACATTTTGATTTGTTTAACACTTTTTTGATTATTACTCGATTCCATATATGTTATTTCATAGTTGTGATGTCTTCACTATTATTCTACAATGTTGAAAATAGTCAAAATAAAGAAAAACCCCTGAATGAGTAGGTGTGTCCAAACTTTTGACTGGTACTGTATGTCAAATGATTGATACACTTGATAAAGATGAGCAAAAATGACTATAATTTCAATATTTTTTAGCATACAATATAGCTCAGTGTATTAATTATTTATTGCATATATTATTTTATACTAATACAATTGCTCAGAGAAAAATATATTTTGTTTAGGTAGCACATTTTTTTAAATTAACAATTTTTTTCTTAAAAGGTTGGGGTCAAGTTTCAGCATCCCCAGGATCAGTGGAAGCAAAATAATCCCATAACATCAAAGATCCACCTCCATATTTTACAGTGGGTATGGGGTTCATTTCTGCTAATGCATTCTCATTATGACGTCAAACCCCTCACTAGTGCACTGGGCCAAAGAGCTCTGTTTTCATGTAATCTGACCAAAGCACGGATTCCAATTCAAGTGCCAATGCCATTTAGCAAACGTGTTGCATGACATGAAAATAGAGCTCTTTGACCATGCACACGTGGAAGGATTCTGTATAGAGGAATGGTCTAAGATCCCTCCCAATTCGTTCTCCAACTCATAAAGCATTTTAGAAAAAGGCCCAGTGCCGTTATCCTCACAAGGTGAGCAATTGAAAGTTATTGAAAATAGTGGTGTCACTGTTTTTACCCTGACCTTTTTGAGAAAAAAGGTATTACTTGTTATTCAAAATCTCTTTCTCTGAGAAACTGTGTTAGATTAAAATAATATAATCCTCCCCCCCCAAAAAAATGTGCATACAATATAGCTCAGTATTTGAATTATTTATTTTATACAGTCATTTTTTATCATCCTTATCAAGGGTGTCAATGATTTTGGACCCCACTGTACATACAGTGTGTGTGTGTGTACATTTGTCTATGTGTGTGTGTTTGTGATGGTGTACTCACAGTGTCTGTGTGTGTGTTGTCGCGCGTGTGCATCCATATCTGAATGTGTTTGCTTCAACAAATGTACACCTTTATTATTATTCATGAGTCATTCTCTAAGGCAACAAGACATTTTACAACCTGCTGACAATGTTCACATCATGCTTGTGTTGCCATTTAGATGAATGTGGTGCTGCATTGTGTTTTTAAGGCACTGAAACTTTGTCATGAGCAATTTCAATTATTCCCAGAGATACAATCTGTCCTCAAATTCCGATAATGCTAGTATTTTTTAAATGTTGCCTTTATTTAACTTGGCAAGTCAGTTAAGAACAAATTCTTATTTTCAATGACAGCCTAGGAACAGTGGGTTCAGGGGCCGAACGACAGATTTGTAACTTGTCAGCTGGGGGATCCAATCTTGCAACCTTGCGATTACTAGTCCAAGGCTCTAACCACTAGGCTACGTAAACATTCTTCTAATGTGGCTTTGTTTACACATGCAGCTCAATTCTGATATATATTTTTTTCAAATCAGTCTTTTGACCAATCAGATTAGACTGAAAAAGATCTGATGTGAAAAGATAGGATGTGATTGGTCAAAAGACCCATTAGTGGAAAGTATATTATATTTGGGCTTCCTATGTAAAAGCAGCTTATGTGAAATACTGCTTTCGGTCCCAATTAACAGCACAGATCTTACAAGCTGAAAAGCCCTAAACGGGTCAAACAGTTGCAGGGTCTATGCGTATGACAGTGTATACACAGTGTAATTAAACTGTACAAACATGATATTACCATGTTGTTACTATATAAGGCATACAAGCATTTCGCTACACCCGCAATAACATCTGCTAAACACGTGTATGTATCCAATAAAATTTGATTCAGACCCCTTCACTTTTTTCCACATTTTGGTACATTACAGCCTCATTCTAAAACGTATTAACTCATTTTTCCCTCATCAATCTACACACCATACTCCATAAGGACAAAGCAAAAACAGTTAGAAATGTTAGCAAATGAATAAAAACTTTTTTTTTAAATGATATCACATTTACATAGGTATTCAGACCCTTTACTTAGCAACTTTGGCAGCGATTACACCCTTGGGTCTTCTTCGGTATGATTGGGAACCGTATTTAGGTAGCCTGAGTTCGCTTTGTCTTTCGTGGGTGATTGTTCCTGTCTCTGTGTAGTTTCACCAGATAGGTTTCACATTCCGTTTGTTGTTTTTGTATTTATAAGTTATTTCATGTATCGCCGTTTTCTTCATTAAAGATCATGATTAACCACCACGCTGCATTTCGGTCTGACTCTCTTTCGGCAAACGAAGAACGCCGTTACACTTACCCTGTGATAATCATTTCTTTTTTTAAAAGCTGTTATGAAAAGAAAATCTCAAATACATTTAAGTACAATATATAAAAAAATATATTTTGTTTTTGTTATCTAATGTTTTTTCTTAACGATTCTGGTGATTTTTATATTCAAAATCTCAACATTTGCTAAAACTGCATCAAAACCTCAGGAAAGGTGCTAGCATCCCTTGACTTTAACTGAACAAAACTAGCTAGCTAGCTTTTGGAGGGTTCGAAGAGTGGACCGTCAACTATAATAATAGACGTGACTTTATTCATGACAGGCAAGGCAACCACCATCTCCATCATTGCTGCTCAGGAATGCGAACAGTGAGTACTGAACTGTCTGAAACGTCATTACCATTACCCAGGCTTTTACACATCTTAGACATTTACTTTTGCTTTGTGGATGTAGTTAGTGGGAATGGGGCTTCTCCCGCCGCTCAATGCGGGCCAAAGACTTGGCTTCTACAAGATGGAAGCGACTAACTAAACTACATCCATTTTATGTGTATGGCTGCCTTGCAGTATGCATGCAGAATAAAATCATGGATATGGGGTTCTGCTGTGACTTCTAAAATGTTGTCACTGAGAGTGAAGGACACATGAATGGACATAATTTACAAGTAAATGTAGGCCTAAATGCTTTTTCGTTTGCAATTTGTGGGTTAGGCTCCTGTTGAATCATGAGAATAGACAACATCCCTTTGAATGCATTTGATTTATCAAACTAAAATGTAATTTTGGTTAGACTAACATTTTGAACTTTTCTAACATTTTGAACTTTTCTAACATTTTGAACTGCATTTTTCAGTCATTTTTATTTTTTATATATAATGTGTGTGTAATAATACTTCACATAATAACATTATTTTGTGTCTGTGTTTGCACGCGCCACTCATTGAAAGACTTGTAAATCCATTGTGAAAGGTTTGCGTCTTGAAATATTTGGATGAAATCAGTCCATATATTTCTCACCTATCAGTTGTGGATGCTACATCGGTCTATGGCAGAGTTGAGTTGAGCAGTGTGTCATTATGTCGGATGATGGGAAATATGTATGTTGCCATCAGAGGCTATCTGGCAATTCCACACCAGCGGGAGTGGAAAATAATGTTGGTATCTCAATTCTCACACAGGAATTTCATTGGTAGGAAGGATGTTTAACATTTTTATCACAAACCATTTTTGAGAATATCCTGATGAAAGTGGCCATTTTAAACAATTTTTAGACCTATACATTCCCTCCTGTAAGACCCGATGATCAATGAACTTTAGTTTACGATTGTAACCATTGTAACCACAGCATATTCGTCAGAAGCCTTATTACACTACGCCAGCCATGACTGGCTGGGCGTCGAGGCATGTGCATCGGGGAAGGTTGTCCCTCCTACCCTATAAAGGGCCCAATGCAGCATATCTAAGTCATTCAAAAATAAGCCACACCTCTTCCTCACTCATACTATCAGAGAACCGGGTTACAGTCGTAACCTAAAGTTATCTTTCAAGTATTTGTTTCGGTATTTGACTTATGGCTTATACTGACTCCTGTATTGTCAGACACACTTATCCTGACGACCGACACGTCCTGCAGGTCAACACCAAGAGCTGGTGGGGATTGAGCCACGCCTGTGTGTTCGGTTTCAGATTCCCCGGCAGGAGGCTTGGTGGCCTGGCCTGAGGGGATAAATTAATCTTCATCTCCATCCGATTATTCCAAAAGGAGCCCGTCGGAAAACCCTGAAAACCCTGCGTGACTCGCTAGCCTGAGATGGAGGCTCTTCACAGAGATGAAGGCACAGTGTGGACAGGAGCCGGGGGAGGCTAATGCTTCCTGGGCATGTTGCAGCCCAAGGCATGCAGAGAACACCAAGTGGGTGTCCTTGGCCAATATCTTATTTCCACAGGAGCAGATTCGTCCCGGGAGCTTCACCTCGTTTGGGTTGGGAGATGCTTGGATGCTATGTTTTTAGTTGTCAGAAAAAAACTAGCGTGTTAGGCTAGTCTGATAGCTAGCGATTAGAGTTTGTTATCTCTGACAGTGACACTCGGTGAGATGGCCGGATACCATTATCGAAAGGAGTTGTTAGAAAATATATCTTGGTGTAGCTAATAAAAACTTTTCTTGTCAAAGTAAAAATAAAAAATAAAAACAAGCTAGCTAGCTAGCGCGGTGGCAAGCTTGCCGATGACTAGTCACTGTTTGGATACAGCTATCTTGGTCGTGAAGGAATTAGCCGTGTCACAGCTGAACCTGTTCTTCTCTCAAATTATTTTCCTCTAGCTGTGGTGAAGGGAAAGGAAAATTGTCACCACCGCACAATCCCGAGAATAGCGCCCGGTGAGTGAGTTGTATGCTTATGTTGGTGGACAGTTGAGCTATTTCTGGAAAATTCAGTCTTGTCAAGGTAAGCTTTCTGATGAAAATTGAGCAGAGGTTTGATTGACTTAGAGACGCTGCATAGTTGGGCCCTGTATAGGGTAGAAGGGACACCCTTCCCAGACGCACACGTCTCGTCCCAATCATGGCTGGTGTAGTGTAATATACATTTTCTGATGAATAAGCTGGGGGCATATCCCATAATGAAATACCGAAATAAATACTTGAAAGAGAACCATACAGATGGTTCCTCCTTTAAAAGTTGCGAGCTTGCACCGCAGGACTTAGAGGTACCCAGCGTCACGGCTTCATTGCTCCAGACCACCACAAGGGGGAATTATGCATTTGGATCCCAATGTTTTTATATGACCAATCACATCGAGTGGTTCCAATGACAAATTTTGACATAAGCTACTGGTCCCTGGTGGCGTTCTTCAACAAAGATGGCTGACAAAACATTACCTAAGTAGTTATAACATCATAACAAGTCAAGCTAAAAATGTACAATTGAGAGGAATATGTTAGTTAGCATAGAGACAAACGTTTGTGCATATTTTTGTCATGAAGTTAATTTTTGAAAAGCACTATTTCGAAAGTTATCTGACTAGCTAACATTAGCCAGCTAGCTAGTGTTAGGAGAATGAATTTGTCATTTCTGTTGTTCAATGATTTAGGGACTCCTGAGAAAATCAGCAAAACAAGCTGTTGTCTTGCGAAACAGTGGATGTAAAGAATCTAGCTAGCTAAAGCATTTACTGCAAATTGAATGTACAATTGTGTAAGCTTGCCTTGCAATGCAGCTGAAGTAACATAGCTAGCTAGCTATTTACTTGCTTATTGAAACGGTCTGAATTTACAAACTGACAATCTGACAATGCTCTGAATGTATGAGCGTCACATAAACCTAGAGATTTTTTCATTTTTCATGGAATAGAAACAGTATAATATAAATCAAAAATAATTAAGCAAGTACCTGTCAAAGGTTTGAACATACATACAGTTGAAATCAGAAGTTTACATTCGTTTTTCAACCACTCCACAAATTTCTTGTTAATTCTTATGGCTGCAATCCCATTAACGGGATGATATGACAACATCCAGTGAAAGTGCAGGGCGCCAATTCCAAAACATCAAAAATCTCATAATTAAAATTCCTCAAACATACATATATCTCATAAGATTTTAAAGCTAATCTTGTTGTTAATCCCACCACATTGTCCGATTTCAAATATGCTTTACAGCATTATGTTAGGTCACCACTTGGCCACAGAAAAACACAGCCATTTTTCCAGCCAAAGATTTTCCAGCCAGAGTCACAAAAACCACAACTAGAGATAAAATGAATCACTAACCTTTGACTTCATAGGCAATTAGGCACTTTCCCATGTTTACTACAGTATGTATTGTAGACTGCACAGTAGCCTAATAAATAAATAAACACATTTTGTTAATAAAGTAATGATAAAAGATACTCTTTCAAAATGCAGATGTTGATTTAGTTATGGATCCATAACAAATTACTATGGAAATAAATATCACCGATTCACATAAATATTGGAACAAAGTTGTCTAATGAAGGAAAACAATTTAGAATCCTCCAATCCTGTAGCCTACTCCCAACAATCACATTGTACAGCGCCATATTTTCCATTCCATCCTAATGGAAACCCTGAGGGTTTAGTTTTTCTCTGAATAGAAACACCATAATATTAATCAAATTAATTTAGCCACATTTCTTAAAATGAATTCCATATACTATGTTATTACAAAAAAAGCTTTTAAATTCTCTGGTAATGCCAATACGGAGTACTATCAAATGCTTCTCCAAGATTACCTCTGGTGGTAAAACTAGCAATAATAAATGTCTGAGAATTAAATGACGTGCCACAGAATGCTGCAGGAGCACACAAGGTGTGACGCAGAATGACTCAACTTTTAAAGGAGGAACTACTGTACATAATACAGAAAACATATTGATGTCATTATACTCCTTATAGTGTGCTCTAAAATATGGAGTATGTTTTGATTCTGAAATACACATTTTCAGACTAATTTATTCAAGATTAAAGATATGTATATTAACCATTTACTGCATTGGGCAAATCAGTGTCACACAGAGTGTTTCTTGGGAGTCTTAAACAAATCTCCTTTGAAACAAAAGTATACACCTCACACACATGACTATGGGCTTAAAATGAGGAAGACACTTGTATCATGTCAGATATAGAGTTGAAATGTATTACATTTTGAGGTTGCATCACAATATTGCACTTTATATATATACTGCATTGGGCAAAAATATTTTTTGCTCCTGCTGGCGGAATCACTTTATCGCTTGTGTATTTTGGCTACTGTACATTGATATTTACATTTGGTGAAAGATTTGTGTAATTTGCAGTTAATAGCCTATGTCACTGTGGTTGTTGGAGCTGTTGTATGATGAACTTGGGTTTCATCAGATTCATCTTTGAGAAAATCAGTCTTTGATAATAGCCCGTGCTTACCCAGCCACGATCTCACTGCACATCACTAGTGTATGTGCAGGCGTGTGTGTGTATGTATGTGTCTATGTGTGCATTTGTGTGTTTGTGTGCGTGTGTCTGTGTGTATGTTCCTGCTTAGTGTGCACTTGGTACCGTTTACAGGGATGAGAAAACCAGACACAGGGGCCCTTTGAGTTGTGGAGAAAATTAAATGAGTCAGGAAGCAAATTCATAAATTATTTGATTTCCATCTCCAGGCGTGAGCCACTGAATTCTCTGGTATAACAAACTCAGCACAAGTGCCTCTGGCACGCAGTTAAGTGCACAATAATGCAGCATATCATTTTAATGCAGATTCTCCCAGCAAGGGTAATGGAACAGCAGTTGCGTTGGCAGCATTGACAGCATCTGGGTAATATTTGTTTTCTGAATTTAGATGCTACTTTTTAACATGGCTGATTATTCCAACATTCTACTCTGTAAGTAGCCTACATTTGCAAGCTCATGTGTATATTTTGTTGTATACTGGAGGGCAGAAAAAGCTAAAGAAATATGTAACGTGACACTAATGCTGTCAGGCTTCATGGATAATATTGACTTTATGAGCGATGGCGTAGCAGTAAGTCGTCCTGTCGTGTCCCTGTATATATCGTTTCTTTTTTGTTTTTTACATATTTTTCTCTGCATATCTCTTTAAAAACTCTCCAAATACTCTCCTGCAACCCGCCTCACCCAATGTAGCTATTATTCCTAAAGTATTTATATTTACTTCGGAACCCCTCAACTGAAGCTAGCCAGCTAACCACCAGCTATGCTAGCAGTCTTCAGCTAACCGGTCATCAGCTAACCTGTAGTTCGGAAAGCTCTCGCCAGTTCGAACAACGCGACTCTAACCAGAGCATAACGGACCTATTTATTTTTCATCCCCGGATTCCCACCGCAAACGGAACATTTTTCAGCTGGATTTTTCAGCTGGATCTTCACAACTAGCTATCTGGCTAGCGTTTCCACCCACTTAGCTTGAAGCTAGCCCGGCCTGCGCACCTGTGCTACCACCGTAGCATACTCCTGAGCTACAATACCCGGGCCCATGACCGGTCTATCGATGTCACCGCATGAAGAGGAATAAACAGACTCACCCCATCGCGACGTCCCCCAAAGGCTAACTCTCTAGCCCTCGCTATCTCCAAGCTTGCTAATTCGGCCTGCTAACTGCTAGCTTGTCCAGCTCCGGTCCGCTAACTGCTACCTTGTCTAGCCCGGGCCTACAAACTGTTAGCTTGTTAGCACAGGCCTGCTAACCGCCTGAATCGCCGCGTCCCAAACGCTCACCGGACCCATATTTACTTTCTATCTCTTTTGACTTTGAATTTGTTTATACCTTCCGGAAACCTGCCTCACCCAATGTGATACGGAATCGCTATTATTTTTTTTATTTTTAGAACACACTCAAGAACCTCCAGAAGCTAACCAGCTAACTAGCTACAAGCTATTTAGTCATTGTTAGTTTTTTTTTACCTGGATAACACTCGCCAGTCCAGCTTCCCTGCCCCATCCACCGCTGCCCCCTGGACACTGATCTCTTGGCTACATAGCTGATGCACGCTGGACTGTCCATTAATCACGGTACTCCATTCTGCTTGTTTGTTTTATCTGTTGGCCCCGTTGCCTAGTCTACGCCATTTTACCTGCTGTTGTTGGGCTAGCTGATTAGCTGTTGTCTCACCTACTGTTTTAGCTAGCTTTCCCAATTCAACACCTGTGATTACTGTATGCCTCGCTGTATGTCTGTCTCAAATGTCAATATGCCTTGTATACTGTTGTTCAGGTTAGTTATCATTGTTTTAGTTCACAATGGAGCCCCTAGTTCCACTCTTCATACCCCTGATAACTCCTTTGTCCCACCTCCCACACATGCGGTGACCTCACCCATTACTACCAGCATGTCCAGAGATACAACCTCTCTCATCATCACCCAGTGCCTGGGCTTACCTCCGCTGTACCCGCACCCCATCATACCCCTGTCTGCGCATTATGCCCTGAATATATTCTACCATGCCCAGAAACCTGCTCCTCTTATTCTCTGTCCCCAACGCTCTAGGCGACCAGTTTTGATAGCCTTTAGCCGCACCCTCATACTACTCCTTCTCTGTTCCGCGGGTGATGTGGAGGTAAACCCAGGCCCTACATGTCCCCAGGCACCCTCATTTGTTGACTTCTGTGATCGAAAAAGCCTTGGTTTCATGCATGTCAACATCAGAAGCCTCCTCCCTAAGTTTGTTTTACTCACTGCTTTAGCACACTCTGCTAACCCTGATGTCCTTGCTGTGTCTGAATCCTGGCTCAGGAAGGCCACCAAAAATTCAGATTTCCATACCCAACTATAACATCTTCCGTCAAGATAGAACTGCCAAAGGGGGAGGAGTTGCAGTCTACTGCAGAGATAGCCTGCAAAGTAATGTCATACTTTCCAGGTCCATACCCAAACAGTTCGAACTACTAATTTTGAAAATTACTCTCTCCAGAAATAAGTCTCTCACGGTTGCCGCCTGCTACCGACCCCCCTCAGCTCCCAGCTGTGCCCTGGACACCATTTGTGAATTGATCGCCCCCCATCTAGCTTCAGAGTTTGTTCTGTTAGGTGACCTAAACTGGGATATGCTTAACACCCCGCCAGTCCTACAATCTAAGCTAGATACCCTCAATCTCACACAAATCATCAAGGAACCCACCAGGTACAACCCTAACTCTGTAAACAAGGGCACCCTCATAGACGTCATCCTGACCAACTGGCCCTCCAAATACACCTCCGCTGTCTTCAACCAGGATCTCAGCGACCACTGCCTCATTGCCTGTATCCGCTACGGAGCCGCAGTCAAACGACCACCCCTCATCACTGTCAAACGCTCCCTAAAACACTTCTGTGAGCAGGCCTTTCTAATCGACCTGGCCCGGGTATCCTGGAAGGACATTGACCTCATCCCGTCAGTTGAGGATGCCTGGTCATTCTTTAAAAGTAACTTCCTCACCATTTTAGATAAGCATGCTCCGTTCAAAAAATGCAGAACTAAGAACAGATACAGCCCTTGGTTCACCCCAGACCTGACTGCCCTCGACCAGCACAAAAACATCCTGTGGCGGACTGCAATAGCATCGAATAGTCCCCATGATATGCAACTGTTCAGGGAAGTCCGGAACCAATACACGCAGTCAGTCAGGAAAGCTAAGGCCAGCTTCTTCAGGCAGAAGTTTGCATCCTGTAGCTCCAACTCCAAAAAGTTCTGGGACACTGTGAAGTCCATGGAGAACAAGAGCACCTCCTCCCAGCTGCCCACTGCACTGAGGCTAGGTAACACGGTCACCACTGATAAATCCATGATTATCGAAAACTTCAATAAGCATTTCTCAACGGCTGGCCATGCCTTCGCCTGGCTACTTCAACCTCGGCCAACAGCTCCGCCCCCCCCCGAAGCTCCTCGCCCAAGCCTCTCCAGGTTCTCCTTTACCCAAATCCAGATAGCAGATGTTCTGAAAGAGCTGCAAAACCTGGACCCGTACAAATCAGCTGGGCTTGACAATCTGGACCCTCTATTTCTGAAACTATCTGCCACCATTGTCGCAACCCCTATTACCAGCCTGTTCAACCTCTCTTTCATATCGTCTGAGATCCCCAAGGATTGGAAAGCTGCCGCAGTCATCCCCCTCTTCAAAGGGGGAGACACCCTGGACCCAAACTGTTACAGACCTATATCCATCCTGCCCTGCCTATCTAAGGTCTTCGAAAGCCAAGTCAACAAACAGGTCACTGACCATCTCGAATCCCACCGTACCTTCTCCGCTGTGCAATCTGGTTTCCGAGCCGGTCATGGGTGCACCTCAGCCACACTCAAGGTACTAAACGATATCATAACCGCCATCGATAAAAGACAGTACTGTGCAGCCGTCTTCATCGACCTTGCCAAGGCTTTCGACTCTGTCAATCACCATATTCTTATCGGCAGACTCAGTAGCCTCGGTTTTTCGGATGACTGCCTTGCCTGGTTCACCAATTACTTTGCAGACAGAGTTCAGTGTGTCAAATCGGAGGGCATCCGGTCCTCTGGCAGTCTCTATGGGGGTGCCACAGGGTTCAATTCTCGGGCCGACTCTTTTCTCTGTGTATATCAATGATGTTGCTCTTGCTGCGGGCGATTCCCTGATCCACCTCTACGCAGACGACACCATTCTATATACTTTCGGCCCGTCTTTGGACACTGTGCTATCTAACCTCCAAACAAGCTTCAATGCCATACAACACTCCTTCCGTGGCCTCCAACTGCTCTTAAACGCTAGTAAAACCAAATGCATGCTTTTCAACCGGTCGCTGCCTGCACCCGCATGCCCGACTAGCATCACCACCCTGGATGGTTCCGACCTAGAATATGTGGACGTCTATAAGTACCTAGGTGTCTGGCTAGACTGCAAACTCTCCTTCCAGACTCATATCAAACATCTCCAATCGAAAATCAAATCAAGAGTCGGCTTTCTATTCCGCAACAAAGCCTCCTTCACTCACGCCGCCAAGCTTACCCTAGTAAAACTGACTATCCTACCGATCCTCGACTTCGGCGATATCATCTACAAAATGGCTTCCAACACTCTACTCAGCAAACTGGATGCAGTCTATCACAGTGCCATCCGTTTTGTCACTAAAGCACCTTATACCACCCACCACTGCGACTTGTATGCTCTAGTCGGCTGGCCCTCGCTACATATTCGTCGCCAGACCCACTGGCTCCAGGTCATCTACAAGTCCATGCTAGGTAAAGCTCCGCCTTATCTCAGTTCACTGGTCACGATGGCAACACCCATCCGTAGCACGCGCTCCAGCAGGTGTATCTCACTGATCATCCCTAAAGCCAACACCTCATTTGGCCGCCTTTCGTTCCAGTACTCTGCTGCCTGTGACTGGAACGAATTGCAAAAATCGCTGAAGTTTCCCTCACCAACTTCAAACATCAGCTATCTAAGCAGCTAACCGATCGCTGCAGCTGTACATAGTCTATTGGTAAATAGCCCACCCTTTTTCACCTACCTCATCCCCATACTGTTTTTATTTATTTACTTTTCTGCTCTTTTGCACACCAATATCTCTACCTGTACATGACCATCTGATCATTCATCACTCCAGTGTTAATCTGCAAAATTGTAATTATTTGCCTACCTCCTCATGCCTTTTGCACACATTGTATATAGACTCCCCCTTTGTTTTCTACTGTGTTATTGACTTGTTAATTGTTTACTCCATGTGTAACTCTTTGTTGTCTGCTCACACTGCTATGCTTTATCTTGGCCAGGTCGCAGTTACAAATGAGAACTTGTTCTCAACTAGCCTACCTGGTTAAATAAAGGTGAAATAAAAATAAAAATAAATAAAAAATTTACCTGTTGAATGGATGGCTGCTTTGACTAATGAGCTTCTGAGATTTCATTTTCTTAACTCTTGGTTTTCAGTGGACAAAATTAAAATATCTACGAAGGGAGGGATGAGAAATGGATAATTATTGAAAACGTTGTCAAATCCCTGTGGGCATATTGCAGGCTTTATGGGAACATTTGTCAACACAGGTTTTTTTCTCCCTCTCTTTAACCAAGGCATTTGTTTCTCTCATGTATTCCATGTACAGTTCCAGTCAAAAGTTTGGACACACCTACTCATTCAAGGGTTTTTCTTGACTTTGACTATTTTCTACATTGTAGAATAATAATGAAGACATCAAAATTATGAAATAACACATATGTAGTAACCAAAAAAGTGTTAAACAAATCTAAATATAATTGAGATTTGAGATTCTTCAAAATAAAATTTTGTTCTTAACTGACTTGCCTAGTAAAATAAATGTTTTTTTAAAGTAGCCACCCTTTGCATTGATGACAGCTTTGCACACTCTTGGCATTCTCTCAACCAGCTTCATGAGGAGTGCTTTTTCAACACTCTTGAAGGAGTTCCCACAAATCCTGAACACTTGTTGACTGCTTTTCCTTCACTCTGTGGTCCAACTCATCCCAAACCATCTCAATTGTCTTGAGGTCGGGTGATTGTAGAGGCCAGGTCATCTGATACAGCACTCCATCACTCTCCTTGGTCAAATAGCCCTTACACAGCCTGGAGGTGTGTTTTTGGTCATTGTCCTGTTGAAAAACGAATGATAGTCCCACTATTCGCAAACCAGATGGGATGGCGTATCGCTGCAGATTGCTGTGGCAGCCATCCTGGTTAAGTCTTCCTTGAATTCTAAATAAATCACTGACAGTGTCATCAGCAAAGCATTCCCACACCATCACACCTCCTCCTCCATGCTTCACGGTGGGAACCACACATGCGGAGATCATCCATTCACCTACTCTGCGTCTCACAAAGACATGACGGTTGGAACTAAAAATCTCAAATTTGGACTAATCAGAACAAAGGACAAATTTCCGCCAGTCTAATGTTCGTTGATCGTGTTTCTTGACCCAAGCAAGTCTCTTCTTATTACTGGTGTTCTTTAGTAGTGGTTTCTTTGCAGCAATTCAACCGTGAATGCCTGATTCATGCAGTCTCCTCTGAACTGTTGATGTTGAGATTAGTCTGTTACTTGAACTCTGTGAAGCATTTATTTTGGCTGCAATCTGAGGTGCAGATAACTCTAATGAACCTATCCTCTGCAGCAGAGGTAACTCTGGGTTTTCCTTTCCTGTGGCGGTCATCACGAGAGCCAGTTTCATCATAGCGCTGGATGTTTTTTGCGACTGCACTTGAAAAAACGTGCAAAGTTCTTGACATTTTCTGGATTGACTGAGCTTCATGTCTTATAGTAATGATGGACTGTTGTTTTTCTCTGCTTATTTGAGCTGTTCTTGCCATAAAATTGACTTGGTCTATTACTAAATAGGGCTATCTTCTGTATAACACCCGACCTTGTCAAAACACAACTGATTGGATCAAATGCATTAAGAAGGTAAGAAATTCCACAAGTTAACTTTTAACAAGGCACACCTGTTAATTGAAATGCATTCCAGGTGACTACCTCATGAAGGTGGTTGAGAGAATGCCAAGAGTGTGCAAAGCTGTCATTAGGCAAAGGGTGGCTACTTTGAAGAATCTCAATATTAAAATATATTTTGATGTAACACTTTTTTTTGGGTTACTACATGATTCCATATGTGTTTTTTCACAATTTTTATGTTTTCACTATTAATCTACAATGTAGAAAATAGCAAAAATAAAGAAAAACCCTAGAATGAGTAGTTGTGTCCATACTTTTGGCTGGTACTGTATATGCACACTTCTTTCTCATTCACAAGTATACGTTTATTGTCACATGCAGTGAAATGCTTAACTTGTATACTATACCAACAGTGCAGTAATCAATATAAAAATAATATAACAAATAACAAAAAAATGTATATATAACAAAGAAAACACGTGGAATAAGAAATAATCGTGGAAGCTATATAGAGGGTCAGTTTCAATACCACATTTACAATGTGCAGGGACACTTGAGTAGTTTGAGGTAGATATATAGGTGGGGGATTTGGATAAATGACTGGAAGCAGGATAAATAATAATAGTACTTACGTTCTGAAATCTTTCTCTGATTTATCATCTAAATGGTCCCAGAGATAACATGAAGTGTATTTTTGTTAGAAAAAAATCATTTTTCATATCATACAAAGTAGAGGTCGACCGATTATGATTTTTCAACACCGATACCGATTATTGGAGGACCATTGTAATAATGACAATTACAACAATACTGAATGAACACTTATTTTAACTCAATATAATACATCAATAAAAATCTATTTAGCCTCAAATAAATAATGAAACATGTTCAATTTGGTTTAAATAATGCAAAAACAAAGTGTTGGAAAATTAAAAGTGCAATATGTGCCATGTAAAAAAGCTAACGTTTGAGTTCCTTGCTCAGAACATGAGAACATATGAAAGTTGGTGGTTCCTTTTAACATGAGACTTCAATATTCCAAGGTAAGAGGTTTTAGGTTGTAGTTAATATTGTATTTATAGGACTATTTCTCTCTATACCATTTGTATTTCATATACCTTTGACTATTGGATGTTCTTATAGGCACTATAGTATTGCCAGTGTAACAGTATAGCTTCCGTCCCTCTCCTCGCTCCTCCCTGGGCTCGAACGAGGAACACATCGACAACAGCCACCCTCGAAGCAGGGTTACCCATGCAGAGCAAGGGGAATAACTACTCCAAGTCTCAGAGCGAGTGACGTTTGAAACACTATTAGCGCGCACCCCTCTAACTAGCTAGCCATTTCACATCGGTTACACCAGCCATTAGGCTGATAGGCTTGAAGTCATAAACAGCGCTGTGCTTGCTACAAGCTGCTGGCAAAACACACAAACGTGCTGTTTGAATGAATGCTTACGAGCCTGCTGCTGCCTACCATCGCTCAGTCAGACTGCTCTATCAAATCATAGACTTAATTATAACATAACAAACAGAAATACGAGCCTTTGGTCATTAATATGGTTGAATCCAGAAACTATCATTTCGAAAACAAAACGTTATTATTTCTGTGAAATACGGAACCGTTCGTTATTTCATCTAACGGGTGGCATCCCTAAGTCTAAATATTCTTGTTACATTGCACACCCTTCAGTGTTATGTCATAATTAATTAAAGAATTTGTTTTAACTGACTTTCCTAGTTAAATAAAGGTTAAATAAAAATATATATGCATGTGAACATCAGGCACAATGGTTTACACTAGTTACCTCAGCCACAATGTCAAAATGGTCTATATTGTACAAATCTGTTTTTTGGATTTAATTTAAGGTTACGTTTCAGCATAAGGTTTAGGTTGAAATCACTTTCTAAGAAGAGAAATTGTAGAAATAGGTGGGGTTATGTCTTTGTGGTTGTGGTGACCAGTGACGATCAAGCACAACCCCGATTATAGTGTTTTTTTCTCAGAGATTCCGTGGTGTTACATGTCCTACTTATGTCAGTACACTCGTAACAACCTAATCATTGCAAAACTTATATTCAATCAAATAAGACACATGTAGCAAATAAGCCATTAGATTATTTGTTAACCAAATTCGACACTCTCATTGACCTCTATATATAAACTCCTTGCTTGGTAAAATAAATATAAATAAAAAAAGACGCCACCTGCTGGAGAACACAGATTCTGGGCCCAGTTAACCCTCTCACTTCGCCTCTTCCTGCCTGTTTTTATACATGAACCTAAGCATGATGGGATGTTAGTTGCTTAATTAACTCAGGAATATATATGCACTTTGTTTGACTTTCTATACGCCTTTCACATGGCAACGTAATGCCAGAGACTGTGCTGGTTTGTGTTGGTTTCAGCTGTCCTTTGAAAAGCATGAGCTGGCGCACACCCCAAAAAGTTAGTAGAGATGTTGACTATAGGTGAGTAAACTGTAGACTATAAAAATATAGCCTACAGTTTTGTAAAATATATATAAGCTCCCAATAATATATTGGGGTAAACCAATGTGTCCTTTGGCCACAGTTTTAGCCTATCTCTCAATATCTCTCTCTCTCTCTCTCTCTCCCTATCTCTCCCCTCTTTCTCTCTCCCTCCCTCCCTCCCTCTGTTCCTCTGTTCCTCTGCCTCTAGCCCCTGGGGTTCCAGTTAGCTCTGCAAACTGTCACTTGAAAGTAGCTCTGGTGCTGACAGATTGATTTCTCTCCCTCAAAAGTTTACGTCTCTGCAGATCTATAAATACACACTGCCTAATATTGAGTTCCATTTTGATGGGCAATAGTACCAAAATTGATTGCTAATATGTTTTGAATGCAAACAGCCCGATTCTTTACGGGGTGAGACTATTTACCCGTTATAATAGCACTCAATCAAAAGTCAAGCCATGGTTGATCTGTCATCAGCATTATGTCATTATTATTAAACCTACACAGCACTAAGGTCTAATATACTGAAACAAACACCCCATGCATATCGGAAATATGAAGCCAACAATTGGTATTAAACAAATGCAAAGCTAAACTGTATCTTTTAGTGTGTGTTTAGAGAGAGTTTGTTTGGCTTCTCAATAATATTTTTTAGAGTTCCATCCAATGACACCTTGTCATGTATAGTAGTCCACACATGGGATTCATGTGTATACAATCCCCCCTTCCATTTCCAACAGTGGCGGACTTCCAATTAGGAAGAAGAGGAAATTGCCTCAGGTCTCACTTGATCAGGGGCCTGGTAAACTGGGCATAATAATAAAATATATATACAGTGGGGAGAACAAGTATTTGATACACTGCCGATTTTGCAGGTTTTCCTTCCTACAAAACATGTAGAGGTCTGTAATTTTTATCATAGGTACACTCCAACTGTGAGAGACGGAATCTAAAACAAAAATCATCAAAAGTTCTGCTTTTCTGATGTATCAAATACTTATGTCATGCAATAAAATGCTAATTAATTACTTAAAAATCATACGATGTGATATTCTGGATTTTTGTTTTAGATTCCGTCTCTCACAGTTGAAGTGTACCTATGATAACAATTACAGACCTCTACATGCTTTATAAGTAGGATTACCTGCAAAATCGGAGGTGTATCAAATACTTGTTCTCCCCACTGTATCAGTAATAAACAAAAATACAATAATTTCTTCACTCGTGGCCCCCCCCATTCTCTGCTCGAGGCTCAGCTCAGCTCACTGCTCTTTTCCGGTCTTGCTTCAGCAGGTTGGTTCAGCAGCAGCAAAATCTGCAGATAGCTTCAAAGTTACAAAGGAAATATATGTAAACATACACTACCGTTCAACAGTTTGGGGTCACTTAGAAATGTCCTTGTTTTTGAAAGAAAATCAAATTGTTGTTCATTAAAATAACATAAAATTGATCAGAAATACAGTTTAGACATGGTTAATTTTGAAAATGACTTGTAGCTGGAAACGGATGATTTTTAATTAAAGGAATATCTACATAGGTGTACATAGGTCCATTATCAGCAACCTTCACTCCTGTGTTCCAATGGCACATTGTGTTAGCTAATCCAAGTTGATCATTTTAAAAGGCTAATTGATCATTAGAAAACCCTTTTGCAATTATGTTAGAACAGCTGAAAACTGTTGTCCTGATTAAAGAAGCAATTAAACTGGCCTTCTTTAAACTAGTTGAGTATCTGGAGCATCAGCATTTGTCGGTTCAATTAAAGGCTCAAAATGTCTAGACACAAAGAACTTTCTCCTGAAACTCATCAGTCTACTCTTGTTCTGAGAACTGAAGGCTATTCCATGCGAGACATTGCCAAGAAACTGAAGATTTCGAATAACACTGTGTTCTACTCCCTTCACAGAACAGCGCAAACTGGCCCTAACCAGAATAGAAAGAGGAGTGGAAGGCCCGGTGCACAACTGAGCAAGAGGACAAGTACATTAGAGTGTCAAGTTTGAGAAACAGACACCTCACAAGTCCTCAACTGGCAGCTTCATTAAATAATACCCGCAAAACATCAGTCTCAAGGTCAACAGTGAAGAGGCGACTCCGGGACGCTGGTCTCCCACTCCTCTTTCTATTCTGGCTAGAGCCACTAGCATTAGCCTAGCTATAACGTAAACCAGTAGCATTAGTGCCTCTACTGCTATCGGTGGCATATCATCATCAGTACCAGCTAGCACTAGCAGCAGCGCCGCGGTTACTGATGTCGAACCAGAGAGAGAGCTCTGCGAGGATTATGCCCTCACACTGCCTTCCTAGAGGTCAACTACTACACTGATCTGCTGCCTCTGCTAACTGACTAAGGTGAGAATTCATTCATCCGACCTCATCCTGTCTTTGAATGGTTCTCTCCCTCCTCCACTAAAATATTAAAAATCAAAACTTTAGCAAAACACACATACACATACACACACACACACGCGCGCGTGCACACGCACACACACACACACCCACACACACACACGCCATATAACCATCAGTTGTGTCCCAGCAGCCCTTGGGGTTTTTCAGACTAATGGAACCTGGTCTCCACACACACTGGCACATTAACAGTTACACATTAACAGTTACACATTCATTTAGAGACAACTCTAAGTCCTGCTGGAGGGTGTATGTGTATGTGAGCGTATGTTGGGGCAGGGTCTGTGTTGTTTGCCTTCTCTTGCTGAGACCACTTTTAGCTGCAGTTGTATGAAGCTTTTGATTGGCCACCAGCCTGTGTTTTGTCAAACTATACAAATCCCTCTGGTTCAGGTGCCTTTTCACAAAATCTCCAGGGACAAAAATCCCATCTTAAAGGAATTGTTTTGTCTATGGCCTTCAGGAACCAGTTAGGCTATTACAAAATGACAGAGCATTAAGAACAGAGTTGGCTGCCAACCACCATAATCGACTTATACAATTTTGTGTGTATGTGTATGTGTGTGTGTATGTGTATGTGTGGGTGTGTGCGGGCGTGCGTGCGTGCGTGCGTGAGTGCAGAGTTATTATATTGTGTAGTAAAATCATTATTCTCTGTATTGGACCTTTGTCTGCATGTAATGCCTCTAATACTTGCCTCAATGCTTAATTTCTTGACCAACATTCACTTAGGGATCCAGTTATTCATTATTACGTTTTGTTGGCATGAATAATGTACCATGGTTCAAGCTCTTTAAAACCTGTTTGAGCTAGGGGGCAGCATTTTCACGTTTGGATGAAAAGCGTGCCCAGAGTAAACTACCTGCTACTCAGTCCCAGTTGCTAATATATGCATAGCATTAGTCGATTTGGAAAGAAAACACTAGAAAAATCATAGAAAACCATAGAAAAATCCACCAAGAAGTGGGAAATCTGAGGTTTGTAGTTTTTCAACTCTTGGCCTATCGAATACACAGTGTCTGTGGGGTCATTTTGCACTTCCTAAGGCTTCCACTAGATGTCAACAGTCTTTAGAACCTTGTTTCCGCTAGCGGAACCCCGTTCCTAGACATGCTAACCCCCAGATTTTCTTATCTTTTGGCAATTGCCCATGGCGTTGCACATGGCACTTGTAAATGGCTTCCATTGCTTCTGTTGACTTGTGCCGGTGTCCTTACCCCACCCCTTCCCTAAAAAAGGGAAAATAATTTGGGCTCAAATTAGAGAGGAGCTTGGTACATCCATGGGAGGAATGATTAGAGAGAATAAGAGCTTTTCACCATGTTATGGAATGGGAAGGGCAACATATGCTACCAGGATTCCACACTCCATCCCCCAGGTGGCAGCATCAACCATGTCCAAACCAGGAAGCCTTGATAAGTATATCTGGTTCAGCCAATTAAGATGATCATCAGTCCTTGTCTGAAGTTGCAAGCTGTGAGGCTGCTGGTTTGTTTGGTGGCCATGAGGCCTTTCACTTTGGTTTTGAATCTTTAGTTTAGGCATGCCTGTTTGTAGTTTTCATGTTTGTATATATTTGTGTTGGTCACCATTTAAACATAATAATCCACTTGGGCTCACTGACCCAAGGGAGGCAAGACAGAGCTGGCGCTGGACCTAAGGTAAGGTTGCTGCCCAGAAAACAGGGGACGTCCTGAGGACATTTGGTGACATTCCCATTAGGTCCCTTGAGGGTTTCGACTCAACGTTATCTCACTGACTTTCTGAGAACGTTCTAAGAACATTGTGTGATGGTCCAAAGGGAATGTTCTCTAGGTGACCTTTGTCTAGTCCCCTGTACATCCCCCAGACCATGTAAGGACCTTTTTAGGATGTTGTCAGGATTTGTCAGGATTTTCATTTTACGTCATGTGATGGTCCCAAGGGAATGTTCTCTGGGGGACATTTTTATAGTTCCCGATTTGTCCCTGGGAAATTTGTAGGATGTTTTTGGATCATTGTGTCATGATCCCCTGAAAGTTTTTGAGACGTCGTGTCATGTTCCCCTGTAGGTTTTGTCTAGTTCCCAGTTTGCCCCAGGGACATCCCAGAGGAAGTTTTTAGGGTGTTCTTTGGACGTTGTGCCATGGTCCTCTGGAGTTTTTGTCTAGTTCCCAGTTTGTAACGGGAAGTCCCCAAGGATGTTTTTAAGACTTTCTTGGGACATTGTGTCATGGTCCCCTGAAGGTTTTGTCTAGTTCCTGGTTTGCCCCGGGGAGGTTCCCAAAGACGTTTTTAGGAGGTTCTTGGAATGTTGTGTCATGGCCCCCTGGAGGTCTCCTGTACATTTTTGTGATGTTGTGTCATGGTTCCCTGGAGGTTTTTGTCACGTGATGGTCCCAGGTGTCCCAAACTATTATAAATAAAATAATGAAATGGTATGGGGGGTTTAAGATAAGTGGTATGCTGTTCAGCTAAAATAGTTTAAAAACCTTTAATCAATGACAATATGGTTACATTTGACATGATTACTTAGTAGTGACTTTTCAGTATAACCACACCCAGGATTTGAACTCACAACCTCCAGATTTAGGCTAAGGTGCTCTTTCTGCTGAGACACAAAGTCTGTAGAATTTCAGAAGTCCCCTACACCACATGTCATTCCACTGACGGCCGAGTGTTTGCGGGTTTTCGCTCTTCCCTTGTACTTGATTGATGAATTAAGGTCACTGATTAGTAAAGAACTCTCCCTACCGGGTTGTCTAAGTCTTAACCAAAAACCAGCTGACACTAGGCCTTCAGTGGAATATGCCCTACACATTCATTACCTATAATATACCTCTGCACTTAACAAAAGAGTGCAATCTGCACTGCTATTTTAGTTATCAGTTAATCTGACTATTATCTCATTGATTTAATTTAATTATTTCAGTTATTTGAGTTTGGGTTTTCAGTATAGTTGTCTAATGTTGGAGATATCATTCTGTTTTAATGTTACCCCTGAATCGCTATGATAAATATACTGAACAAATATATAAATGCAACATGCAACATGATTTACAGTTCATATAAAGAAATCAGTCAATTTAAATTAATTCATTAGGCCCTTATCTATGGATTTCACATTACTGGGAATACAGATATGCCCCTGTTGGTCACAGATAACTTTAAAAAAAGGTAGGGGTGTGGAGTTCTCTAGTCTGATATGTTCATTCTTAAGCCTTCAATTTATACAGTTCTTCAAAAGGGGCAGTTGGTCAGGCTGACACGCTCTCTGATGTCACTCACTTGTACGAAGTTATAGAAACAATATCCTCTATAGATTCTAAGATCACATTCCTCTCTTAACATTTTTCATATTTCATACACAACAGGGAGGATGGCGACTTCGTATATGTAGTGTATATACTTTTCAAGTTATTTATTTTATAATAGTTTTAATGACATCACAAAATAACAACTCTTATGACATTATAATTATTTAGATCGCCTTTGACCATTCCCCACATTCTATGTTAGAAATATTGTTCCAGTATTGTTCCAGTATTTAGAAAGTGTAAGTGTTTAGGCGGGAAAATGTCTGTGAACAAGACACATTCCTATGTGAATTTGCAGAGGGAGATAGCTGAAAATTCGAATCCATGATTTACAACAGGGTGTGAGCTGTCAACCCCCCACCAGCTCCCCTCTCCCCACTTCTGTAGGTGAGAGGGGGTCTGGCCGAAGTCATCCACTGCAAAGCTGATCTGACCCATCTTGATCCTCACAGTCATGACAGTCATGACAATCGTCTGTAGCGTCCGAACAGTTTGGCCTACAAACTATTATTATCCCTCTATGGAAAGATTAGACTCTCATGAATATGTGTCTAGTGACTCGTCGCGAAGGTGGTACAGCTGATCTGCCAACTTCTGTCTGTAGCATCCGACCAGTTTGGGCTACACACTAATGGTGAGACTCTCTGTAATGATGAGACTCTCATGAACACGTACATATCGGTTGTTTTGCTTTAGGACACCCACAGGCCTTAGAAGACTCATCTGAAGGTCCCCCGGTACCAGTCCCAAAAATATAGTGACAGACTGTTTAGTGACAAAAATTTGTGGTTAAATACATGTTTCTTAGTGGGAAACTGAGCAAGAGACATTAAACTTTTTGCAACTGTTGACAGGGTAACCTGATGCAGCAAGCAGCATTGATCAACTTTTAAATTTCTCTGATAAAACAGAATGCAATGCACTTCTTTAATTTCTTTACATTCCCAACAGTAACTTAGTAGTTCGCCATACTTGTAAATAATTTGTTTGTAATTACCTTGTAATAATGTTCCTGTTATGGTGAATAAAAAGTTGGCTACGGTTAAACTCAAAATGTTGTCAGATGTTGTGGTAATTATATGAGCTGGCTAGCCAGCTAGATAGCAATAAACCACAACATTATCTAGAATGCATCAGTTTGGAAGTGGTTTTGTCGCAAAATCCTGCAACCTACTGTACAGTTCACCAGTAGCATCTAAAATAAGGTTACACACACACTTAATTCGATGGTTGTTAAAATCCAAATAAACTTGTCAACAGTTATGCTGCTCGTGACTTTTATTCACCCTTCAATTTGCATTGAAACATATCATTTTAGGACATCGAAAATCTTCATAAGAGCACATTGAGCTGCTAGGTGTGTGTGTGTGTGTGTGTGTGTGTGTGTGTGTGTGTGTGTGCGTGTGCGTGTGCGTGTGCGCGTGCGCGTGCGCGTGCGCGTGCGTGTGTGTGTGTGTGTGTGTGTGTGTGTGTGTGTGTGTGCGTGTGCGTGTGCGTGTGTGTGTGTGTGTGTGTGTGTGTGTGAAAGAGGAAGAGAGAGAGAGATAGAGACAGAAAAAGAGAGAATGAGAGAGCGATAGAACGTGACAAGGAGAGAGAAAGAGGTGCTTTGGTGTGTAATGTTTTATTTAGGCTCTCTGCAGGTCTCTCTCTCATAGGGTAGACAGCCCCTAGGCTGATGCAAGCTTCCTCCCTCAATTATGTTGTCACGCTTGGGAAATGATGTCTCTCTTTTATCCTTGATTCACTTTTACAGCCCGTCTTTGTTTTCTTGGCTCCTGGCCTAAGCCTGTTTGATGTCTCTTCATCTCCCTCACTGTCCTTCAACACGTTTTCTTTGTCCTGAAGGTCCCACTTGGGAAGAGTGCACACTCTTCCTCTTTGTGTTTGTGCTGGCTGTCTGCTTTGTGGTCTAACCTAGATGGAGGTGAAACATTTGGAGAGGTGTTGGGTCTGGCCAGGTCTAAGCACTTCAAGCCAATCAAGTAGACTTTTAGACCTAACATAGCAAAGGTGCAGTGATCTACTCTTGTGTGATGAGTAGCCTTGCCTTTTAGAAGAATCATTTCAACTAAGAGAGTTAATGCCTCAGCTTCAGCTCAGTGGGCCAACACAGTCTTGAGTCATACAAAAGCCCCAGGTCGCAATAACAATGTATTTTCTACATTGTCACAAGAGGAAGAAAATCGGAAATGCAAAATTTGTTATTCTTTATGTGGTTGATAATTAATCAGCAGAAAACTGATCAGAGAAATATGACAATCGCATGACTCACCAACCATTAATGTAAATAGCAGTTCATGTAAATACATAATGCAATATTTATTATTGAACACAAGGCCCCATTATGACCATTATTATGATAAAATAATCTGCAGCCGTACCACCCTGCCGCTCAGTGCAGCAGCACATAGCAGGGGAGGTCTAGTTACTGCTTGGATGGGAGACCTATTGAGGACAACAGAATGCTGATGGAAAGGTGAATCACTTCTCACTAGACCATATTGAATGTCATTATACCATAACCCAGTAGCGCAGGACACTGCTCTGGTGGAGATGCAGTCTTTCAAATTAGATGTTGTAGTGAGACATCCACATTCAATGACCATTAGTTACAGTGCCTTCAGAAAGTATTCACACCACTTGACTTTTTCCACATTTTGTTGTGTTATCTTTTAAAGGTGTGATTAAAATGTATTTAATTGTAATTTTTTGTCAACGATCTACACAAAATACTCGGTCATGTCAAAGTGGGAAAAAAAATCTAACATTTGTCAAATATTTATGAAACTAATATACACTGAGTGTACAAAACATTAGGAACATAATATTGAGTTGCAGTTCTAGACACTGCTGGTACCTACTACCATGCCCCATTCAAAGGCACTTAAATATTTTGTCTTGCCCAGTCACCCTCTGAATGGCACATATACACAAACCATATCTCAATTATCTCAAGGCTTAAAAATCCTTCTTTAACCTGTACTTTCCCTTTCATCTACACTGATTGAAGTGGATTTAACAAGTGACATCAATAAGGGATCATAGCTTTCATCTGGATTTACCTGGTCAGTCTACGTCATGTAAAGAGCAAAAACCAGCAGACACTAGGCCTTCCATGGAATAAGTTTGACACCCCTTTGACACCCCTTCATTACCTATAATACACCTCTGCACTTGACAAAAGAGTGCAAACTGCACTGATATTTTTTATCAATTAATCTGACTATTCCCTCATTGATTTAATTGAATTATTTCAGTTATTTTAGTTTGGGTTTTCAGTATAGTTCTGAAAACCCAAACTCATTCTGTTTTAATGTTACCTCTGAATCACAGTTCATATAAGAAAATCAGTCAATTGAAATACATTCATTAGGCCCTAATCTTTGAATTTCACATGACTGGGAACAGATATACATATTTTGGTCACAGAAAAAAGAAGGTAGGGGTGTGGATCAGAAAACCAATTAGTATGCAGCGTGACACATCACCTTCGCATGGAGTTGATCAGGCTGTTGATTGTGACTGGCCTGTGGAATATTTTTCCCACTCCTGTTCAATGGCTGTGCGAAGTTGCTGGATCTTGGCAGGAACTGGAACGCTGTCTTAGGCGTCTCACAGTACGGACATTGCAATTTATTGCCCTGGCCACATCTGCAGTCCTCATGCCTCCTTGCAGAATGCCTAAGGCACATTCACGCAGATGAGCAGGGACCCTGGGCATCTTTCTTTTGGTGTTTTTCAGAGTCCGTAGAAAGGCCTCTTTAGTGTCCTAATTTTTCATAACTGTGACCTTAATTGCCTACCGTTTGTAAGCTGTTAGTGTCTTAATGACCGTTCCACAGGTGCATGATCATTAATTGTTTATGGTTCATTGGACAAGCGTGGGAAAGTGTTTAAATCCTTTACAATGAAGATCTGTGAAGTTATTTTGATTGTTACAAATTATATTTTAGGGAATGATCAAACTCTGTTCTCCACAAGCCCCACGGGGTTAAATAAGGGCTTCTTGTATCTCTGAGCTTTCTTATATCTCCTAGATATAGGACAGACACTTCAAAATCGTATTCCTAATGTCACGGCTGTTCAAAGGAGAGGACCAAGGTGCAGCATGGTGAGGGTACATTTTCTTTATTTTAATCAAAAGAGCTGCCAGAAAACATAGAGCACAAAACATAGAATGCTCACGCCCTGACCAAACCAAAATAGAGACATAAAAAGGATCTCTAAGGTGCGGACTCCGGCCGCAAAACCTGCGACTCTGGCAGCTCCGGGCTGGAGGCAGGCACAGGACTCACCAGGCTGGGGAGACACACAGGAGATCTGGTTCTGGGAACAGGCACAGGACTCACTAGGCTGGAAAGACATACAGGAGGCCTCTACCTTGGCCGAGGCACCGGATACACTGGGCCGTGGAGGCGCACTGGCGGTCCCGAGCGCAGAGCTGGCCCCACCCATTCTGGCTAGATGCCAGCTTCCACCCAGCAAATGCAGGACGCTGGCACCGAGCACACCGGCCTGTGAATGCTCCGCCTCAACACTGTGCGCATCACTCCATAGCACGGGGCCTGACCAGTCACATGCTCGCCACGGTAAGCACTGGGAGTGGGCTCAGGTTTCCAACAAAAATGTTGGGGCTGCCTCTCGGGCTTCCTTGCCAGCCGTGTTCCCTCATACCGCTGGTTCCCTTCTCCTGCTGCCTCCGCTCTCCTGGCTGCCTCCACCTGTTCCCATGGGAGGCGATCCCTTCCAGCCAGGATCTCCTCCCATGTGTAGGATCCCTTGCCATCCAGGATGTCCTCCCAGGTCCAGTCCTCTCTTCCACGCTGCTTGGTCCTTTGTTGGTGGGAGGTTCTGTCACAGCTGTTCAAAGGAGAGGACCAAGGTGCAGTGTGATGAGCGTACATTTTCTTTATTTTAATCAAAATGACGGCAAACTTAACACTACGAAAACAAACCGTGAAGCTCTAAACAGAGTCAACCTCCCACAAACACAGGTGGGAAAAAGGGTACCTAAGTTCCCAATCAGAGACAACGATAGACAGCTGTCCCTGATTGAGAACCATACCCGGCCAAACACAAAGAAATAGAAAACATAGAACACAAAACATAGAATGCCCACCCCAACCAAACCAAAATAGAGACCTAAAAAGGATCTCTAAGGTCAGGGCATGACACCTAATGATTTATTTATTGCTATTAAGGAATGTGTTATGCAGTGCGTTTCTATGGGCTACAGTAGCAAAGGCCAAATTCAACATATTTGATCTAAAGGCCGCCTAAAACTCTAAGTCAAATAGCTATGACCATCAACCCCCCACCCCCCAAACTTATTTAGCCTCACCAAAACAAAGGGGTTGCATATTGACTCAAGACATTTCAGTTTTTCATACTTAAGTCATTTGTAAACATTTCTACATTATGGCGTATTGTGTGTAGGCCAGTGACCAAAAATCAAAATTTAATCCATTTTAAATTGTGAGTACTTTCTGATGGCCGATCCTATGATATAGTCACTTTGGTGCTTTGGCACTGTTCCTTATTAACATCAAATAAATATAATAGTGTGGTGGTCTAAATATCATTTGCAACACAATACGGGTTAGCTGTGTGTTGTGTGCTCTGTGGCAATAGTACTATGTATGTAAATTAAATCTCCCAGTAGCTCATGTCATCCATGCCTCACAGGGCACAAAGTCACGTGACAGGCACGTTTCCCTCAGACAATTTGAGTGGCTTAATTACTGTGTTCCGTTGATGGGGCGTTGTTTCCAGGGCAGGGATGTGAAAAGGCAGGCCGGATTACTGATGGAGAGACAGTAGACACAAATGGTGTTCCGCAGCTAGACAATTAGAACCGTCTTTGCTCCTCTCAACACCACTGGAAACTCACTGCTCCCCAAGTTATGTGTCTGTCTTCTAAAGAAAGAGAGAATATAGTCAGGGGGTGGAGTGAAGGGGAGAGAATTATGAGGAAGATAAGGAAGGATGGAGTTCAGGAAAATTGTGGCGAGGCGAGAAGAGGAAAAAAGAATCACCTCATGAAATATTTCATTGTCAGACGGCCCTTAGATTTATCAATGGTGTTCACTTCCCCCACGTTTTAGATAATTGGAAGTTTGCTGGTATGTGCACCAAGCACAAACTAAAGAAATCATATTTTGGTGGGGCCTTGACAGGTTAGACAGTGGTGGAAAAATAACAAATGCTGTCGAGAAGAATCAGAGTGTGAGGCAACTTTCCCTCTGAAGGTATACCAAACAAAATGTGTGCATCTGGAAGCATCAGTCTAACAATAGCTGATACTTTTCTGTCTGCTTTCATGTTAACATTGTTACTTGAATCGTATAGCATCAAACCTCATTGATTTCTATTAGTTTAGCTGTCTTTGATTGGTTAGGCGATCAGGAGTATGAAGATGACTTACAGTGCCTTCAGAAATTATTGATACCCCTTGACTTATTCCACATTTTGTTGTGTTACAGCCAGAATTAAAAATGGATTTAATTATTTTTATTCTCGCCCATCTAAACCCCATCTACACACTGTTTTAAATTCTCCATTGGCCTCATGGTGAGATTCCTAAGCGGTATCCTTCCTCTCCTGCAACTGAGTTAGGAAGGATGCCTGTATCTTTGTAGTAACTGGGTGTATTGATACATCATCCAAGGTGTAATTAATAACGTCACCATGCACAAAGGGATTATGCTTATGTATTTTTTACCCATCTACCAATAGGTCAAATCAAATCAAATTTTATTTGTCACATACACATGGTTAGCAGATGTTAATGCGAGTGTAGCGAAATGCTTGTGCTTCTAGTTCCGACAATGCAGTAATAACGAACAAGTAATCTAACTAACAATTCCCCCCAAAAAACTACTGTCTTATACACAGTGTAAGGGGATAAGGAATATGTACATAAGGATATATGAATGAGTGATGGTACAGAGCAGCATAGGCAAGATACAGTAGATGATATCGAGTACAGTATAACATATGAGATGAGTATGTAAACAAAGTGGCATAGTTAAAGTGGCTAGTGATACATGTATTACATAAGGATGCAGTCGATGATATAGAGTCCAGTATATACGTATGCATATGAGATGAATAATGTAGGGTAAGTAACATTATATAAGGTAGCATTGTTTAAAGTGGCTAGTGATATATTTACATCATTTCCCATCAATTCCCATTATTAAAGTGGCTGGAGTTGAGTCAGTGTCATTGACAGTGTGTTGGCAGCAGCCACTCAATGTTAGTGGTGGCTGTTTAACAGTCTGATGGCCTTGAGATAGAAGCTGTTTTTCAGTCTCTCGGTCCCAGCTTTGATGCACCTGTACTGACCTCGCCTTCTGGATGACAGCGGGGTGAACAGGCAGTGGCTCGGGTGGTTGATGTCCTTGATGATCTTTATGGCCTTCCTGTAGCATCGGGTGGTGTAGGTGTCCTGGAGGGCAGGTAGTTTGCCCCCGGTGATGCGTTGTGCAGACCTCACTACCCTCTGGAGAGCCTTACGGTTGAGGGCGGTGCAGTTGCCATACCAGGCGGTGATACAGCCCGCCAGGATGCTCTCGATTGTGCATCTGTAGAAGTTTGTGAGTGCTTTTGGTGACAAGCCGAATTTCTTCAGCCTCCTGAGGTTGAAGAGGCGCTGCTGCGCCTTCTTCACGATGCTGTCTGTGTGAGTGGACCAATTCAGTTTGTCTGTGATGTGTATGCCAAGGAACTTAAAACTTGCTACCCTCTCCACTACTGTTCCATCGATGTGGATAGGGGGGTGTTCCCTCTGCTGTTTCCTGAAGTCCACAATCATCTCCTTAGATTTGTTGACGTTGAGTGTGAGGTTATTTTCCTGACACCACACTCCGAGGGCCCTCACCTCCTCCCTGTAGGCCGTCTCGTCGTTGTTGGTAATCAAGCCTACCACTGTTGTGTCGTCCGCAAACTTGATGATTGAGTTGGAGGCGTGCGTGGCCACGCAGTCGTGGGTAAACAGGGAGTACAGGAGAGGGCTCAGAACGCACCCTTGTGGGGCCCCAGTGTTGAGGATCAGCGGGGAGGAGATGTTGTTGCCTACCCTCACCACCTGGGGGCGGCCCGTCAGGAAGTCCAGTACCCAGTTGCACAGGGCGGGGTCGAGACCCAGGGTCTCGAGCTTGATGACGAGCTTGGAGGGTACTATGGTGTTGAATGCAGAGCTGTAGTCGATGAACAGCATTCTCACATAGGTATTCCTCTTGTCCAGATGGGTTAGGGCAGTGTGCAGTGTGGTTGAGATTGCATCGTCTGTGGACCTATTTGGGCGGTAAGCAAATTGGAGTGGGTCTAGGGTGTCAGGTAGGGTGGAGGTGATATGGTCCTTGACTAGTCTCTCAAAGCACTTCATGATGATGGATGTGAGTGCTACGGGTAGTCGTTTAGCTCAGTTACCTTAGCTTTCTTGGGAACAGGAACAATGGTGGCCCTCTTGAAGCATGTGGGAACAGCAGACTGGTATAGGGATTGATTGAATATGTCCGTAAACACACCGGCCAGCTGGTCTGCGCATGCTCTGAGGGCGCGGCTGGGGATGCCGTCTGGGCCTGCAGCCTTGCGAGGGTTAACACGTTTAAATGTCTTACTCACCTTGGCTGCAGTGAAGGAGAGACCGCATGTTTTCGTTGCAGGCCGTGTCAGTGGCACAGTATTGTCCTCAAAGCGGGCAAAAAAGTTATTTAGTCTGCCTGGGAGCAAGACATCCTGGTCCGTGACTGGGCTGGATTTCTTCCTGTAGTCCGTGATTGACTGTAGACCCTGCCACATGCCTCTTGTGTCTGAGCCGTTGAATTGAGATTCTACTTTGTCTCTGTACTGACGCTTAGCTTGTTTGATAGCCTTGCGGAGGGAATAGCTGCACTGTTTGTATTCGGTCATGTTACCAGACACCTTGCCCTGATTAAAAGCAGTGGTTCGTGCTTTCAGTTTCACACGAATGCTGCCATCAATCCACGGTTTCTGGTTAGGGAATGTTTTAATCGTTGCTATGGGAACGACATCTTCAACGCACGTTCTAATGAACTCGCACACCGAATCAGCGTATTCGTCAATGTTGTTATCTGACGCAATACGAAACATCTCCCAGTCCACGTGATGGAAGCAGTCTTGGAGTGTGGAGTCAGCTTGGTCGGACCAGCGTTGGACAGACCTCAGCGTGGGAGCTTCTTGTTTTAGTTTCTGTCTGTAGGCAGGGATCAACAAAATGGAGTCGTGGTCAGCTTTTCCGAAAGGGGGGCGGGGCAGGGCCTTATATGCGTCGCGGAAGTTAGAGTAACAATGATCCAAGGTCTTTCCACCCCTGGTTGTGCAATCGATATGCTGATAAAATTTAGGGAGTCTTGTTTTCAGATTAGCCTTGTTAAAATCCCCAGCTACAATGAATGCAGCCTCCGGATAAATTGTTTCCAGTTTGCAGAGAGTTAAATAAAGTTCGTTCAGAGCCATCGATGTGTCTGCTTGGGGGAGGATATATACGGCTGTGATTATAATCGAAGAGAATTCTCTTGGCAGATAATGCGGTCTGCATTTGATTGTGAGGAATTCTAAATCAGGTGAACAGAAGGATTTGAGTTCCTGTATGTTTCTTTCATCACACCATGTCACGTTGGCCATAAGGCATACGCCCCCACCCCTCTTCTTACCAGAAAGATGTTTGTTTCTGTCGGCGCGATGCGTGGAGAAACCCGTTGGCTGCACCACTTCGGATAGCGTCTCTCCGGTGAGCCATGTTTCTGTGAAGCAGAGAACGTTACAGTCTCTGATGTCCCTCTGGAATGCTACCCTTGCTCGGATTTCATCAACCTTGTTGTCAAGAGACTGGACATTGGCAAGAAGAATGCTAGGGAGTGGTGCACGGTGTGCCCGTCTCCGGAGTCTGACCAGAAGACCGCCTCGTTTCCCTCTCTTTCGGAGTCGTTTTTTTGGGTCGCTGCATAGGATCTGCTCCGTTGTACTGTTTGTAAGGCAGAACACAGGATCCGCGTCGCGAAAAACATATTCTTGGTCGTACTGATGGTGAGTTGACGCTGATCTTATATTCAGTAGTTCTTCTCGACTGTATGTAATGAAACCTAAGATGACCTGGGGTACTAATGTAAGAAATAACACGTAAAAAAACAAAAAACTGCATAGTTTCCTAGGAACGCGAAGCGAGGCGGCCATCTCTGTCGGCGCCGGAAGTAAGGTGCCTTCCTTTGCGAGGCATTGGAAAAGGCATTGGAAAATCTCACTGGCCTTTTGTGGTTGAATCTGTGTTTTAAAGTCACTGCTTGACTGAGGGACCTGACAGATAATTGTATGTGTGGGTACAGAGATGAGGAAGTCATTCAAAAATCATGTTTAACACTATTGCACATGGAGTCCATGCTTACTATGTGACTTCTTAAGCACATTTTTACTCCTGAACTTATTTAGGCTTGCCTTAACAAAGGGGTTTAATACTTATTGACTCAAGACATTTCAGCTTTTCATTTTTTATTAATTTTGTAAAAATTATGGGTTATTGTGTTTAGGCAAGTTACAAAAAAATCTAAACTTTATCCATTTTAAATTCAGGCTATAGCTCAACAAAATGTGCATATGTATATGTAAGACACTGGAGTCACACTTGGTCACTAAATAATGAGGCCGGGCGTGAACCAACACTCTCCATGTAGGGGGTCCATGTTCCAACCTGTCCATCCCTGCCCTTTAATATCTGCTACCTAGGCTCCTAAATATTAATTCCTGGACCCCCTGCTGCTCTCCTGAATGGGAGAATCCGGTATATGCTCCGAGGGTCATCAGTGGCGAGCGTGTGGGCTCAGATAAAAGGAGAATTACGACCTTGTTTGATGGTCTTATTTAAATTCACGCTGTGGACGGAGATAGTCGGGGCTCTCGTGAGATGTACTGCAGAAAGGTGGTGGCTGAGTGCAGATAACCTCTGGCAAGAAGTTGTGAATGCTTTTAAATCACCAAACAGAATCTTAAAACAAAGCTCTTGAATTTGCCCATCTAGTTAACCACCTCAACATTTTTCCATTAGCATCTGCTCCTCCTTTCCAATTCCATCCATCGTGTGATCAGGAAAACACTGTTTGCCAGGCAGTCCTTGGCACTGTATTAATCAATCGCCAGTTACCAAGGGCATCTCTGATCTGGGTAGAAATAATCAATTATTTCAGCTAATGACCTAACAAGATACCCTTTAGAGGAGGTCAAGTTTCCTCTTGGCAGGCGCCTTGTGCCCCAGTGGAGGGAACAAACTATCTGCTTTAGAGCACTGCTTTAGCATCTCACTGCCTGCCTGACAAAGACTTCCTCTCCTCTGCCTCTGCACAGACACTCTTATGTACCTGGAGTTACATGGATTGTGGTCTGGAGCTGGAGGGGATCCCTCCTTACAGTCAAGGAAAAGTATGACATGTCATGTCAACAACAGTATAGAAGCATTAGCCACAGCCAGGTTTGGGTAGGTTACTTTCTAAATGTAATATGTTAATAGTTATCTGTCCAAAATTGTAATCAGTAACATAACTTTTGGATTACCGAAAATCAGTCATGTAATCTAATAACTTTCCCCTTAAGAGGCATTAGAAGAAGACAAAAAGACTATATCAAACTCATTTGGGGCTCCATTATTGGCTGGCGTTAAAGACGTGTGCTAATGTGCCAATTTCAAGCAGCGCTACTGGTAATGTTTAAGACTTACCAAAAGTTGGTCTTAACGGTAATGCAATTGGTTATGGCAATGATTTTGCCAGCCAGGGGGGCACAGTAGCCTAATCAGTAGCCTATAACCAATGTTTGATTAAAATATCACAAGCAGCAACAGATATTCCTGTTTTTTCTTTGTAAATTTGGACTTGTTGTTCCTATGTGCGATGCCTATTGAATGAAAGGTGTCAGTGACTGTAGGAAGTCTATTGAGGAACATCAAGTTATTCCTTAAACAATTACATCTTCCACTTTCATCTGTTGCACCTAACTGTCAAATCCCAGGAATTCTGATTGCTGTTCTTGGTGCTAAATCTGCTTGTAGCCTAGCCTATTTTCCTGTTAGTTTGTTTACCTTTCTCGTGGCAAAGTTACTAATAGGCCAAATCAACGGTGATGGTAGGCTAACCCTATAATGTTTGGGTAATGTCCAATTTTCCATGACTCAGGCATGTAGTGCATTCGCAGAAATGCGAATGCAATGTGTGTAGATTAATATTTCCATGTTGAATCCAAAAAATAAAAACTAGATTGGCTACATGATTGTTATAACAGGCCTATTTTAGGGTTAGTGTATATTACATCAAACCCTCCATAGTCTAAGTTGTCTGTATTATACATTTATGGGTGGCAATTATGGTGCCTCTAACTGTGTTTAGCATAGCATATTTAAAACAAGTTGCTTAGTTTTTATTAGAATTTTATTAGAAGCATACACTGTCTTTTTAGGCATTATCTATAGCCTAGTGAATATAATATTGCCTATTGATAACGTTTGGCATATATTTGCTGGTAACTAAACTGATTACAGATTGTTTTTTTGTAATCAGATTACATGAAACTGATTATATGTAGGCTCTCGGTCCCCGCCTACCGAGAGACTGAAAAACAGCTTCTATCTCAAGGCCATCAGACTGTTAAACAGCCATCACTAACATTGAGTGGCTGCTGCCAACATACGGTCTCATCTCTAGCCACTTCAATAATGAAAAATGTATGTAATAAATGTATCACTAGCCACTTTAAACAATGCCACTTTATATAATGTTTACATACCCTACATTACTCAGCTCATATGTATATACTGTACTCTATACCATGTACTGCATCTTGGCTATGCCATTAGGCCATCGCTCATTCATATATCTTTATGTACATATTCTCATTAATTCCTTTACACTTGTGTGTATAAGGTAGTTATGAAATTGTTAGATTACTTGTTAGATAGTACTGCATTGTCAGAACTAGAAGCACAAGCATTTCGCTACACTCGCATTAACATCTGCTAACCATGTGTATGTGACAAATACAATTTGATTTGATTTGAATAAATTACTCTCCAACCCTGGCGACAGCACATAGGTTGCATTGTTGCTTAGTAACCTGAGGGGCTCCACATGATTAGGATGTGGAATGTGGCCGGAATGGTCAGACTGTAAAATGATAGAAACATTGAAGTGGTTGATCAATATGTAGGATGTAATTAAAACTGTCACATGTAGTTGGAGTGGTATGTATTGATTCTAAAGTTGCTTTTCGTACAAGCTTTGATCATACTAGCGGAGAGCAACATCCAGAAACACTGACTCTGAATCTTCCAGTGGCTGTCAGTACCAACTACAGTGCCTTCAGAAAGTATTCACAGCCCTTGACTTTTCCACATCTTGTCGTGTTACGGCCTGAATTTAAAATGTATTAAATTGAGATTTTTTGGGGTCACTGGACTACACACAATAGCCCATAATGTCAAAGTGGAATTATGTTTTTCGAAAGATATATATATTTCTTTTAATTAAAAGCTTAAATGTCTTGAGTCAATAAGCATTCAACCCCTTTGTTATGGCAAGCTTAAATAAGTTCAGGAGTTAAAATTTTGCTTAACAAATCATATAAGTTGCATGGACTTACTCAATAATGCAATAACGGTGTTTAACATGATTTTTGAATAACTACCTCATGTCTGTACCCCACACATACAATTACCTGTAAGGTTCCTCAATTGAGCAGTGAATTTCAAACATAGATTCAACCACAAACAGCCGGGAGGTTTTCCAATGCCTCGCAAAGAAGGACAACAAAAAACTGACATTGAACACTCCTTTGAGCATGGTGAAGTTATTAATTACACCTTGGATGGTGTATGAATACACCCAGTCACTACAAAGATGCCGGCATCCTTCTTAACTCAGGAAGACACTCAGAGATGAACCATGAGGCCATGGTGACTTTAAAACAGTTTAAAAGAGTTTAATGGCTGTAATAGCAGAAAACTGAGGCTGGATGAACAACATTGCATACTGAAGAATATATTCATCGTCTAACAATTTCAAAGATTTGACAGAGTTACAGTTCATATAAGGAAATCAATCTATTGAAGTAAATGAAATAGGTCCTAATCTGTGGATTTCACATGACTGGGAATACAGATATACCTTAAAAAAAGGTAGGGGTGTGGATAAGAAAACCAGTCAGTATCTGGTGTGGTGTGACCATCTGGAACACAGTTTCGTACACGTCAATCCTGAACATCTCAAACATGCTCAATGGGTGACATGTCTGGTGAGTATGCAATGTGTACAGATCCTTGTGACATGGAGCCATGCATTATCAAGCTGAAACATGAGGTGATGGCAGGGGATGAATGGCACGACAATGGGCCTCAGGATCACGTCACGGTATCTCTGTGCATTCAAGTTGACACTGATAAAATACAATTGTGTTCGTTGTCCGTAGCCTCTGCCTGCCCATACCATAACCCCCACACCACGCACCACGCACGTGGTCTGAGGTTGTGAGGCCGGTGGACGTACTGCCAAATTCTCTAAAACAATGTTGGAGGCGGCTTATGGTAGAGAAATAAACATGAAATTATCTGGCAATAGCTCTAGTGACATTCCTGCAGTCAGCATGCCAATAGCACACTCCCTCAAAAAGGATTGGTAGAATGGCGCCGGAGAGGATGACTAACGTTTTACGTGCTCCTAACCAACTGTGCTATTTTGTAAAATTTTTGGCTTGGTTTGTAACTTTTTTTAGAACTTATTTTGTACATAAGGTTGCTGATACCGTCTCTTATGACCGAAATAGACTTCTGGACATCAGAACAGCGATCGCTCATCTCGAACTGGAAGAAGCTTTTTCCTTTAAAGATGTAGAAAAAGGGGGCGGAGGTTGGGCTGCCTTCTGAGAATTTGTAGGCGAGCGAGTAAACCCCCACTGCCATCCGTTCTATTGGCCAACGTGCAATCATTGGAAAATAAAATCGATGACCTACGATCAAGATTATCCTACCAACGGGACATTAAAAACTGTAATATCTTTTGTTGCACCGAGTCGTGGCTAAATGACGACATGAATTACATACAGCTGGCGGGTTTTACGCTTTTTCGGCAGGATAGAACAGCGGCCTCTGGTAAGACAAGAGGTCTATGTATATTTGTAAACAACAGCTGGTGCACGAACTCTAAGGCAGTCTCAAGGTTTTGCTCGCCTGAGGTAGAGTAGACCACTGAGGTAGAGTAGACCACAGTATTTACCAAGAGAGTATTCATCTATCTATTCATCTATCTATTCGTAGCTGTCTATTTACCACCACAAACCAATGCTGGCACTAACACCGCACTCAATGAATTGTATACAGCCATAAGCAAACAGAAAAACGCTCATCCAGAGGCGGCGCTCCTAGTGGGCGTGGACTTTAATGCAGGGACGTTTAAATCAGTTTAACTCATTTCTACCAGCATGTTCAATGTGCAACCAGACGGAAAAAAACTCTAGACCACCTTTACTCCACACACAGAGACGCATACAAAGCTCTCCCTCGCCCTCCATTTGGCAAATCTGACCATAATTATATCCTCCTGATTCCTGCTTACAAGCAAAAACTAAAGCAGGAAGCACCAGTGACTCGGTCAATAAGAAAGTGGTCAGATGAAGCAGATTCTAAGCTACAGGACTGTTTTGCTAGCACAGACTGGAATATGTTCTAAGATTCCTCTGATGGCATTGAGAAGTACACCACATCAGTCACTGGCTTCATCTGTCACGGCTGTCTTCCTGGAAGGAATGAGTGGACCAAAGTGCAGCGTGGTCAGCTTACATTTCTCTTTTTATTTAAAATGTCGCCAACAAAACAAGAAACGAAAAACAACCGTGAAGCTTACAAAGTGAACTACCCACACTGAAAGGAGGGAAAAATGGCTCCTAAGTATGATTCCCAATCAGAGACAATGATAGACAGTTGTCCCTGATTGAGAACCATACATAGAACCAAAACATAGGAATTATGAAACATAGAAAACAAAACATAGAATGCCCACCCCACATCACATCACACCCTGACCTAACCAAATAGAGAAATAAAACGGCTCTCAGGGCGTGACATCATCCCCACAGTGATCATACTACACCAGCTCCGACGCTCGTCGGATGTGGCAGGGCTGGCAAACTTTTACAGGCTACAAAGGGAAGCAGAGCCGTGAGCTGCCCAGTGACACAAGCCTACCAGAAGAGCTAAATTACTTCAATGCTCGCTTCGAAGCTGACACATCCTGATCTGTTTCACCTTTTCCCGTTTTCCAGTTTTCCCAGTTTTGACCATTCTGCCTGCCCTGACCCTGAGCCTGAGCCTGCCTGCCGTTCTGTACCTTGTCACACCACCCTGGCTTATTGACCTTTGCCTGTCCTGACCCTGCCTGTCGTTCTGTACCTTTTGACTCTGATCTCGATTACTGACACTGTCTGCATCTGGGTCTTCCCTAAAACGTGATAGTACGAACTGGCCATGACTGATCCAGCAGACTCGGACCAGCTCCGCAACCCCATCTCCTTCCAAGGAGCCACCATCGGAAGGTACAAGGAGTTACTTCATGGTCTTATGGAAGGGTTCCAGACCTTGGCCGAACGCCATGACCGAGCGTTGAACACATTGCTGGAGCAATTCTGCTGGTTGCCTATTAGGCAGCCTACCACGACGGTAACCACCCAGCCCCTCAGTAACATGGCCGTTAGCAGTGCTGCCTCCCCGGCCACCCGGTTTCCCGGGAACCCCGCTTACCTCCCCTAGAATGCTTTGATGGAGAGTCGGGCACCTGTCGGGCGTTTCTCGCTCAGTGTTCCCTCATCATCGTGCTGCAGCCCTCCTCCTTCCCCTTGGACTGCTCTAAGATAGCGTACCTCATCACGCTGATGTCTGGGAGGACTGGGCTACGAAAGTATGGGAACATCATTTGGCCGTATGCTTCAGTCTGGAGGAGTTCGTGGCAGAGGTAAAGAACGTGTTCCATGATCCATTGTCCAGGAAAGAGGCTGCCCGGAAGATACTCCAGCTTCGACAAGACTCCCGCAGTGTGGCAGACTATGTGGTGTATTTACAAGCGTTGGCAGCTGAGAGTGCCTGGAACCGAGAAGCACTGTTCGACATGTTCCTGCATGGAGTATCGGAGGAAGTAAAGGACAAGCTTGCAGCCCGGGAACTACCGACTGATCTGGACTCGCTCATCGCCTTGACCATTCGGATCGATGGCCGACTATGGGAATGAAGGAAGGAGAGGAGATTTGATTTCACTTGCCTGCCCAAGTATTCCACCTCGGCTCCCGGAAGTCCCCGACGGCTCCGTTGCCAAGAGAACCTGAGGCTACCCGAGTTCCCCCGAGAGTCTCTGAAGGCTGTAGATTCACCTCTTACCAAGCCAATGCAACTAGGCAGAGCTAGGCTGTCTCCAACTGAGCAGCTTTACAGGATTCACACTAAGAATTGCCTGTATTGCGGGACTGCTGGTAATTGGTCTCCATGCTCACCGGTAGTAATGAGTACTCTAGAGACAGCAGGAGCGGTAGAGATACTCACAATGATCGGCTATGAAAAGCCAACTGACATTTACTCCTGAGGTGCTGATCTGTTGCACCCTCGACAACTACTGTGATTATTATTATAAGACCATGCTGGTCATTTATGAACATTTGAACATCTTGGCCATGTTCTGTTATAATCTCCACCCGGCACAGCCAGAAGAGGACTGGCCACCCCTCATAGCCTGGTTCCTCTCTAGGTTTCTTCTTAGGTTTTGGCCTTTCTAGGGAGTTTTTCCTAGCCACGTGCTTCTACACCTGCATTGCTTGCTGTTTGGGGTTTTAGGCTGGGTGTCTGTACAGCACTTTGAGATATCAGCTGATGTAAGAAGGGCTATATAAATACATTTGATTTGATTTGATTTAGTGCGCCATATGGATAACCTTTCCTCTCCCCTTACTCGCACCCCTTTTCATGCCATTTTGCTGTGGGGAAACCAGCCGAAATCTCTCCGGGTACACATCGATTCTCGGGCCGATGAGAGCTTTATGGACGCTACCCTGGCATTCGAGCTAGGCATCCCCACTCAGCCCCTCTTCATTCCCATGGACGTTAGAGCGCTTTATAGGCCGGGTCACCCACAATAACACCCCCATCAACCTACGGGTATCAGGGAACCACAGCGAGACAATCCAATTCCTGCTCATTAAGTCTCCTCAGGTTCCCGTGGTATTGGGATTCTCTTGGCTCCAGCAATACAATCCCCTTATTGACTGGTTTGCTTGTGCCATCATGGGTTGGAGCCTGTTCTGCCACGTCAGTGCCTGAAGTCAGCGCAGCCTGCCTTGGGGCGTCTTCCTAGGGGCTCGGAAGTAGCCCCCGACCTATTCGCCATTCCCGCGGAGTACCAGGACCTCCGGGAGGTGTTTAGTAAGGCCCGGGCCACTTCGCTTCCACTGCACTGCCCCTATGACTGTGGGACTGACCTTCTCCTAGGCACCACTCTGCCCCAGGGATGACCCGACTCTCTGTCGGGTTCGGAGACCAAGGCTATGGAGACCTACATTGAGGACTCCCTAGCTGCAGGGTTCATCCGTCCTTCTGCCTCCCCTGCCGGCACCCGTGCATTGACTACCGGGGTCTCAACACCATCATAGTGAAGAACCGCTACCCGCTACCACTCATCTCCTTGGCCTTCGAGCCGCTTCAGGGTGTCACCGTGTTCTCCAAGCAGGAACTTAGGAATGCCTACCACCTGGTGCGGATACAGGAAGGGGTTTAGTGGGAGACTGCCTTCAACACGACCAGCGGTCACTATGAGTATCTGGTTATGCCATTTGGCCTTACCAACGCCCATATTGGGTTCCAGGCTCTGGTTAATGATATTATCTGTCACATGTTGAACTGGTTCAATATCGTCTACCTTGGCAAAGGAGAAATGCTCACTAACAGGGATGTAAACAAATGTGTGCACAAAATTTGACAGAAAGAAGCTTTTTGGCGGATGGAAAATATCTGGGATCTTTTATTTCAGCTCGTGAAACATGGGACCAACACTTGACGTGTTGCGTTCCTATTTTTTTCAGTAAATATGACAAAACATGCACCCTGTTTGCAATAAGGCACTAAAGTAAAACTGCAAAGAATGTGCCAAATAAATTTACTTTAGGACCTGAATACAAAGAGTTACGTTTGGGGCAAAATCCAACACAGCACATCACTGAGTACCACTCTTCATATTGTCAAGCATGGTGGTGGATGCATCGGCAAGGACGGTGGAGTTTTTTATGATGAAAAGAAACGGAATAGAGCTAAAGGAAGGGCAAAATCCTAGATGACAACCTGGTTCAGCCTGCTTTCCAACAGACACTGGAAGACAAACTCACCTTTCAGCAAGAGAATAAACTAAACCACAAGGCCAAATATTCACTGGAGTTGCTTACCAAGACAACATTGAATGTTCCTGAGTGGCTTAGTTACAGTTTTGACTTAAATCGTCTTGAAAATCTATGTCAAGACTTGAAAATGGCTGTTTAGCAATGATCAACAACCAATTTACAAATATTTCATAATCCAGGTGTAACCAAATATTATACAATCCAAGTGTGCAAAGCTCTTAGAGACTTACCTAGAAAGACTCACAGCTGTAATCACTGCCAATGAGGATTCTAACATGTATTGACTCAGTGAATACTTATCGAATCAAGATATATTAGTATTTTATATTTCATAAATATTTGACAATTGCTATAAAAAAAATCCACTTTGACGTTACAGAGTATTTTCAGTATATCATTGACAGAAAATGTAAATTCAATCTATTTTAATCCCACTTTAAAATTATCAACGGGTGAGAATACTTTCTGAAGGCACAGTATTTCTTTTTTTTATAATACAAGTTAAATTATTGCCCCCAACAGGGAAGTAAATAATGAAAGCTTAACTGTAAACTGCAGCTATGCACGCTTTGCATTATCTCTGCAGCTCAAATTGTTTTTCAATAGACTTATTTTGCCTTCCCGATGGGAACTGTAAATGTGCTTGGGTTACAAATTGATGTATTTTGAATAGATAATAATTGTCTTTACTCTAGAGTAGGATTGCACATTTTGGGGAATATTCAGAGGTGGAAACTTTCCGTGGGAATTAACGGGAATATATGCTAATTAATATGAATACCTTTTAAATATAGATGTTTTTTGCATGGGATATATTTACAATATCATATGGAGACAGAAACATAAACCTTTTACCTTGTCATAAGTAGACATTATTGCAAATGATTAAATCCTCCTATTTGAAGGATTCCATCTGCAATTATGTCTCGTTATGGCGCACACCTATCACCATGGTTACGCGCACTTGCGCATCGTAACATGCTGGCCAGACTGGACACGTCACAGTGCGAGCATCGCAAAATAAATGTAGAAATCCATGTTATTCAATTATTGCACACACACTGCTCTTGCGTGCCAACGAGCGTCTGCAATGCCAAGGGCTAAAATATAACTCTTTTATTTCTGATGCAGATCTCGCTGAAAGTCCTGCCTCTCCCATCTCCTCATTGGTTATACCCACGTGGGTGACTGAAAGAAGAACTGTTTTGCCAGTGGTCGTGGTAATACTATGAAAGTTTAGATGCCGATCACCATATAAGTTCAAAAATGAAAAAGCCTGGAAGGAGGAGAGATGGCTAGAAACGATTCGGTTGGCCGTTTTATGTGTGTATTAATTGTCGGAGTAGAGGACCTTGTGCATATCAGGTAAAATAACAACTCAATGTTTATATCCCAGGACAGATTAGTTAGCAACAGCAAGCTAGCTAAACACAACAAATTAGCTAGCAAGTGCAAGCTAACTAGCTACATTGCCATTCATGTTTAATGCTTTTCGACCTGTCCCCAAATTAATGACATTGGTTCAGAGTTTGTTTAGATATTTTAACCTGCGTGTCGTGATCGCGTTTAGTGTAGGGGGACAAAATACATTTATGCACGATAGCGCACGGTGGCGCACGCGCGCAGCCGGCTTTTATTCCACCTGGACTCCATCACTTCCCCGATTACCTTCCCTATATACACTGTATGTCACTCCCTTTTGTTCCTTCCCCAGGCATCATTGTGTCTGTTTCAGTTTCATGTCTGTGTGCTGTTAGTGCTTCTTGTTTTGTATTATAGTCCGTTTATTTTATTAAAACACTCACTCCCGAAACTTGCTTCCCGACTCTCAGCGCATATGGTTACAGAATGACGTCTCACCTAAGGGAAGCATCAGGGAGTGTTTAAAAAAAATATATATATATATTTTTTTTTATGGGAATGACGTAGGGTCCGGGAGGCACCACAGGCTCTCATGCCTTAGACAGATCGCCTGTTTGCTTGGTGTCCTGCGGCTGGAGCCGAACTCACCGGGGAGTGGGTAACGTCATGTATGCTCTCTCCAGCGCTCTAGTTTGCCATGCTCCAGCGTCTCAGCTGGACTGACTGGTTTCCCATGCCTCAGCAGAGGTGATCAGTCCAATCCTGATCCCTGGGATAGTAATTTTGGTCGGGGTCCTGCGGCTAGTGCCGCATATCGGCGTGTGCTCCCTCGAACTCTAGGTCAACAGGCTTCTCGTTATGGCGCACACCTGTCACCATAGTTACGCGCACCTGCGCATCGTCAGACTCACCTGGACTCCATCACTTCCCTGATTACCTTCCCTATATATGTCACTCCCTTAGGTCCCTTCCCCAGGCATTGTTTCTGTTTCTTTTTCATGCCTGTGGTTTGTTCGAGGTTCTTGATTTGTATTATGTTCCCTTTATTTTATTAAATATTCACTCCCTGTACTTGTTTCCTGTCTCTCAACGCATATCGTTACAAAAAACAATTTAGTTACGATTGAACTTTAGTTAAATGAGTTGGCTCTTCACATGGGATGATTTCACTGATCAACAAAAGAAAGGGAATATTGAATGATCCCCAATGATCCATAGCATCTCCCAAACACATTTTCAACATACATCTGTAAAATGATAGTCTAGAAACTAAAGCTTTGGTTGTCTTTCTCTCAGGCTTCCATGTCTTTTCCCTGGACCTCCTCAATGTCCACCTCTTAAACATCAGACTCTGAGGCCTCAACTTCACTGTCACTTTCCAACTTGTTGAGGATGGCTCGTTGTCAGGCAAAAATCCTCAAATTTGCAACTGGCCACCAATTTTTCAACCTTTGAATTGGTCAGCCTGTTGCATGCTTTGGTGTGTGTGTTCCCAAACAAGGACCAGTTGCACTCTGAGGCGGCTGATGTTGGTGGGATTTGGAGGATGATAGAGGCAACAGGGGAAAGAGCCTCAGAACCACAAAGTCCCTTCCACCAGGTGGCTGATGAGATATGTTGGCAAGACTGCCATATTGCATCTCCATCCAAAAGCCCTTGCTTGGAAGTGTACTTCGCCAGACTGCCAAAAAACCTTGCCCTCATCCAGGCCAAGCTGGCGAGACACAGTAGTGATGACAACATAGACCTTATTGATCTCTGCACCAGACAGGATGCTTTTGCCACTTGGGGCATTTAATATTTACATTTTACCAGGTAGGTTGACTGAGAACATGTTCTCATTTGCAGCAACAACCTGGGGAATAGGTACAGGGGAGAGGAGGGGGATGAATGAATAAGCCAATTGTAAACTGGGGATTATTAGGTGACCATGATGGTTTTAGGGTCAGATTGGGAATATAGCCTGGACACTGGGGTTAACACCCCTACTCTTACAATAAGTGCCATGGGATCTTTAATGACCTTGGAGATGACCCCAAGGGTCATGACCCCATGATTTTAGACCTGAGGAAAGAGTGCCTCCTACTGGCCCTCCAACACCACTTCCAGCAGCATCTGGTCTCCCATCCAGGGACTGACCAGGACCAACCCTGCTTAGCTTCAGAAGCAAGCCAGCAGTGGTATGCAGGTGGTATGCTGCTGAAATGTAATACAGTACAGCACACAGAGAACATGTTTTTATCCAACATCATGTAGAATATTGTCATGCTATTTTAGATCTGTTTCATCTCTGCAAGTGTTGCATCATAAATGTTGCACTTTGCTATCATATACACTGTAAGAAGGAATTCATTTTAATGTTGGTTCATCTTCCAGGTCATTATGTCTATTACAGGTATTCATTTATGGGTATAGATTTTGGCACAATGTCAGCAGTACAATCATTGATTTCAATCATTTTTTAAGTATAAACTTCACACTAATATTAGGGAAAGTTAACCAACATTTACTGAGTTTGTCAATCACACAAGGAGATCTCTAAAAGTCTCATACATGATTAATAGCTAATGCAATTTATCATTATTTTCTGCTCAATAACACTTCCTCTCCTTGGTGAGTGTGATGTTCAGTCCACTAGAAATTGTATAGAATTAATATTCTACCAGAGTTAGTGACCCATCAGGTCCCCTCAGGTCAAGGGTCAAGAGGGTCAGCCTCAGCCTCTATCTGGCTGGCTAGTGACGGATGTTTGTTGTGATGCTATTCCCCTCTTAGCTAAGGCATGCAGACAGATGCGGGCAGGCTGACACAGTCAGAGATGTACTCTACATATAGATTAGTCAGGCTGTCAGATTTTCATGCCTTATTTTCATTTGAATTAATGTATTACTATCAAGATGGCTGATAAATGTTGGGATGCTAGAAGTATGGGAGATGTGCTGGAGTAAGGGATTAAGAACAGAACAGTATTAAGATGAAATCAATCAAACTAACTGTTTGTTGTTTTTCTTTCATAATGTAGCATTTTCTGGCAGATGAAGTAACTAACCATTTGGTATATTGATTGTGAAACCATCCTGTGTTTCAGTTATATTAGAGAGACTACATTGCCAAAAGTATGTGGACGTTGAACATCTCATTCCAAAATCATGGCCATTAATATGGAGTTGGTCCCCCCTTTGCTGCTATAACAGCCTCCAATCTTCTGGGAAGGCTTTCCACTAGATGTTGGAACATTGCTGAGGGAACTTGCTTCCATTCAGCCACAAGAGCATTAGTGAGGTCGGGCACTGATATTGGGCGATTAGGCCTAGCTCGCAGTCTGCGTTGCAATTAATCCTAAAGGTGTTCAATGGGGTTGAGGTCAGGGCTCTGTGCAGCCCAGTCAAGTTCTTCCACACTGATCTTGGCAAACCATTTCTTTCTGAACCTCGCTTTGTGCATGGAGGCATTGTCATGCTGGAACATGAATGGGCCTTCCCCAAACTGTTGTAGTATAGTCTAGAATGCCAGTGTTTGCTGTAGCATTAACATTTCCTTTCACTGGAACTAAGGGCCTAACTAAGGAACCATGAAAAACAGCCCCAGACCATTATTCCTCCCCCACCAAATCAAATCAAATCAAATTTATTTATATAGCCCTTCGTACATCAGCTGATATCTCAAAGTGCTGTACAGAAACCCAGCCTAAAAGCCCAAACAGCAAGCAATGCAGGTGTAGAAGCACGGTGGCTAGGAAAAACTCCCTAGAAAGGCCAAAACCTAGGAAGAAACCTAGAGAGGAACCAGGCTATGTGGGGTGGCCAGTCCTCTTCTGGCTGTGCCGGGTGGAGATTATAACAGAACATGGCCAAGATGTTCAAATGTTCATAAATGACCAGCATGGTCCAATAATAATAAGGCAGAACAGTTGAAACTGGAGCAGCAGCACGGCCAGGTGGACTGGGGACAGCAAGGAGTCATCATGTCAGGTAGTCCTGAGGCATGGTCCTAGGGCTCAGGTCCTCCGAGAGAGAGAAAGAAAGAGAGGAAGAGAGAATTAGAGAGAGCACACTTAAATTCACACAGGACACCGAATAGGACAGGAGAAGTACTCCAGATATAACAAACTGACCCTAGCCCCCTGACACATAAACTACTGCAGCATAAATACTGAAGGCTGAGACAGGAGGGGTCAGGAGACACTGTGGCCCCATCCGAGGACACCCCCGGACAGGGCCAGACGTTACAGTTGGCACAATGCATTGGGGCAGGTAGCATTCTCCTGGCATCCGTCAAACCTAGATTAGCCCATCGGACTGCCAGACGGTGAAGTGAGATTCATCGCTCCAGAGAACGCGTTTTCACTGCTCCATAGTCCAATGGCGGCGAGCTTTACACCGCTCCAGCCGTCGCTTGGCATTGCACATGGTGATCTTAGGCTTGTGTGTGGCTGCTCGGTCATGGAAACCCATTACTTGAAGCTCCCGATGAACAGTTTGTGTGCTGATGTTGCTTCCAGAGGCAGTTAGGAACTCATTAGTGAGTGTTTACAACCGAGGACAGCTAATTTCTACGCTATATCTACTCCAGTACTCGGCGGTTCAGCTTGTCTGGCCTTCCACTTCGCGGCTGAACCGTTGTTGCTCTTGGAAGTCTCCACTTCACAATAACAGCACTTACAGTTGACCGGGGCAGCTCTAGCAGGGCAGAAATTTGACTAACTAACTTGTTGTAAATGTGGCATCCTATGACGGTGCCACGTTGAAAGTCATTGAGCTCTTCAGTGCAGGAAATTATACTGCCAATGCTTGTCTATGGAGATTGCATGGATGTTAGCTCAATTTTATACACCTGTCAGCAATAGTTGTGGCTGAAATAGCCTAATCCACTCATTTGAAGGGTGTCCACATACTTTGGTCCATGTGGGGCAAAGGCAGGGCTATTGGACAAAGGTGGCCCTATTTATTCCTCTGTCTAACTATCAACAGATCCAGTGAATTTACAGAATGGACTGTACATATCAAAGCTGCATCTCAGAATGATGCCTGCATCTTTTAAAAACCTACTTTTCCTCATGGTGAGTCAGAATTACTTTTTGTTGTTGTCGCCACTCTCCTGAAAGAGAGAAACCAAATAACACAATGTCACGGAACATAGGATTTATAATTTAGCATTTGCCCGAACATTTGACAACAGTTAATTTTCCTTTCTGGGTTTTCCCATCCCAAAAAGATTTCTGTTTAGTGCCATGACAAATACTCTTATGGAACCAGGCATTCCAATTGAACTTTAGCTGGCTTGTTAACAGTTCGCGTTTCTGAAGCCTCTTGTGAATGTTGAATATTTTCCACACACAGTGGCAAGTCTAAGAAGAACCTGCATGCCAATAACATATTTATTTCCACTCCTACAAAATACCACAGAGTCTAAAAAAGATTGGAAATGTTTTCACCAAGGCCAACTGCAGAAATGAAGATGGAATAGGCTACAGTACAACAGTTAATTAGGTGATAGCGCCTGAGAAGCCAGTGTTTGGAGGATATATTGGCACAAGTGTTTTTAGGCCCGAGACGAAGTCGAGGTGTCAATATTCTTATTATTTACAATGACGGCCTACCCCGGCCAAACCCAGACAACCCTGGGACCAATTGTGCGCCAGCCTATGGGACTTCCAATCTCAGCCAAATGTGATTCAGCCTGGATTTGAACCAGGGACTGTAGTAATGCCACTTGCACTAGAGATGCATTGCCTTAGACTGCTTTGCCACTCGGGAGCCCTAATCAAATCAAACGAATTTACCACAGGTGGACTCCAATCAAGTTGCAGAAACATCTCAAGGATGATCAATGGAAACAGGCTGTACCTGAGCTCAATTTCAAGTCTCATAGCAAAGGGTCTGAAAACTTATGTAAATAAGGTATTTGTGTTTTACATTTTCTTTGGGGGGGGGGGGGGAATAAAAATTAACTGTTTTCTCTTTGTCATTATGGGTTACTGTGTGTAGATTGAGGAGGGAAAAAAATGCTATCCACTTCAGATTAAGGCTGTAATGTAACAAAATCTGGAAAAGGTCAAGGGGTCCAAATACTTTCTGAATGCACTGTAACTGTCTTTTTACTGGTATGTTATTTTGAACAAAGTGCTTTGACAGTACAAAGGAAGGTGTGGAGAGTTGAGTGAATTCCAGATGTGTAGAGTGACCCAGTGAAGTATACTGTATGACACAGAGATATGGTAACACAGGATAAACATATGCACTTAGTACATTAGAAACAGGTCCCTAGCAGACTGACAAAAATATGGCTGCTTGTTGCGAAAGACATGGAGATGGTGAGAGAGAGGGACAGAGACATAATACTTTGGTACATTTAGAAACTACTCTCACAGTAATCATATACTTAGCACACGAACCGCTGCCTGTTTGGAGTAAGAAATCATGAATGTATTTACGTGTAAATGTCTTGCTTCTTTGTGTATTTCTGTTCGAACCAGGCCTTCTTGGAAAGGGGGTTGGTTGGGCCTTTCCACGGCACACTTGTAATGCTCTTATTGTCCAAAGGGGTCCACACCCATCTTCTGCTGTTGTTTATTTATTTATTTTACCTTTATTTAACCAGGTAGGCAAGTTGAGAACAAGTTCTCATTTACAATTGCGACCTGGCCAAGATAAAGCAAAGCAGTTCGACAGATAAAACGACAGAGTTACACATGGAGTAAAAACAAACATACAGTCAATAATGCAGTATAAACAAGTCTATATACAGTGTGAGCAAATGAGGTGTGAAGGGAGGTAAAGGCAAAAAAGGCCATGATGGCAAAGTAAATACAATATAGCAAGTAAAATACTGGAATGGTAGTTTTGCAATGGAAGAAAGTGCAAAGTAGAAATAAAAATAATGGGGTGCAAAGGAGCAAAATAAATAAATAAATAAAAATTAAATACAGTTGGGAAAGAGGTAGTTGTTTGGGCTAAATTATAGGTGGGCTATGTACAGGTGCAGTAATATGTGAGCTGCTCTGACAGTTGGTGCTTAAAGCTAGTGAGGGAGATAAGTGTTTCCAGTTTCAGAGATTTTTGTAGTTCGTTCCAGTCATTGGCAGCAGAGAACTGGAAGGAGAGGCGGCCAAAGAAAGAATTGGTTTTGGGGGTGACTAGAGAGATATACCTGCTGGAGCGTGTGCTACAGGTGGGAGATGCTATGGTGACCAGCGAGCTGAGATAAGGGGGGACTTTACCTAGCAGGGTCTTGTAGATGACATGGAGCCAGTGGGTTTGGCGACGAGTATGAAGCGAGGGCCAGCCAACGAGAGCGTACAGGTCACAATGGTGGGTAGTATATGGGGCTTTGGTGATAAAACGGATTGCTAGACTGCATCCAATTTGTTGAGTAGGGTATTGGAGGCTATTTTGTAAATGACATCGCCAAAGTCGAGGATTGGTAGGATGGTCAGTTTTACAAGGGTATGTTTGGCAGCATGAGTGAAGGATGCTTTGTTGCGAAATAGGAAGCCAATTCTAGATTTAACTTTGGATTGGAGATGTTTGATATGGGTCTGGAAGGAGAGTTTACGGTCTAACCAGACACCTAAGTATTTGTAGTTGTCCACGTATTCTAAGTCAGAGCCGTCCAGAGTAGTGATGTTGGACAGGCGGGTAGGTGCAGGTAGCGATCGGTTGAAGAGCATGCATTTAGTTTTACTTGTATTTAAGAGCAATTGGAGGCCACGGAAGGAGAGTTGTATGGCATTGAAGCTTGCCTGGAGGGTTGTTAACACAGTGTCCAAAGAAGGGCCGGAAGTATACAGAATGGTGTCGTCTGCGTAGAGGTGGATCAGGGACTCACCAGCAGCAAGAGCGACCTCATTGATGTATACAGAGAAGAGAGTCGGTCCAAGAATTGAACCCTGTGGCACCCCCATAGAGACTGCCAGAGGTCCGGACAGCAGACCCTCCGATTTGACACACTGAACTCTATCAGAGAAGTAGTTGGTGAACCAGGCGAGGCAATCATTTGAGAAACCAAGGCTGTCGAGTCTGCCGATGAGGATATGGTGATTGACAGAGTCGAAAGCCTTGGCCAGATCAATGAATACGGCTGCACAGTAATGTTTCTTATCGATGGCGGTTAAGATATCGTTTAGGACCTTGAGCGTGGCTGAGGTGCACCCATGACCAGCTCTGAAACCAGATTGCATAGCAGAGAAGGTATGGTGAGATTCGAAATGGTCGGTAATCTGTTTGTTGACTTGGCTTTCGAAGACCTTAGAAAGGCACGGTAGGATAGATATAGGTCTGTAGCAGTTTGGGTCAAGAGTGTCCCCCCCTTTGAAGAGGGGGATGACCGCAGCTGCTTTCCAATCTTTGGGAATCTCAAACGACACGAAAGCTTACCCTAGTAAAACTGACTATCCTACCGATCCTCGACTTCGGCGATGTCATCTACAAAATGGCTTCCAACACTCTACTCAGCAAACTGGATGCAGTCTATCACAGTGCCATCCGTTTTGTCACTAAAGCACCTTATACCACCCACCACTGCGACTTGTATGCTCTAGTCGGCTGGCCCTCGCTACATATTCGTCGCCAGACCCACTGGCTCCAGGTCATCTACAAGTCCATGCTAGGTAAAGCTCCGCCTTATCTCAGTTCACTGGTCACGATGGCAACACCCATCCGTAGCACGCGCTCCAGCAGGTGTATCTCACTGATCATCCCTAAAGCCAACACCTCATTTGGCCGCCTTTCGTTCCAGTACTGTGACTGGAACGAATTGCAAAAATCGCTGAAGTTGGAGACTTTTATCTCCCTCACCAACTTCAAACATCAGCTATCTGAGCAGCTAACCGATCGCTGCAGCTGTACATAGTCTATTGGTAAATAGCCCACCCTTTTCACCTACCTCATCCCCATACTGTTTTTATTTATTTACTTTTCTACTCTTCTGCACACCAATATCTCTACCTGTACATGACCATCTGATCATTTATCACTCCAGTGTTAATCTGCAAAATTGTAATTATTTGCCTACCTCCTCATGCCTTTTGCACACATTGTATATAGACCCCCCCTTTGTTTTCTACTGTGTTATTGACTTGTTAATTGTTTACTCCATGTGTAACTCTTTGTTGTATGCTCACACTGCTATGCTTTATCTTGGCCAGGTCGCAGTTGTAAATGAGAACTTGTTCTCAACTAGCCTACCTGGTTAAATAAAGGTGTTCTCAACTAGCCTACCTGGTTAAATAAAGGTGTTCTCAACTAGCCTACCTGGTTAAATAAAGGTGTTCTCAACTAGCCTACCTGGTTAAATAAAGGTGTTCTCAACTAGCCTACCTGGTTAAATAAAGGTGTTCTCAACTAGCCTACCTGGTTAAATAAAGGTGTTCTCAACTAGCCTACCTGGTTAAATAAAGGTGTTCTCAACTAGCCTACCTGGTTAAATAAAGGTGTTCTCAACTAGCCTACCTGGTTAAATAAAGGTGTTCTCAACTAGCCTACCTGGTTAAATAAAGGTGTTCTCAACTAGCCTACCTGGTTAAATAAAGGTGTTCTCAACTAGCCTACCTGGTTAAATAAAGGTGTTCTCAACTAGCCTACCTGGTTAAATAAAGGTGTTCTCAACTAGCCTACCTGGTTAAATAAAGGTGAAATAAAATAAAAAATAAAAAATAAAAATAAATAAAAGTTTAGACCACTCTAAATGTGCAGCTGCAGCTAAACGTCTCTCTGGTCTGATATTTTAATTCAAGGGGGTGTTGACTACTGACTTGTACAAAGTTATAGAAACAATTTCCTGTTATCGTTTCTAAACTCACATTAATCTCTTAACAAAAACACTTTTATAATTTTTCGTATTTCATGCACAACGCATCGGATGGACACCTCACACATACTGTATAGTGTGCATACTTTTCAAGTTACAGTATTTCCTTTATAACAATTTTAATTACATCACAAAATAACAATCAAAATTACATTATTATTCTTTAGATCACCTCTGACCATTCCCCACGTTCTATGTTAGACATATTGTTCTAGTATTCGCTTCAGAACGCGTTAGGAACATCTGTTCTTTCCATGACATAGATTGACCAGTAGAATCCAGGTTTGAACTATGATCCCTTATTGATGTCACATGTTAAATCCACTTCAATCAGCGGAGATGAAGGGGAGGAGACAGGTGGGAAAAAAATGTTTAAGCCTTGAGACAATTGAGACATGGATTGTGTCTGTATGCCATTCAGAGAGTGAATGTGCCTTTGAACGGGGTATGGTAGTAGGTGCCAGGCGCACCGGTTTGAGTGTGTCAAGAACTACAAATCTGTTCAACAGTTTTCTGTGTGTATCAACAATGGTCCACCATCCAAAGGACATCCAGCTTACATGACACAACTCTGGGAAGTATTGGAGTCAACATGGGCCAGCATCCCTTTGGACACCTTGTAGAGTCCATGCCCTGACAAATTGAGGATGTTTAGAGGGCAAAAGGGGTTCTTCCTAATGTTTTATACACTCAGTGTAAATGACTGTAAAAACACCAGAATATCAGTTACTTACATTTTTGTGGGAAATCCTTTCCCAAGAACTCCCATGCATAATAGAGAGAAGCGTGATCTTATACAAATATAAGCAAGTTTTGAAACGATCATGTTTCAGCCAAATATTATATCTGTTTGGACTTCTTGTTGTCAATTTGCAGTCTAAAAATGATTTGTTATTATGTTCCGGCACCCCGACCATCTGCTCAAGAGAAAATTGCCCCGTGGCTGAATCTAGTACATATGTATGACAGAGGTTGTTTGCTCTTGTGATCCCTTTTTCTTCACTTGCCATTCCCTCGCCTCAACACTACCCTTCAATTAATCATCTGCACATCATCTGCATCATCTGCACACCAGCCCTCAACCGGGTAAGATTTAATCCCAAAGCACACCTTGCCATTATGAACTGTCTCTTTTAATCTTTCTTTATAGATGAATTTGAAGCCAATCTACTTTACTGTAGGAGAAAAGAGAGATAGAAAACAAATAATTTAAACACAGAGCAGGCTCTTGAAAGAAAAACAGTATTAAATATTAAGAAGCAATAGTTCTTGGAACAACTTTCAAAGGGGAACTAATTATAGTATATTTGGGCATGTACTCCATGTCTGACTGATGTTTGATTTGCTATTATGAAAGAGCCATAAGTTAATTAATTGTAGGTTGGGAACACAACAAGCAGTAAGCATACTTGAAAATAAATAAATACATTTTTACCACTTAGATTATACCTACTAATTGGATACATATTTTCTATCATTCTACAGTACATCAAAACATGATTTGTCACTCATTTAATCGAAGATTTGGAAAGATAAAATCACAGAGTTCAAATAAGTTCCGTTTGGATATCGATTACAAAAGGTCTACACACAAGACAGACAGCTTTGATTGAAACAGAGGCGGGAACTGCGAAAAAAGGGATCAATGCTATAGTTCCTCTTGCAAAGTAGACATCTAGAGGGTCTCCATTTGAACAGCATTGGTATTCACAATGAGTTTCACATTGATCACCACTAACTTTTTAGAAAATGTGGTAAGTTGCTTGTTTTAAATGGAGGAGTTTCAAAAGTACGGCCAATGGTAGTAGATAATATCCTGTACCCATTAGCAAGGTAACATTGATTTGAAGAGTTTAAAAGTGGTAATTTAGAGATGTTGCCTTTAAGAGTCCCTTTAAAGGCTATCGAGACAAGTACTTATTAGAAGCTGTCTAGAGTGACTGAATTAGTCATGTGCTTTAACTGTTGGGCTGGTACTATACCTTGGTCTTAGGTAATTGGTTTCATAGATGAAAAAGAGCACAACAATTCAGCAAAATATGATCACTTGTTAAAGTTAGAAGGCTAGAGGTTTTATCAGTTTATTTTTTATTTTTTTGCAGGCATCTTAGAAATCTGTATTTCCCCTCACAAATGTTGGTTACTCTAGCTCCACTGGCACTGCAGATTTCCATAGTGGTGCTAAAACACAGTAGCATCACAACTACTTCTGACAAAATGCTAGATTTAACCAGTTGTATCAGCAGATTAAATGCATTGCCTCAAACTGAGGCCAGAGAAGCTACCACTTAGGTCTAATAATGTTCCTGCTTGTCAATCCTCTGAACCAATTTGAATGGACTGATTAACAGAGTTCACTCAGACAGGAGAACGTATTAAATTAATGTGTGAAAAGGGACTAGTGCTGAATCACAGTTTTTGAAGTCTTTCACCATTTGACAAAAGCTGCCTTTATGGCAGATACATGTTTTGTGTGAGGAGTGAGACCAGTCTGTCAGAGTGACATTTAACACTTCTGATCTCAACTCTGACAGAAAAAGAATGGCTCCATAAACCTGCTAGCCATGAACATCTGGTGGTTCGTACAATTCTGTAACTCACATGCCACATGATTTCATATTAATAATTGTGTGCAAAACTGCCCTGATTGCACCAGAAGTGCGTCAACCACAATAATGATACTCCAAATAGAGCCACTGTACGTTGATCAACTTCAGCTGTGGGAGATCTCATGCAGAGGTCCTAACCTTGGTGCTGGGTGCTAACTTCAGCTGTGGGAGATCTCATGCAGAGGTCCTAACCTTGGTGCTGGGTGCTAACTTCAGCTGTGGGAGATCTCATGCAGAGGTCCTAACCTTGGTGCTGGGTGCTAACTTCAGCTGTGGGAGATCTCATGCAGAGGTCCTAACCTTGGTGCTGGGTGCTAACTTCAGCTGTGGGAGATCTCATGCAGAGGTCCTAACCTTGGTGCTGGGTGCTAACTTCAGCTGTGGGAGATCTCATGCAGAGGTCCTAACCTTGGTGCTGGGTGCTAACTTCAGCTGTGGGAGATCTCATGCAGAGGTCCTAACCTTGGTGCTGGGTGCTAACTTCAGCTGTGGGAGATCTCATGCAGAGGTCCTAACCTTGGTGCTGGGTGCTAACTTCAGCTGTGGGAGATCTCATGCAGAGGTCCTAACCTTGGTGCTGGGTGCTAACTTCAGCTGTGGGAGATCTCATGCAGAGGTCCTAACCTTGGTGCTGGGTGCTAACTTCAGCTGTGGGAGATCTCATGCAGAGGTCCTAACCTTGGTGCTGGGTGCTAACTTCAGCTGTGGGAGATCTCATGCAGAGGTCCTAACCTTGGTGCTGGGTGCTAACTTCCCACGAGCACTCGTATGGTGGATGAAAGTGGAGGGGGAAGAAAAGTGTTTGTGATGAGTGTTGTGGTAGTCAACCTGAAGGAGGTACTATGACCTGGCCATTCCCCCTCGCTGCAGGCAGAGGCCACAGAGAGCATCATTGAGTGTCAGCCCGGCAACACCCGTAGCTCTTTATCAATCAGCCATAGCATCTATTCCAGCCTCCGCCACCTGTCCCACTCCGTCAGTGTCAGTACACATTTCGGGAGCGGGACACTACATATCCGTCGCCAAACCGACTGGCTCAAGGTCATCTATAAGTCTTTGCTAGGTAAAGCCCCACCTTATCTCCACTCACTGGTCACCATAGCAACATCCACCCGTAGCATGCGCTCAAGCAGGTATATTGCACTGGTCATCCCCAAAGCCAACACTTCATTTGGCCGCCTTTCGTTCCAGTTCTCTGCTGCCAATGACCAGAACGATTGCAAAAATCTCAGAAGCTGGATTCTTATATCTCCCTCTCTAACTTTAAGCATCAGCTGTTAGAGCAGTTTACCGATCACTGTACCTGCACACAGACAATCACTAAATAGCACACCTGACTACCTCATCCCCATATTATTACTTACCCTCTTTCTCTTTTGCACCCCAGTATCTCTACTTGCACATCATCATCTGCACATCTATCATTCCAGTATTAATGCTAAATTGTAATTATTTTTGCCTCTATGGCCTATTTTTGCCTACCTCCCTACTCTTCACCATTTGCACACACTGTATATAGACTTTTCTACTGTACATAGACTTGGCTGTACGTTTGTTTATGTGTAACTCTGTGTTGTTGATTTTGTTGCACTGCTTTGCTTTATCTTGGCCGGGACGCAGTTGTAAATGAGAACTTGTTCTCAACCGACCTACCTGAATAAATAAAGGTGAAATAAAAATATAATTTTTAAAAGAAAGCTGGGGACTGGATTTAGCTACTGGCTCACAGAAGGATTGCTTCACGGGTTGTCATAACATTCTGCAATATTGTATGCTGTTTTTGGAATCATTATGAGGAGCTTGGGATATATATATATATTTTTCCCCGTCATTCCTATTTCAGTGTTTATTTAATTATATCTTGTCACCTGGAATCATGTAAGAGCATAACACCCAGTTGGAAAAGGTGATTGCAGACTTGGCTTACAATCAGAGGCAATCTGTCTGTCCTTCCATTTCTCAACTTGTGTTCACAAATGTGTTCCATCATTAGAACCTCAATAGACCTAGGCCCAATAGATCTTTCAAATGATGATTTATTTACATTCCAAAAGGTATGGAAATTCATACGTTTCTTGTTTGGTGTAAAATACCTTGTATTCAACTGTTTTACCTTTTTCAATAGTACTTCAATTTAAAGAACACCACTTGTCTTATACATATTTGATGGAAGTTTACAACACGTTTGCCATGGACCACTTCTTCATCAACACATTCTTTGAAGAGTGCTCTCTGGATCATTTCGACATATTCACTATCTGGGCCATTTAGTGAAATGTTTATACAGCTGTAACACATGAACTCTTGATTGCTCACAATCTCTTCATGCGTGATGAGTTGTAGCATTGTTGACATATGAATGTGTTTTTCTAAATGATTTCAAACTGCCATTCCTTTTATGGAAGGCCTGCTTTGTACACTCTTCTCATTTGAATCAAATCAAATCAAATCCAATTGTATTTGTCACATACACATGGTTAGCAGATGTTAATGCGAGTGTAGCGAAATGCTTGTGCTTCTAGTTCTGACAATGCAGTAATAACGAACAAGTAATCTAACTAACAATTCCCAAAAAACGACTGTCTTATACACAGTGTAAGGGGATAAAGAATATGTACATAAGGATATATGAATGAGTGATGGTACAGCTTGTAGGATCATTATTTTTTAACAAAGGACAATGAGTTGGGAGATAAAAGGAACTCATAGCTATCTGCTTGTTCCCTCTTGGCTGTTGATGTGACTGATATCTAACCTAATCTCTCAGTATCAAAAGATTAGTCAATGGCTGGAGTCCGGGGCCCTTTTATCATGGACAGACAAGACAGGGATGTTAAAGCTCTATCTATATAGAACATGTTGTACCACATCACACACAGCCCCTTGACCATAAAGAGTACAAATGAGCGCACATACAGTACAGTCACATACTGTCGTATGTTATGTGGTACACACATTGTCAGCTCATCTTGAACATTTTAAGGACATCAAGTTAATCAAGTTGTCTGGTTTTTATTTATGTTGCTGTTGCTGTTCTATTTGACTATTTACACCTTTGCTGTACTATTTGAGTATTTACACCTTTGCTGTACTATTTGACTATTTACACCTTTGCTGTACTATTTGAGTATTTTCATCTTAATAATGGACTGTTTGCTCGTGGTATTTGACAATATTTTTGTGAAATCACAGTTGTAGCACAGTCGCATACAGCTAGATAGACTTTTTTGCATTATCTAGTCCATTTCGAGGCTCACTGGAGAGAGCACTCAGCAAGATGATGAATATATGCAGTGAGAAAAAAAGAGGGCTTGCAATTTATTTAAAATGCTAATATTCTGTCTTGGCAGAAAAGTCGAATGATTTAATACTAGGTTACGTCTAGTACAGCACAGGACATTGATAAGGGAGCCCAATCTGCTGGTGCTTCCCTTACGAATACTAAATAATGTAATTTCTTGCTAGGGGGAATTATCTTATAGCCTGCACTGTATAAACAGTGAGGTGATAAGAAACTTCCTTTTGACTGCAGTCTCCACTGGTTACCAGTGTACAGAGGGCCTTCTATCTCTTGCAGGCTCTACATTCAGATAAAACTGTCAGGGCAGCGGCTGCGCCACAACCCACTGGGGAGCCTCATCATTTTAGCACCCACATTTAATTGATGATGATAACTTTAGTGTAGGAGGGAAAGGGGATAAAGTTTGATGATGTTATTTGAGAATTCATGTACAGTGAGGGAAAAAAGTATTTGATCCCCTGCTGATTTTGTACGTTTGCCCACTGACAAAGAAATTATCCGTCTATAATTTTAATGGTAGGTTTATTTGAACAGTGAGAGACAGAATAACAACAAAAAAATCCAGACAAACGCTTGTCAAAAATGTTATAAATTGATTTGCATTTTAATGAGGGAAATAAGTATTTGACCCCCTTTCAATCAGAAAGATTTCTGGCTCAGAGGTGTCATTTATACAGGTAACGAGCTGAGATTAGGAGCACACTCTTAAAGGGAGTTCTCCTAATCTCAGTTTGTTACCTGTATAAAAGACACCTGTCCATAGAAGCAATCAATCAGATTCCAAACTCTCCGCCATGGCCAAGACCAAAGAGCTCTCCAAGGATGTCAGGGACAAGATTGTAGACCTACGCAAGGCTGGAATGGGCTACAAGACCATCGTCCAGCAGCTTGGTGAGAAGGTATCAACAGTTGGTGCGATTATTCGCAAATGGAAGAAACACAAAATAACTGTCAATCTCCCTCGGCCTGGGGCTCCATGCAAGATCATGCAATGATCATGAGAACGGTGAGGAATCAGCCCAGAACTACACGGGAGGATCTTGTCAATGATCTCAAGGCAGCTGGGACCATAGTCACCAAGAAAATAATTGGTAACACATTACGCCGTGAAGGACTGAAATCCTGCAGCGCCCGCAAGGTCCCCCTGCTCAAGAAAGCACATATACAGTACATGCCCATCTGAAGTTTGTCAATGAACATCTGAATGATTCAGAGGACAACTGGGTGAAAGTGTTGTGGTCAGATGAGACCAAAATGGAGCTCTTTGGCATCTACTCAACTCGCCGTGTTTGGAGGAGACGGAATGCTGCCTATGACCCCAAGAACACCATCCCCACCGTCAAACATGGATGTGGAAACATTATGCTTTGGGGGTGTTTTTCTGCTAAGGGGACAGGACAACTTCACTGCATCAAAGGGACGGTGGACGGGGCCCTGTACCGTCAAATCTTGGGTGAGAACCTCCTTCCCTCAGCCAGGGCATTGAAAATGGGTCGTGGATGGGTATTCCAGCATGACAATGACCCAAAACACACGACCAAGGCAACAAAGGAGAGGCTCAAGAAGAAGCACATTAAGGTCCTGGAGTGGCCTAGCCAGTCTCCAGACCTTAATCCCATAGAAAATCTGTGGAGGGAGCTGAAGGTTCGAGTTTCCAAACGTCTGCCTCGAAAACTTAATGACTTGGAGAAAATCTGCAAAGAAGATCGGGACAAAATCCCTCCTGAGATGTGTGCAAACCTGGTGGCCAACTACAAGAAACGTCTGACCTCTGTGATTGCCAACAAGGGTTTTGCCACCAAGTACTAAGTCATGTTTTGCAGAGGGGTCAAATACTTATTTCCCTCATTAAAATGCAAATCAATTTATAACATTTTTGACATGCGTTTTTCTGGATTTTGTATTTGTTATTCTTTCTCTCACTGTTCAAATAAATCTACCATTAAAATTATAGACTGATCATTTCTTTGTCAGTGGGCAAACGTACAAAATCAACAGGGGAACAAATACTTTTTTCCCTCAATGTATACATTAACATTAAGTTTCGCTCAACAGATTTGGGACTCAATTAATAAAATGTCCATATCATGTCAATATTGATAGGATGGTACTGTACACTGTTTGATAATTAATTACACATGATCACACAGAAAGAAGTGTCCACTAGACTGATTGGGTTCTTCTGTATTCAAAAACCTCAGCTGTACAGTGTCCCTATTAGCACACCAACTCCTTGTGATTCTTATGGTGTCCTAATATGGACACCATAGAGCTACCATAATCGTTTCTAGCCTTCAATAGGACACTCTGTACATATATAGTACCAGTCAAAAGTTTGGACACATCTACTCATTCAAGGGATTTTATTTATTTTTACCATTTTCTACATTGTAGAATAAAAGTGAAGACATCAACACTATCACATGACACATATGGAATCATGTAGTAACCAAAAAAGTTTTTAAACCACCCTTTGCCTTGATGACAGCTTCGCATGCTCTTAGCATTCACTCAACTAGCTTGATGAGGTAATCACCTGGAATGCATTTCAATTAACAGGTGTGCCTTGTTAAAAATTAATTTGTGGAATTTCTTTCCTTCTTAATGCATTTGAGCCAATCAGTTGTGTTGTGACAAGGTAGGGGTGGTATACAGAAGATAGCCCTATTTGGTAATAGACCAAGTCCATATTATGGAAAGAACAGCTCAAATAAACAAAGAGAAAAGACAGTCCATCATTACTTGAAGACATGCATGTCAGTCAATGCAGAACATTTCAAGAACGTTAAAAGTTTCTTCAAATGCAGTTGCAAAACCATCAAGCCCTATGATGAAACTGGCTCTCATGAGGACCGCCACAGGAAAGAAAGACCCAGAGTTACCTCTGCTGCAGAGGATAAGTTCATTCGAGTTAACTAGATTGCAGCCCAAATAAATGCTTCACAGAGTTCAAGTAACAAACTCATCTCAAGATCAACATTTCAGAACTGAGATGCTGCAAAGAAACCACTACTAAAGGACACCAATAAGAAGAAGAGACTTGCTTGTCCAAGAAACACGAGCAATGGTCATTAGACCGGTGGAAATCTGTCCTTTCGTCTGATGAGTCCAAATTTTAGATTTTTGTTTCCAACCGCCATGTCTTTGTGAGACGCAAAGTAGGTGAATGGATGATCTGCGCATGTATGGTTACAACCGTGAAGCATGGAGGAGGAGGTGTGATGGTGTGTGGGTGCTTTTCTGATGACACTGTCAGTGATTTATTTAGAATTCAAGGCACACTTAACCAGCAAGGCTACCACAGCATTCTGCAGCGATACGCCATCCCATCTGGTTTGCGCATAGTGGGACGATCATTTGTTTTTCAACAGGACAATGACCCAAAACACACCTCCAGGTTTTGTAAGGGCTATTTGACCAAGGAGAGTAATGGAGTGCTATGACCTGGCCTCCACAATCATCCGACCTCAACCCAATTTAGATGGTTTGGTATGAGTTGGACCGCAGAGTGAAGGAAAAGCAGCCAACAAGTGCACAGCACATGTGGGAACTTCTTCAAGACTGTTGGAAAAGCATTCCTCGTGAAGCTGGTTGAGAGAATGCCAAGACAGTGCAAAGCTGTCATCAAGGCAAAGGGTGGCTACCTTGAAGAATCTCAAATATAAAATATACTTTGATTTTTTTAAACACTTTTTTGGTTACTGCATGATTCCCTATGTGTTATTTGATAGTTTTGATGTCTTCTCTATTATTAAAATAGTACAAATAAATGAAAATCCTTGAATGAGTCGGTGTGTCCAAACTTTTGACTGGTACTGTATATACAGTGCATTCGGAAAGTATTCAGGCCCCTTGATTTTTCCACATTTTATTATGTTATGGCCTTATTTTGAGATAGATTCAATAATTTTCCCCCCTCATAAATCTACACACAATACCCCATAATGACAAAGCGAAAACAGGTTTTTAGAAATGTTTGCAAATGTATTAAAAATAAAACTTTACTCAGTACTTTGTTAAAGCACCTTTGGCAGAAATTGCAGTCTCGAGTCTTCTTGGGTATGACGATACAAGCTTGGCACACCTGTATTTGGGGAGTTTCTCCCATTCTTCTCTGCAGATCCTCTCAAGCTCTGTCAGGTTGGATGGGGAGCGTCATTGCACAACTATTTTCAGCTCTCTCCAAAAATGTTTGATTGGGTTCACGTCTGGGCTCTGGCTGGGCCACTCAAGGACACTCAGAGACTTGTCCTGAAGCCATTCCTTTGTTGTCTTGGCTGTGTGCTTAGGGTCGTTGTCGTGTTGGAAGGTGAACTTTCATCCTAGTCTGAGGTCCTGAGCGCTCTGGAGCAGGTTTTCATCAAGGATCTCTCTGTACTTTGCTCCTTTCAACTTTCCACCAATCCTGACTAGTCTCCCATCCCATTGGTTTCATCAGACCAGAGAATCTTGTTTCTCATTGTCTGAGTCCTTTATGGGCCTTTTGGCAAACTCCAAGTGGGCTATCATGTGCCATTTACGAAGGAGTGGCTTCCAACTAGCCACTTTACCATAAAGGCCTGATTGGTAGAGTCTTGCAGAGATGGTTTTCCTTATGGAAGATTCTCTCATCTCCACAGAGGAACTCTGGAGCTCTGTCAGAGTGACCATCGGGTTCTTGGTCACCTCCCTGACCAAGGCCCTTCTCCCTCTTGTTCAGTTTGCCCATGCGGCCAGCTCTAGGAGGAGTTTTAGTGGCTCCAAACGTCTTTCATTTAACAATGATGGATGCCACTGTGTTCTTTGGGACCTTCAATGCTGCAGACGTTTTTCGTACCCTTCCACAGATCTGTGCCTCAACACAATCCTGTCTTGGTGCTCTAAGGACAATTCCTTCGAACTCATGGTTTGGTTTTTGCTCTGACATGCACTATCAACTGTGGGACCTTATATAGACACGTGTGTCTTTCCAAATCATGTCCAATCAATTGAATTTACCACAGGTGGACTCCAATCAAGTTGTAGAAACATCTCAAGGATGATCAATGGAAACAGGATGCACCAGAGCTCAATTTCGAGTCTCATTGCAAAGGGTCTGAATGCTTATGCAAACAATTTTTAGATTTTTTTATAGATTTTCAAAAAAAGTAAAAATCGTTTTTTGCTTTGTCATTATGGCATTTTGTGTGTAGATAGATGAGATGTTTTTTAATATAAATTTTAGAATACGGCTATATCGTAAGAAAATGTGGCAAAAGTCAAGGTGTCTGAATACTTTCCGAATGCACTGTATATACCACTTACCACTTCTTACGGCAAAAAAAGTGGTTAACTTGCATGTTGGACGCAAGTGTACTGTATCTTGTCCCCATGCACAGTGAGGATTATTTTTGTATTTATTTATTTATTTTGAACCTTTATTTAACTAGGCAAGTCAGTTAAGAACAAATTCTTATTTACAATGACGGCCTACCAAAAGGCAAAAGGCCTCCTGTGGGGAATATAGGACAAAACACACATCACAACAAGAGAGACAACACAACACTACATAAAGAGAGACCTAAGACAACAGCATACTAAGGCAGCAACACATGACAACACAGCATGGTAGCAACACAACATGACAACGCTAGCTGCAGCGAACTGAAAAGAGGAGCGTACCAGGGATGTGTGTGCTTTGGGGACCTTTAACAGAATGTGACTGGCAGAACGGGTGCTGTATGTGGAGGATGAGGGTTGCAGTAGATATCTCAGATAGGGGGGAGTGAGGACTAAGAGGGTTTTTTAAAGAAGCATCAACCAGTAGCTCTTATGATGGGTAAACAGAGATGACCAGTTTACAGAGGAGTATAGAGTGCAGTGATGTGTCCTATAAGGAGCATTGGTGGCAAATCAGATGGCCGAAAGGTAAAGAACATTTAGCCGCTCGAGAGCACCCTTACCTGCCTATCTATAAATTATGTCTCCGTAATCTAGCATGGGTAGGATGGTCATCAGAATCAGGGTTAGTTTGACAGCAGGGGTGAAAGAGGAGTGATTATGATAGAAGAAACCAAGTCTAGAATTAACCTTAGCCTGCAGCTTGGATATGTGCTGAGAGAAGGACAGTGCACCGTCTAGCCATACTCCCAAGTACTACCTCAAGCTCTAAACCCTCAGAGGTTGTAGTAACACCTGTGGGAAGAGGTGTTTTGGAGGTGTTCAGAACAATGTTAAGGGTAGAGGATGCTTGTTGGACACTAATAAAGCTAATAAAGCTTTGTTGTAGAGCATTTAAGAGATGTACAACGTGAGATCAAAAGACAGATACTGGTGGACAAGGAGGCATACCATCAAAGGGAGGAGAGGACCCTCTTCTCAGGAAACGCAAGGCTGGCCTGGCAAGGGATTAACATGTTCTATAGACATCTAGAGGGTGCCAAATCCCATGTTAGGGTTCTGTTTGTTGACTTTTCTTCTGCCTTCAACACAATCCAGCCCTACATTCTGGCACAGGGACTCATTTGGGAATTCTCCTTAACTGGTTTTGTGGCTGTTGGACTTCCTAAGCCAATGCTCACAGCGAGTCAAAATAGGTCCCCACGTGTCGGACATACGCAATACAAATAAAGGATCTCCTCAGGGATTTGTTTTGTCCCCATCCCTGTTCATCTTGTATACGAATAGTTGTACTAATTCCCATTATGACAGACTCCTCGTTAAGTTCGCTGATGACACTGCCGTGATCATCCTGATGCATGACTACGAGGAACATCATGGCCCGGTCCTAGATGGCTTTGTAGAGTGGTGTGAGGGAACCACACTTGGTCCTCAATACCAACAAGACCAAAGAGATGTGCATAGACTTCAGGAAGTGTACAACACCTACCTCTGCAACATATATCAGAGGTCAGAATATAGAGATTGTAGAGGAATACAAATACCTGGGTGTCCTCTTGGACAATAAGCTTCAGAGTAAATGTACAGATCTGATCTACAAAAAGAGCCAACAGAGACTGTACTTTCTCAAAAATCTGTGATCTTTGATCTTCTATACTGACTCTGTTTAACAAATCTTCCATTGAGAGTATTTAAACTTTTTGTAATGTTTGTTGGTTTGGCAATGCCAATGTCAGCCAGAGAAATATGTTGAGAAGGATTATCCCCACAGCAAGCAAGGCCTGGATGAGATCTTTAAGGTCAGGGCCCTCCGCAAGGCTCAAAAAAATCATTTTAGACCTAAGCTACTCCCTGTACCCGGACTTTGAACTACTCCCCTCTGGGCACAGGTATAGAGCACCCCTCAGCAGGAAAAACACAACTAGACAATCATTTGTGCCAGGTGTAATATCCCTCATAAATAGCTCGGGCTAATGTTCCTATCGACTCAGTAAGGCCAGCAGTTGTATTGTTAATTTTGTTTTGTATTTAAAACGCCACTTTAAATGTGTACATGACACTGCAACAAAATTTCCCCATGGGGCCAATAAAGTCAGTAAGTAAGTAAGTAATGAACTGGGTGGAAAGTTTATTTGATGCCCGTTTCAATGGCAGGTCCTTAGATGAGAGCCATGCCTTTTGACCCGGGGTGTAGACTGGAGCTGAGGCCCGGCGAGGTTGGCTTGGGACTGGGTCCTGTTGGAGTCATGGCAGCCTGGGCCTTCCTCCAGGTATGGTGACAATGGCGCAGATGATCCTGGACAGAGGGAACCACAACCTCAACCTCTTGGGTGGGGAACAAAGGGGGTTGGTAACCCAAAGCACACTCGAAGGGTGGCATACCTGACGAGGCATTGTTGAGGGTGATGTGGGTATGTTCAACCCAGGGTAGCTGAGCGCTCCAGGAGGAAGGGTTATCAGAAGTCATGCAGCGTGGGGCAGTGTCCATCTCTTGGTTGGCCCGTTTGGTCTGGCCGTTGGTCTGGGGGTGATATCCAGAAGAAAGACTGACATTGATACCAAGAGCTGAACAGGAGGATCTCCATACCTGGGAGGTATACCTAGGTCTTCTGTCGGAAACATGAGCATGCCATGCAGACGAAACACGTGGGATACTAACAGGTACGCAGTCTCCCTGGAGGACGGGAGCTTGGAGTGAGCCATTTTGGAAAACATGTCAATAATGGTGAAGATGACGGAGTTACCGTTAGATGGGGGAAGGCCAGTGATGAAGTCCAAAGATATGTGTGACCAGGGGTGACTGGGTATGGGAAGAGGGCGGAACAGACCGGAAGTAGGTTTAGTGGAGGTTTTGTTCTGGGCACAACCCGAACAGGCTTAGAAACAAACTCCCGGACATCTCTCTCCATGGTGGGCCACCAAAAGCACTGACGCAGGAAGGTGAGGGTCCGGTTCATACCAGGGTGAGTAGAATGGCCCCACTGAAGAACATCAGAGCGAACACAATCTGGAACAAACAGAGAATTACTAGGACCGTTACCCGGGTCAGGCTGGTTCTGCTGAGCCTGACGGCGGCAATGATGCAGGTGGATGGCACAATGGCTTCTGGCTCGGTACCTGTGTTGTCGGTGGTGAACTGGTGAGAGAGGGCATCAGGCTTGGTATTCTTCGAACCGGGGCAATAAGTGAGTGTGAAATTGAATCTACCGAAGAACAAGGCCCACCTGACTTGTAGGGAATTCAGACGTTTGGCGGTCTGGATGTAGGACAGGTTTTTATGGTCAGTCCACACGATGAAGGGGGTTACAGAGCCCTCCAGCCAGTGACACCATTCCTCCAGTGCCAGCTTAACTGCCAGGTGTTCCCAGTTTCCGATATCAAAATTCCTCTCTACAGGTGAGAGCTTATGGAAAAGAATGCATATGGGTGGACCTTCTGATCACAGTGGGAACATTGAGACAGAATAGCACCTACTCCGGTGTCAGAGGTGTCCACCTCCACGATGAACTGGAGTTCTGGGTCGGGCTGAGTAAGGACTGGAGCAGAGGTGTTCCAGGAATGCTACCAGATGGATGTAGTTGCAGTAGTTGAAACATCTGTAAAAATTTGCAAACCCCAGGAAACGCTGTAGCTGCTTCAGGTTGGAGGGGGCAGGCCACTCTGGGTCTGCCATGACCTTGCCGGGGTCCATACGTAACTGTCCCTGTGCAATAATATAACCCAGGAAAGGCAGTGGCAGCATGGAACTCACACTTTTAAGCTTAAAAAAAAGTTTATTCTCCAATAACCATTGAAGAACATGTTGCTGGTGAGCCTCAGGGTCCTTGGGGGGAAAAAATCAGGATGTCATCTAAATAGGCAAAAATGAAGAATCCAATCACATCCCTCAGCACGTCATTGACTCGGTTCTGGAAAACAGCAGGGGCGTTAGTAAGACCAAAAGGCATGACCAAATACTCAGTGACCAAGTGGTGTGTTGAACACAGTCTTCCACTCATCCCCCTCTTAAGCGGACAAGGTGGTAGGCATTCTGGAGGTCAAATTTGGTAAACACCGTGGCACCATGGAGGGGGGCAAAAGCAGAGCTGATGAGTGGCAAGGGGTACTTGTTCTTAACATGGATATTATTCAGCCCACGGAAGTCCATGCACGGCCTCATTGACCCATCTTCCTTCACAAAGAAAAACCCAGCTCCCACTGGGAGGAAGATGGCTTGATAAGTCCTGCAGCCAGAGAATCCTGGATGTACCTCTCCATAGCCTCTTGCTCGGGACGAGAGAGGTTAACTTCTTTGAGACTGGGGGGCAGTATTGAGTAGCTTGGATGAATAAGGTGCCCAGAGTAAACTGCCTGCTACTGAGGCTAAAAAGGTAGATTTGGATAGAAAACACTCTGAAGTTTCTAAAACTGTTTGAATGATGCCTGTGAGTATAACAGAACTCATATGGCAGGCAAAAACCTGAGAAAAATCCAACCAGGAAGTGGGAAATCTGAGGTTTGTAAGTCTTTGCCTATCCAATATACAGTGTCTATGGGGTCATATTGCACTTCCTAAGGCTTCCACTAGATGTCAACAGTCTTTAGAACTTTGTTTCAGGCTTCTACTATGAAGGTGTAGCGAATAAGAGCTGTTTCAACCAGGTGTCTGGCAGAATGCCATTAGTTTCAGTCACTTGTGTGGCTGTGAGAGCGAGCTGCGTTCCCTTGATTTCTAAAGACAAAGGAATTGTCCGGTTGGAATATTATTTAAGATTTGATAAAAACATCCTAAAGATTGATTATATACATCGTTTGACATGTTTCTACGAACTGTAATGGAACTGTTTAGACTTTTCGTCTGGACTAAATGCCTGCGCCTTGTGAATTTGGATTTGTGAACTAAACGCGCGAACAACAAGGAGGTATTTGGACATAAATTATGGACTTTATCGAACATAACAAATGTTTATTGTGGAACTGGGACTCCTGCGTGTGCATTCCAATGAAGATCATCAAAGGTAAGTGAATATTTATAACGCTATTTCTGAGTTTTGTGACACCTCTCCTCGGTTGGAAAATGGCTGTATGTTTTTCTGTGGCTAGGCGCTGACCTAACATAATTGCATGGTGTGCTTTTACTGTAAAACCTTTTTGAAATCTGGCACAGTAGTTGCATTAAGGAGAAGTTTATCTTTAATTGTGTGTTTAACACTTGTATCTTTCATCAATGTTTATTATGAGTATTTCTGTCATTTGATGTGGCTCTCTCCACTTTCACTGAATGTTTGTTTGAGACAATGCATTTCTGAACATAACGCACCAATTTCAAATGAGGTTTTTGGAAATAAAGATGAACTTTATCGAACAAAACACACATTTATTGTCTAACATGGAGTCCTGGGAGTGCCATCCGGTGAAGATCATCAAAGGTTAGTGATTAATTTTAACACTATTTCTGTCTTTTGTGACACCTCTCCTTATCTGGAAAATGGCTGTATGTTTTTCTGTGGCTAAGCGCTGACCTAACATAATCAAAAGGTGTGCTTTCGCCGTAATGCCTTTTTGGAATCAGACACTGTGGCTGGATAAACAAGAAGTTTACATTTAAAATGGTGTATAATACTTGTATGTTTGAGGATTTTCAATTATGAGATTTCTGTTGTTTTGATTTTGGAGCACTGCAATTTCACTGGCTGTTGGCGAGGTGGGACGCTACCATCCTACATATCCCAGAGAAGTTAAACAACTGGCTCCTGGGGAGAGGAGCTCCAGGCTGGATGTCAATGGCACAGTCGTACGGCCAATGAGGCGGTAGCGAAATGGCGTGCTGCTTGCTGAACACAGGAGCTAGATCGTGATACTCGGGAGGAACTGATGACGGGTCCGGAGGTTCTGGAATGAACTAGGGCACAGACAAGGCAGGGGGAGGGCAGAATGTAAACCATTAAAATGACAAAATGAACTCCAAGTGCTTACCTTTCCGGCAGTCCAGTCAATCTGTGGGTTGCGTAGCTTTAACCATGGATGGCCAAGAACAAAGGGAGCTTTTCATGGTGATTTACAGAGAGATGCAGAGTCAGAGCAGGCCGAACTGTAGTGGAGAGGAAAACCGCATCAGGCAAGGAAAACAGGCACAACAGGATAACAGGATCTGAATAGTAACAAACGGCTAGAAATGTAGACTGACTGAGCAGAGATTACGATCTGGCAGCTTGGAAGTGGCAGGGCTGAGTAGAGGTCTTGATTATGGAACAGGTTGCAGCTGGTGGGGATCTGCTCTGACTCCAGCACACCTGTCTCTGCCCACACAATCCCACACACAGAGAGAGAGAGAGAGAGAGAGAGGGAGAGAGTACTGGTGGAGTGGCGGCAGGTCAAGGAGACACAGGATGAGCAGTAGAGGGCGTTGCAGGAGCAGATGTGACAAGATCAAACATCTAACATTACACTCCCTCACATCAACATTTTATACACATTAGAATCACAGATATTTAGTGCTTGGTCCAAACCACCCGGTCTGAATTGGGCTACAGCAGGACCCGTCATCATTAATAATACAGATGGAATGCTTAAACAGCACTTAAATCCAGCTCAGGGCATGTGACTCAGATGGGCTTTGCCGTCCAACCTGACGCCATTGTGGTGTGACTGTGGCAGCGTGAAGCTTTTATCCTAATCTACAATGCCCTCAGCTCCTGTTAGAGACAGCGAGGAGTGGGAGATGAAGGGAGAGGGGGAAAGGAGGAGCGCAGTCCCAGGATCCTGGATACTACAGAAGTTCATACCTTGAGAGGAAAAGAGCGAAAATCCTGCATCTGTATAGTGTATGTTCGAGAGTAACGTGTTTAATGGCAGAATTCATAAACACTACATAAATGTGTCACAAACGATCTATAACCTTATGTCATGCTCTGTAAAGGGTTCATAATGTGGTATAGCTGTGTGACATAACCACCAACTATGTCAAATATGAGGTTGGCATAAGCATCACTTAATAAATGCTTTATAAATTATATTAAATTGAGGCTTCACAAAGCCTTTATAACCTTGTCATGCATCTTGGAAAAGCATTACAAAGGCAGGATAGTGGGTTCGAATGCCGGGACCAACTGTAGGGAAAAATGTATTCACGCATGACAGTAAATCGCTGTGGATAAAAGTGTCTGCTAAATTGTTCTTATTATATTGTATTACTCTCTTGTATTACTTTCAGGGTTCCCCCCAGTATTTTCACACTTATTAAATAGAAAAACAACTCAATTTGATTTTCTGTGTTCACAACAATGCTTAAACCACATCATGGAATGACTTTTGAGTTCTGGGCAAAAGCTGAGAATCTTTGATTTTAGTATGTAGTTGCCCTTTAATTCAGTGTGCATGCCCTGCACTATTGTTTGATGAGCATTATTTAAGTGCACATGTGATGAGTTCGCAGCGCCATGCGATATAGAGTCTTTATGGATGTGTTATGAATGGCCGAAGATGTCTCACTTCAAACTAAGTATACAGGACACTACGTAAAGTGTCAATAAATAGGTTATTAATGTTCTTCTGATTTATGACGGTTCTCTCATGATCCACAGGTTACTCTAGGGTGTGAGAGGTATTTAAATGTGTTGCTGGACCTGCAAAACTTGCTTTTGTGTGTGTCTGTGTATGTCTGAACCAAGATGATTTTGAGTAGTCCAACCTAAGTCTACTGCACCAGGTATTCCTCTTCAGTTCCCATGTTGGAGACCAGGGCTTGATTACAACCTGTTACAATGGTGCCAACATTTTGTAGCTGATCCTTGAGCGTTGGAGTGGGTGAATGTGTCAAAGACCTGACTGGCCACCAACACAACATGGTATGGTTCGTTATATATTGTTTTGTGCATGTTTGTGTACTGAAGAATGTAACTTGGTACCAGAAAAAAGCTACTTTTAATTTCCTTATTTTGCTTTCATCAAGGTAACTGTTTCTTAGTGTAACGTTGTCCCCAGGCTATTGCGCACACAGCACATATAATCCTGGGACATCAACCATTCAAAGTTTCCTTAAGTGGGAGTGACCATAAAATTGTATGGGAGTGACCTTACTGAGTAAAGTATTTGTCCTTTGCTAGAAAAAACCTTCCCCCTGGTCGTCACTAGTTAAAATAGCCACAAAGTCATAATTATGGTTAAAACCTGCTTATTTCCATAATTTCTCTTCTTAAAATGTGATTTTAAATGTAACCCTAAATAATGAAGGCCGAGTTTAGGCGGCATCTGGGAATGAGTTTAGGTGTAATGTGACTAACATGACTTCACTTTAGAGCGTGTGTCATCTTTCAGCACAACACCCTTTATTAAGCACATATTAGCTCAAATTTGACAATGGTGATTATGTCACACACATATTTAAAAAATTTTATTTAACCTTTATTTAACCAGGTAGGCAAGTTGAGAACAAGTTTTCATTTACAATTGCAACCTGGCCAAGATAAAGCAAAGCAGTTCGACACATACAACAACACAGTTACACATGGAGTAAAACAAATACAGTAGAAAAATAAGTCTATATACAATGTGAGTAAATAAGGTGAGATAAAGGAGGTAAAGGCAAAACGAGGCCATGGTGGCGAAGTAAATACAATATAGCAAGTAAAACACTGGAATGGTAGATTTGCAGTGGAAGAATGTGCAAAGTAGAGATAGAAATAATGGAGTGCAAAAGAGCAAAATAAATAAATAAATACAGTAGGGGCAGAGGTAGTTGTCTGGGCTAAATTATAGATGGGCTATGTACAGGTGCAGTAATATGTGAGCTGCTCTGACAGCTGGTGCTTAAAGATAGTGAGGGAGATAAGTGTTTCCAGTTTCAGAGATTTTTGTAGTTCATTCCAATCATTGGCAGCAGAGAACTGGAAGGAGAGGCGGCCAAATGAAGAATTGGTTTTGGGGGTGACCAGAGAGATATACCTTCTGGAGCGCATGCTACAGGTGGGTGCTGCTATGGTGACCAGCGAGCTAAGATAAGGGGGGACTTTACCTAGCAGGGTTTTGTAGATGCGCTGGAGACAGTGGGTTTGGTGACGAGTATGAAGCGAGGGCCAGCCAACGAGAGCGTACAGGTCGCAGTGGTGAGTAGTCTGTGGGGCTTTGGTGACAAAATGGATGGCACTGTGATAGACTGCATCCAATTTGTTGAGTAGGGTATTGAAGGCTATTTTTTAAATGACTTTGCCGAAGTTGAGGATCGGTAGGACCGTCAGTTTTACAAGGGTATGTTTGGCAGCATGAGTGAAGGATGCTTTGTGTTACGGCTTTCTAGTGGTGATGAATGAGAGTCGGACCAAACTGCAGCGTGTCGATTGCGATCCATATTTAATGAACAAAACGTAACACGAAATAAACACAAACACTACAAAACAAAGAACGAAACGAAAACCGAAACAGCCTATACTTGTGTAAAACTAACATAGAGTACACATAGAACAGATAGGACAATCACCCATGACAAACTCAAAGAATATGGCTGCCTAAATATGGTTCCCAATCAGAGACAACGATAAGCACCTGCCTCTGATTGAGAATCACTCCAGACAGCCATAGACTTTGCTAGAAAACCCCACTAGCTACAATCCCAAATATCTACACGCCAAAACCCCAAGACAAAACACACCACAATACAAAAACTCCATGCCACACCCTGGCCTGACCCAATACATGAAGAAAAAACACAAAATACTTAGACCAGGGCGTGACACTTTGTTGCAAAATAGGAAGCCAAATCTAGATTTAACTTTGGATTGGAGATGTTTGATGTGAGTCTGGAAGGGGAGTTTACAGTCTAACCAGACAACTAGGTATTTGTAGTTGTCCACATATTCTAAGTCAGAACCGTCCAGAGTAGTGATGTTGGACGGGCGGGCAGGTGCAGGCAGCGATCAGTTGAAGAGCATGCATTTAGTTTTACTTGTATTTAAGAACAGTTGGAGGTCACGGAAGGAGAGTTGTATGGCATTGAAGCTCATCTGGAGGGTTGTTAACACAGTGTCCAAAGAAGGGCCAGAAGTATGCAGAATGGTGTCGTCTGCGTAGAGGTGGATCAGAGACTCACCAGCAGCAAGAGCGGCATCATTGATGTATACAGAGAAGAGAGTCGGTCCAAGAATTGAACCCTGTGGCACCCCCATAGAGACTGCCAGAGGTACGGCCAACAGGCCCTCCGATTTGACACACTGAACTCTATCAGAGAAGTAGTTGTGGTTACAGATGGTTACAGATGCTTTGTAACACATTTATGTTGTGCTGATGAAGGCATTATTACTTTATGAAGCCTTTATAACCCATTTCATATTTATTTATTTATATTTATAACCCATTTCCCATTTCATATTGCTATACTGAAATTAGCTACATTGACGATCATGTTTCTATTGCATTTGTTTCCAAACGTCTGAGGCACATGGCTATCTCTTTATAAGTGGCACGTTTCTGTCTCATATTTTAATTTCTCTTATTTTAGTTCATGAAATTACATTTTAAATAAAAAATGATTTTGTTTCTTAGCCACCACAGTGTACAGTTTAATGAGCATCCATTATTGAATAGATCCTTTTCTCAGGCTTCTTACAATCATCATACTACATTTCATCTTTGGTTTAAAGTGCCAAACATCTTCGTTTTGACAGAGAAATGTGCAGTTTGTTGACAGTCATTAATGTGTTCCGTCTTTGCTGTTCCATTGAAGCTGTTTAATCTTCTCTATTCCCCTTTCCATCAATAATCTTCAATCATCGTCAAGTCAGATAGCAGAGCTAAAGCTATACAATAAGCTAAGAAGTTTTTGTTGTTGTTTGCTGTCACAGCATCCGTTCTTTGTTGTAATCCCTCTTTGTACTTGTCACCCTCTCTAAGGGTGATGTTATGTATTTGATCATAACTGGAACAATCCCAACTGGAGAGGAAATATGACACACATTACAGACCAGACTGTTCATATCGACAGGTTTAATTTATTAATCTATCTAGTAAAATGTGTCTAATTTATTAGTAATAGGACAGTGGAGTTGCCTACAATTCTTTGGATTCATCGAACATTTTCTATAATTTTCATGGTCTTCATGGCCCTTTAGCTGCCGTGGCCCTAAGCGACTGCTTATGTCGCTTATGTGGTTATATATCCACTATCCCCCCCCAAAAAATATATGGGCTTTGCAGCATCTCCTAATGGAGAATTGATCGATCTACAGCTACCCGTCGGTCTCCCATCCAGTGTTTTAAACAAGTCCAGCAATGCTTAACAATGATATTTGTCACTGACTATTACCATTGTGCTTACTGTATGTGCTATCGTGAGAAGGATTGTTGAGAAATCAAGCAAATGAAATGTGACCATATCACTATACTGTATACTCAGAACGACTGTACTATGCATCATTGCTGCCCTAAATGCACACCACAGGATGAGAATAATTGAAATAAATCCCACCTTAACTAGCCTGTTGAGACTATTAGACATTCAACGTTTCTGTTTAGTTTGATAATCCTGGCTTTCCATACAGGATGAACAATTCTAAGATAAAATATTTTGGGAAAGAAATGCGTGAATTAATTAATTCTAAGTCAAATTTGACCATAACAGTTTACTGTTATTTGAATTACAACGTGCTGGCTGTGGTTGAATGCTTCTCATTTTTCAATATATAGAATACATGTCACGCTATTTACGACAGGGGAAAGATATGATATCTGCAGCATGACTGCTTAAGACCTAATCCATTGGGTAAATACATATTTTATCGCAAAACATGAATTCATGACTACAATTTTTTTTAAATGTGGTTTACACGATTAGCCAGGTTTAGAATACTGGCATGAGATACTTTATGTACATCATTATGTGTTGATTTACTGATAGCTCCAACATAACACCTGCAGTCCCCTCCCTACGTTATACCCAACCCGCTAAGCCTTTCCTTTAATAGTCTACCTCTGGGAAATGATCAAAATCACCACTATCTAAGTAGTAGGCTGCTGAATAGTGCAAGGCAAGCATACCCAATTCCCCCCTGGTCTTGCAGATAAGTCGATAGAACAGGACTGGCCAACCCTAGGAGCCTGGTTCGTCTCTCAGGTTTCTTCATAAAATCCTGCCTATCTACAGATATAGGATTCTAATTTGAGCCAGTTTGCTACTGCAGGAAAATCATCCTGCAGCAACAGGAAATGTGAATTATTATTTGGATTATAATTAATGGACATTTTGAAGGGGTTGATACATTTTTCATTAGGACAAATCAAGTCTGAAATTCAAAGTGGAAATGACGAACTTTAGAAGCCTTTTTCAACTCAAATACACTGCATGTTTGCATTTCCTGCTATGCAGGGAAATTCTAATCAACAAAACAGTGATCAATTTAAGATCCTACATCTGTATGGAGTTTTCCTTCTGCACCTGCATTAGTTGCTCTTTTGGGGTTTTGAGACAGGGTATCTGTATAGCATTTTGTGACACATGCTAATGTAAAAAAAAGGATTCATATGTTAATTTGATTGAATAATGATGTTGGAGTTCGCCTATGTACAGGGGAGATGCAGCCTTTCAACATCTCAGGGAAGACTGTGTACAAGGCCGATCTTGGCCCCCTGGATCTGCCTGTTTATACATGGGTCGTGACTGATGTTCTTAGAGATCTACTGTACTGCTGATCCTGACAACTGCCTAAGCAGTCATCTCCCCTGTGGCAGACAGAGATCAATGTCTGTTACAGCAGAGCTGTGTTCGAATGTGATGATACCACTGGTGGTGGTGTTGTATGGACTCATTCTGCGATAATCTATCTGACCTGACCTGCTGAGTGTGGGAGGAAGGCAATGGCTCTCAGGGCTTGTGAATGGGATTTGCTACTATGATAATAATACAAACAATGAACGGACCAGATATATAATGCTTTTTCAGGTGATCAAAGCTCTATAAATTTAATTGACAGAGAAAAATAAGTGATTCCTTTCTGATTTAGGTTTTTGATTGTCACTTTAGCACAGTTTTGGGATCTTTTGGGATCTGCCTCCACACTGGTGTGCTGTCATAACCGGTGTGCTGATTAAGATACAAGCAGTGAATAAGTTGTGCATTATTAGTGGCAGGAATAGTGTAGGAGCAGAGGAGAAGGGACAGAGATGGAGGAAACAGTATGAGGGTGCAGTAATAATCCGATTTCATCACTCCTCACAATACTCCTGGGTGTCTGCTAATCTAGATTGTTACTTATGGGAAATAAGTAAGCAAGGAATGGTGTGCTGTACAATATCACCATGAAGACATCATCCTTCCTGTCTGCTAGCATTCTTAGTGAATACTTGCAGGGTCTATATAAACATGAGCTGGAAATATAGTTTTGCATCTGATTCTGGTTATTAATAATAATAGAAGCTGCACTATTTTGATTTGATAGGTTATGGTGCCTTACAAACATTCTCTTACAAAATATTCCATGCACATACCCATGCACACAAACATGCACGCACACACTAATTACATTTGACATAAACTTTTCATGACATTTTTTTACATTTACAACCAGTGAGTGAGTACACTTAGCTTCAGTCATCCACGTGATAGTTGCACTTTAACATTTATCTGGTATTAAGGCGGTCAATGAGTATTTAGCCGATCTTACATAAGGTGCATGAAAAGAAGCATAATGTTATCAGTCTAGTAGTACTTGTGGGACAAAGGTATCTTTTTTTTTCATTTTTGAAGTAAGACAAAGGTAGAGGTTACATAAATAAACCCAAGAATGTGGATCTAGAAAGATTACAACTACTTCCAAATGTACATACCTGTTGAATCAAGAAGCATCTCTAATCAGTCTGTCCTTAGGCTATCTTTTTAGTCTAAGATTGTATGAAGTCTTCAATGCAGTGAAAGGTTCATCTCAGAATGTTTACATGTATATGATAGCATTTATGAATGATACACCGTATTATAACTTATTCCTGCCGTCATGAAAACAGCTCGCTGGTGAGAGGGTGTAACGGCTTTCCTCCTGGGAAGGAGAGGCGGACCAAAATGTAGCGTGGTTATAGTTCATGTTTTTAATATAGGAAAACTCAACATGAACATAATACAAAACAATAAACATGGCAAAACCAAAACAGCCCTATCTGGTGCAACAAACACAAAGACAGGAAACAACCACCCACAAATCCCAACACAAAACAGGCTACCTAAATATGGTTCCAAATCAGAGACAATGACTAACACCTGCCTCTGATTGAGAACCATATCAGGCCCAAACACAGAAACAGACAAACTAGACATCCAACATAGAATTCCCACTCAGATCACACCCTGACCAAACAAAACATAGAAACATACTGTACAAAGCAAACTATGGTCAGGGTGTGACAGAGGGGACGAAGGAGAATGGCAAGAATCATCCAATCTGGCATGCTTGGTCCCCAAAGCACACACATCCCTGGGTCACTCCACTTTTCAGAATGAGCTGCAACAAACACTCAAACTGGATAGTTTTATCTCAATCTCTTAATTCAAAGACTCAATCATGGACCCTCTTACTGACAGTTGTGGCTGCTTTGTGTGATGTATTGTTATCTCTACCTTCTTGCCCTTTGTGCTGTTGTCTGTGCTAATAATGTTTGTACCATGTTTTGCGCTGCTACCATGTTGTGATGCTACCATGTTGTTGTCATGTTGTGTTTCTACCATTCTGTGTTGTCATGTGTTGCTGACTTGCTATGTTGTGGTCTTAGGTCTCTCTTTATGTAGTGTTGTGTTGTCGCTCTTGTCGTGATGTGTGTTTTGTCCAATATTTAGATTTTATTTATTTATTTATTTATTTTTAATCCCAGCCAACGTCCCCGCATGAGGCCTTTTGCCTTTTGGTAGGCCGTCATTGTAAATAAGAATATGTTCTTAACTGACTTGCCTAGTTAAATAAAGGTTAAATAAATAAAAAAATATATCATTCTAAATATGTATTTCACCACCAACCTGAATACACTTGCAATTATGTGGTAACTTTCAGTTGTAATGCCTTTTATACCAACATGGTAAGCTCTCAAAAACAATAGAAAGAGAAGTGCTCTTAGAACAACTTATTTTCCAACACATATAAATCACACTCTAGGTCGGACATATGAAGTACCCAGTGTAAAGATATTGTTTTGCAGTTTAATTCTGTGGCAGAATACTGGTTTTACAGGACTAATCTTAAATCCTGGTTGAGTAGAATAGCTTTGTCTAAGGGTTTAAGGGCCTCTAACATCTTCTAGCACAATAGGTAAACAACTGCACAGGATTATTGTACCTGTCTATACGGAGCTCTGTAAACATAACCTAACAATGCATTATTCATATTGAAATATGCTTATTTTTTACAGTGGGTGTTTCTTTTTGCTTCTGTCTGGAACATTAACCAGAGTCTATATTCTGACTATTAATATTTGCTCCACCACTTTCTTAAAGGGGATATGCAGATATGCCCAAAGACTGTAGACTGGATCGGGCCAGCTAATTTTCTGCATGGTATCACTCAATTCATTGCAAATGTCGTCCTCCAATAACATAGTGTTGTTGCTATGGAAGAGTTTCGGCACAATATCTTCTATCTGTCTTGGCTCAGTACCCTGTTTCCCCATCTGAATGTGTACAGAGTATCTCAGAACACAATCAAAAGATAACTTTTGTCCTTGTGTTAATTCTGACCATGTTAAATTACTTGAAGTGGTGGTATTGTTTTGTAAGTGTATTGGTGCAATCAACAGAGTGTAAGAAAAAAGCATTCTTGCCAAGTTCGTCGTAAGAATTATCGGACCAAGGTGCAGCGTGATATGGTTTCCACATGTTTATTTATTAACTAAAACACACAAAAACAATGAATGAAAAATGTGAGGAAATGGCTGCCTAAATATGATCCCCAATCAGAGACAACGATAAACAGCTGCCTCTGATTGGGAACCATACCAGGCCAAGATAGAAATACACAACCTAGATTACCCACCCTAGTCACACCCCGACCTTAACTGAAATAGAGAATAAAAAGGCTCTCTATAGTCAGGGCGTGACAATTCTGAAGAAAGTCATATATTTCTAATCTTTAACCTCAGACAGGAAATGTATGACCACAGCTATGAACACTGATGAAAACATACACAAAAATAGACGTGTAGGCATTGATAGCATTTGCTGGAGCAGTTGGACTTAGCTAACTTTCCCCCATCATTTTAGTCTTTAATGACTCACTAGGCAAACATTCTTTTTCCTCAAGGACAACAGTCTTCAGACAGTCAATTCAGAGTAGGTTCACACAGCACACAGCGCAGCTTGTTGTTGTGAGCCCACTTTATTCAAATGTGCTTACCCACGAGGGCTCTTTCACCCCAGAGGATGTGTTGGGTGACATTCTCGGTTAATCCTCGTTTCATCACCAGAGAGCAGCAGCCTATGATTCACCCTGTTGCATGTGGTGGCGTGCCAACACCATACCCTGGACAAGTGTCTTCATTTCCATACAGTCAGGGCCTTCGTCTCTTTACTGTAGTTGCAGCTCGGGCTCTTAACTTGTGTGGCGCATCCTAAACTAACTTGCCGCCGCAGCTCGATTTTGAGACAACTTTCAGCCAGGTGCCACCACTGCCTGTGGTTTATTACGAGGTGGTGGCCACACAAGGACTTCAGTCAGACAGGAACAAGGCGTGCATGAGGACAGACAGGTGGGCTATTAGCACCGCCATGATACTATTTTCCAGTCCCCCCTCCTTCAATCCTCCTCCTTCCTCACAAAAACCATTCCTCTCCCTGGTGACCTCCGAGTGCCTTGGGGGAATAGTTAATTTGGGATAATTATGGTGTAACCCCTTGTCATGGTCACCATCTGTGTGATTATTAGACACAGTCAGCCAGCCATGGTTGGCTGGGATTATTGTTGCCTAATACAATGAGTAAACATGTTAGGGAGTGGGTCCAGGTGTGCAGCCTGTGCCCACTTAGCAAATCAATTGCAGGCCATTTGAATGCCAAGGCGGTAACGAGTAGACCGCATAGGGAAGAGGGAGAAAACAACTACTAGAGCTGGGAAGCTTCTGTGAATACCCTGTTGTTGCACTGTTGGCTCACTGCTAGGGTTTCTAATTTCCACACAAACCGGAGCATCCATCAAACCTGTATTCAAGCTAATTACATTAATTATGTTGATATCACACCCTGTGTTTCTGTCCCTGCGTTTCTGGGCAGTGGGTGTTTTCAGACTGCATATTCTGACATGTTCTGGATCCGTATTGACTGTATTAGGTAAGAACTGGTACAAAAGAATAGCAGTCATTTGATATGTGTTGATTTTATATGAATCAGATATGGCACCTTTAATTCCCCTCTCAACACTGTGTCCCTTTGTTAATGAAATTGTTTTGTGGTGGGGGGGATCCAGTGTTCAGAGAACCCCTGTATGATCCACTACTCAGATGTACAGAGCAGATATGGAGAAAGGTCAGAGGAGGAGTTTGGTATTCTGCCGGCATTTCCGTTTGACAGGACACAAAGACAGTGCAGAGCCACTCAAGCTTGAAATGATGTTTCTTCCCCCAGCCAGGAGGGTATGGCTCCCTTGCCACACACCATAGGTTGGAGGCAATCCATTTTATAGTGTAAATAAAGATCTCTCTCTCTCTTTCTTTTTACCTCTCCCCCTTTCTCTTTCTCTCTTTCTCTCTCTCTCTCTCTCTCTCTCTCTCTCTCTCTCTCTCTCTCCCGCTCCCTCCCTCCCTCCCTCCCTCACTCACTCACTCACTCACACACTCACTCACACACTCACTCACACACTCACTCACACACGCAGGGCGGCCCAGCCCCCGAAGTTACTTTTATCAACTGTATGCAAGAGGTTTTATTGTCTTCTCAGGAATTCAGCCTTCTCTGTGTTTCTCTCCACATCCCCAATTCTTTCTGTAAAGCAGAGGTTTTGTTGTGATAGCATCTTGTAGGTTTGATATCCGATTGGAAGAATTAGGGATAGCGTCTATTTTTCTCCATTTCCACCTGACTGACATGCCCAAAGTAAACTGCCTGTTACTCAGGCCCAGAAGCCAGGATATGCATATAATTGGTAGCATTGGATAGAAAACCCTTTGAAATTTGTATAAATGTTAAAATAATGTATGAGACTATAAGACATTTGATATGGCAGGTGAAAATCCAAAGAAAAACCAACCAGAATTGTTTTGTTCTTGAGCTCCCAGGCTCTTATAATGTAAAGCTATGGGTTCAATGTAATTCCAGCTCCCAGATTGCAATTTCTATTGCTTCCACTAGATGTCCACAGTCTTTGTTCATTGTTTCAGGCTTGTTTCTTCAAAAACTAGCAAGAATTTTGAGTTTTTGTACAAAGAGTCCCAGTACAATATTAGTCTGTTGGCACGCGACGAAGAGCTTACGAATTTTCCTTTTCTAATGAACATACTTCTTTCCTGTATTAAATATGATAGTTTATTTACATTTTAGGATACCTGAGGGTTATATAGAGACATAGTTTGACTTGGTTGAACAAAGTTTAGCGGTAGCTTTTTGGACACCTTTGTCTGCAAGATGAACAAGTGAATTACTGAAAACGATGGCGCCAACTAAACTGACTTTTTGGGATATAAAGAAGGATTTTATCTAACAAATTCATGTTGTATCTGGGACCCTTCCGATTGCAAACAGAGGAAGATTTTCAAAAGTAAGTGATTTCTTTAATCGCGCACCCTCCAATTTCACCGGATGTTGTCGACAGCGGGACGCTGGTCAACAACTAAAATGTTGAATCTAAACATGCTCAAATGGATATAAAAGGATCTTAGCTTCATTGTCTCTTTCTCTTTGTTCTTGGCTACACTGTCTCTCTCTCTCTCTCTCTCTCTCTCTCTCTCTCTCTCTCTCTCTCTCCCTCTCCCATGAACTATGGGACATGGCACAAGAAAAGGCTTCTTTGCATCATTTCAATTCAATTCAACAGGCTTTATTGGCATGGGAAACATATGTTAACATTGCCAAAGCAATTGAGGTAGATAATATACAAAAGTGAAAAAAACTATAAAAATGAACAGTAAACATTACACTCACAGAATTTTCAAAAGAATAAAGACTTTACAAAATGTCATATTATGTATATACAGTGGGGAGAACAAGTATTTAATACACTGCCGATTTTGCAGGTTTTCCTACTTACAAAGCATGTAGAGGTCTGTAATTTTTATCATAGGTACATTTCAACTGTGAGAGACGGAATCTAAAACAAAAATCCAGAAAATCACATTGTATGATTTTTAAGTAATTAATTTGCATTTTATTGAATGACATAAGTATTTGATCACCTACCAACCAGTAAGAATTCCGGCTCTCACAGACCTGTTAGTTTTTCTTTAAGAAGCCCTCCTGTTCTCCATTCATTACCTGTATTAACTGCACCTGTTTGAACTCGTTACCTGTATAAAAGGCACCTGTTCAAACACAATCAAACAGACTCCAACCTCTCCACAATGGCGAATACCAGAGAGCTGTGTAAGGACATCAGGGATAAAATTGTAGACCTGCACAAGGCTGGGATGGGCTACAGGACAATAGGCAAGCAGCTTGGTGAGAAGGCAACAACTGTTGGCGCAATTATTAGAAAATGGACGAAGTTCAAGATGACGGTCAATCACCCTCGGTCTGGGGCTCCATGCAAGATCTCACCTCGTGGGGCATCAATGATCATGAGGAAGGTAAGGGATCAGCCCAGAACTACACAGCAGGACCTGGTCAATGACCTGAAGAGAGCTGGAACACAGTGTCAAAGAAACCCATTAGTAACACACTACGCCGTCATGGATTAAAATCCTGAAGCGCATGCAAGGCCCCCCTGCTCAAGCCAGCACATGCCCAGGCACATCTGAAGTTTGCCAATGACCATCTGGATGATCCAGAGGAGGAATGGGAGAAGGTCATGTGGTCTTATGAGACAAAAATAGAGCTTTTTGGTCTAAACTCCACTAGCCGTGTTTGGAGGAAGAAGAAGGATGCGTACAACCCCAATAACACCATGCCAACCGTGAAGCATGGAGGTGGAAACATCATTCTTTGGGGATGCTTTTTTGCAAAGGAGACAGGACGACTGCACTGTATTGAGGGGAGGATGGATGGGGCCATGTATCGCGAGATCTTGGCCAACAACCTTCATCCCTCAGTAAGAGCATTGAAGATTGGTCATGGCTGGGTCTTCCAGCATGACAACAACCTGAAACACACAGCCAGGACAACTAAGGAGTTGCTCCGTAAGAAGCATCTCAAGGTCCTGGAGTGGCCTAGCCAGTCTCCAGACCTGAACCCAATAGAAAATCTTTGGAGGGAGCTCAAAGTCCGTATTGTCCAGCAACAGCCCCAAAACCTGAAGGATCTGGAGAAGGTCTGTATGGAGGAGTGGGCCAAAATCCCTGCTGCAGTGTGTGCAAACCTGGTCAACAACTACAGGAAACGTATGATCTCTGTAATTGCAAACAAAGATTTCTGTACCAAATATTAAGTTCTGCTTTTCTGACGTATCAAATACTTATGTCATGCAATAAAATGCAAATTAATTACTTCAAAATCATACAATGTGATTTTCTGGATTTTTTATTTAGATTCCGTCTCTCACAGTAGAAGTTTACCTACGATACAAATTACAGACCTCTACATGCTTTGTAAGTAGGAAACCTGCAAAATCGGCAGTGTATCAAATACTTGTTCTCCCCACTGTATACAGTGTTGTAACGATGTACAAATGGTTAAAGTACAAAAGGGAAAATAAATAAGCATAAATATGGGTTGTATTTACAATGGTGTTCTTCACTAGTTGACCTTTTCACGTGGCAACAGGTCACAAATCTTGCTGCAATGATGGCACACTGGGGTATTTCACCCAATAGATATGGGAGTTTATCAAAATTGGGTTTGTTTTCAAATTCTTTGTGGATTTGTGTAATCTGAGGGAAATATGTGTCTCTAATATGGCCATACAATGGGCAAGAGGTTAGGAAGTGCAGCTCAGTTTCCACCTCATTTTGTGGGCAGTGTGCGCATAGCCTGTCTTCTCTTGAGAGCCAGGTCAGCCTAGGTCAGCCTACATAGCCCTCAATAGCAGGGCTATGCTCACTGAGTCTGTACATAGTCAAAGCTTTCCTTAAGTTTGGGTCAGTCACAGTGGTCAGGTTTTCTGGCACTGTATACTATCTGTTTAGGGCCAAATAGCATTCTAGTTTGCTCTGTTTTTTGTTAATTCTTTCCAATGTGTCAAGTAATTATCTTTTTGTTTTCTCATGATTTGGTTGGGTCTAATTGTGTTGCTATCCTGGTGCTCTGTGGGGTGTGTTTGTGAACAGAGCCCCAGGACCAACTTGCTTAGGGGACTCTTCTCCAGGTTCATCTCTCTGTAGCTGATGGCTTTGTTATGGAAGGTTTGGAAATTGCTATCAGGGTGGCTCAGAGGGGGTGAGAGCCTTGGGGTTCTTCATTTGTCTGTTCTGCTGTGATGTCAACGCTATGGTCAGGGTCTGGTGTGGACTGTTCTGCTGTGGTGTCGAGACTTTTGTCGGAAGCTGAGGTGGGCTGTTCTGCTGGCTTCTCTGTTCTGCTGGCCACCTCTCTAGAGGGTTGTTCTCTGTCACACGTTATCCCCATCAACCTCTCCTCCAGCAGTCTGATCCTCTCCTCTAGTGCTCTGTTCTTCTCCTGCTCTTGCTTTTTATATTGTTGAAGTTGTCTCACCACAGTCCAGAGTGCAGATATGTCTCTCTCCACCTCCAGCTCTCCGGGTCTGGTTAAGGGGGTGTTGTGCTGGACTGTTGTCTGGGTCTTTGCTGACTGGAGTGTAATCACCTGCTGTTCGAGCTCCACCTGCCTTACCTCCAGCTGGGTAAATTTGTCCTTCATTTCAATGAGAGGGTGGTTCTGTGCTGGGAGGTTGACTTTCTGCTCGTCTGTGGGGTTATATAATGAAGAGGTCTGGTCTGACCCGCTCGGGGTGGGGTTATCGTTCTCAAGGAAAAGCTTCTCCTGCTGGGCTAATCGGTGAAAGTCCAGCTGAAACTGTTTTGGGTTGCCCTGTACCATTACTGTTCCAGAGTTATGTAGACTTATATTAGCTGACTCAGAGTCCTCAATGTCAAGTATCCTGAGTTTCCACCCCTCGTTAACACCCCCTCTCTTAACCTCTCTGGCACAAGTGGGACGGTAGCGTTCCACCTCGACAACAGCCAGTGAAATTGCAGGGCGCCAAATTCAAAACAACAGAAATCCCATAATAAAAATTCCTCAAACATACAAGTATTATACACCATTTTAAAGATACACTTCTTGTAAATCCAACCACAGTGTCCGATTTCAAAAAGGCTTTACTGCGAACGAACACCATGCGATTATGTTTGGTCTGCGCCTAGTCACAGAAAACCGTACAGCCATTTTCCAGCCAAGGAGAGGGCTCACAAAAGTCAGAAATAGCGACTAAATTAATCACTAACCTTTGATGATCTTCATCAGGTGGCACTCCCAGGACTCCATGTTAGACAATAAATGTGTGTTTTGTTTGATAAAGTTCATCTTTATGTCCAAATACATCATTTGAAATTGGCGCGTTATGTTCAGAAATGCATTGTCTCAAACAAACATTCGGTGAAAGTGCAGAGAGCCACATCAAATTACAGAAATACTCATCATAAACATTGATCTAAGATACAAGTGTTTAACATACGATGAAAGATACATTTCACCTTAATGCAACCGCTGTGTCAGATTTCAAAAAGGCTTTACGGCAAAAGCACACCATGCGATTACGTTAGGTCAGCGCCTAGCCACAGAACACCATACATTTTCCAGCCAAGGAGAGGTGTCACAAAAGTCAGAAATAGCATTCAAATTAATCACTTACCTTTGATGATCTTCATCTGATGGCACTCCCAGGTCTCCATGTTAGACAACAAATGTTTGTTTTGTTCGATAAATTTCATCTTTATGTCCAAATACCTCCTTTTTGTTCGCGCATTTAGTCCTGTAATCCAAATGCACAATGCGTGGGCACTAAGTCCAGACATAAAGTCAAAATAATTCCATTACAGTTCGTAGAAACATGTGAAACGATGTATAGAATCAATCTTTAAGATGTTTTTATCATAAATCTTCAATAATATTCCAACCGGACAATTCCATTGTCTTTAGAAATGAAAGGGAACGGAGCTTGTGCTCATGGCCACGCGCGTGACTAAACTAAAGGCTTTAAACCAGACCCCTGATTCAAACAGCTCTTATTCACTCCCCCTTCACAAGTAGAAGCCTGAAACAACATTCTAAAGACTGTTGACATCTAGTGGAAGCCTTAGGAAGTGCAATCTGACCCAATAGACACAGTATATTGGATAGGCATCACTTAAACTACAAACCTCAGATTTCCCACTTCCTGCATGGATTTTTCTCAGGTTTTTACCTGCCATATCAGTTCTGTTATACTCACAGACCTTATTGTAACAGTTTTGGACACTGTAGAGTGTTTTCTATCCATATCTACCAATTATATGCATATCCTAGCTTCTGGGCATGAGTAGCAGGTAGTTTAATTTGGGCACGCTTTTCATCCAAAATTCCGAATGCTGCCCCCTACCCTAGTGAAGTTAACGAAGGGGTAATGTGCTAATATAGCACTGTGCCATGCCAGGGGATGGTTTGTGTGGAAGATGAGGTTGCTGATGTTCCCATTTTTATAATAGTCAGCAAAAAGTGTCTCTTGATTTTCCATAAGGAGCTTCATTTTGTGATCTTTTCTTGCCTTATCATTCTTTACATACACAGGGTACTGTATTTTAATTACCTCTGAACAGCAGAAGGTAGCTTCTAAGGCCTCTCCATTTGGTTGGAGTAGACTTTTTGACTCTCCTGCCATTGTTGGGCTAAAGGGCTTTGACACCTCTCACTTGACATGTCAGTGTTGATTGAAGTTTTAATCAGGCTCGGCAGCCTTAATTTAGCATTCAGTCCTTATAGAGTAATGTAATGTATTTTTCTTCTTGGCTTTTAGAAATAAAATATAGCTTCAGACTAAACATTACTGACTCAGTTCCAGGTTGGATGGTGTTTTCTGTTGTTTTCCAGAGAATGTGCTGTATAGCGTTGGAGTAATAATCTTTGGCAGTTGTAAGCCTTCCAGGTGATTCTGTAATTCCGTCCAAAATCAGGTTGTAGGTTTTGAGTTTTGATTTGGAGTGAAGGTTAGTTGTAGAGGGTAGCATCCTGTATATGTTTCTGACAAAAAACTCAAAAATCATATTTTTTTGAAAATGCAGAAAAATGCAGGAGCTCATCTGATCATGACCTATCTCTCTCATCTACCTTATCTATATTTCCCTCTCTGTATCTCTATCTCCCTCTCTAATCATGCCTAGACTAATGCCTTGTAATGCTTGTTAATGCTTTGTAACTTAAGCTTTATGCCTTGTATAATGTTATCATTCATTTTACAATTATATTAAATATCTGCCATTGATATAGACAATTCACATTTAGGTAGATATAAGTATATTATATCGGCTGGAAGCTTAAATTCTTGTTAATCTAACTGCACTGTCCAATATACAGTAGCTATTACAGCAAAAACATGCCATGTGATTGTTTGTGGACGGCGCCGCACATCAAAACATTTTTCTACCGGCACAGGTTTCATACATTCACATATAACAATTGAAAATCTTCCTCTGATTTGTCATCCAAGGGTCCCAGCTATAACATGTAGTGTCGTTTTGTTAGATAAAATCCTTCTTTATATCCCTAAAAGTCAGTTTAGTTGGCGCCATCAATTTGAGTAATCCACTCGTTCAACTTGCAGAGAAAGGAGTCCAAAATCTTTGTTTCAACAAGTCAAAATACATTTCTATGTACTCCTCAGATACCCTAAAATGTCATGAAACTATAATATTTCTTATGGAAAGAAGTATGTTCAATAGGAAACCGATTTTAGCAGGTGCGTAATGTCTTCATGGTGCGAAACACAAATTTCCAAGACTGTGTCCTGAGAAGCTGATATTTCTTATTCGTTTTTGAAGTTACAAGCCTGAAACCTTGAACATAGGTTGTTGACACCCTGTGGAGCTCATTTTCCATGGAGCTCATTTTCAATATGACCTTTCTCTTGCATTTCTAAGAGGATGGTCTCTCAACAAAAAAGAATCTGGTGTTTTTTCTTTGGATTTTCTCCTACCATATCTATTGTGTTATATTCTCCTACATTATTGTAACATTTCTACAAACTTCAACGTGCTTTCTTTCCAATGGTACCAATTATCAGCATATCCTGGCTTCAGGGCCTGAGCTACAGGCAGTTTACTTTGGGCACGTCATTCAGACAGGAAGTGGAGAACAAAGGGGCCTAGTCCTAAGAAGTTATGAAGTCAGATATTCAGTTTAATAGACTTTGACCATATTAATTATAGTCGTATTACAGGTCGAACGTGAGGTATATATAACACATATTGTATATGATTAATATTACCCAACTACAAACACACACTGTCCCAAAAGTTTAGGTTACTTACAGCTGGATAGGCAGATTGTAATGTTGGAGGGTTGAGACACATTTAGTCACCGTTTGGCTTATTAATACACAGCACGGATCTACTACATAATTTGGTTCACATCGCAGTGTTGGAGACACCTAAAGCATGTCCCCTCATTTTTTAGCCTACTATATGAAATGTTGGGTGTGAGTTCAAGTCCTTGCTGGCTCAATCACACATTTTATTATCATGTATGTGCAGAATGTTTAATATCTTTGTAGTAATACATTGATAAAGGAGTTGTGCTTTTCCAGAACCATGATGTCTTTTGCCCTTGGTGTTTTTTGCAATAAGTTGGGACTCTTCCTATGTACCATGCATGTAGCCCAAGGAACTCTTTTTCTAATGAGAACAATTCACATTTTGTCATTTACTTTTAAAAGTTTCTATTTATGCATCTGCTCATAATTGTACTCAGATTTGGCACCCTTGGAATAATGCTGGACATAATGCATTGATTTCAACTGTTGTCACTTATTTCTTTCAGAATCAGTGTCCTGATTATGTAAGAGGACATACAGTACAGTTGTTTTCTGGAGTCAGGACATATCCCTTTATGACTCAGACACCAACTATAATTTTCTCCCCTAGACCGAGACAGATGGTACTTCTCCTACACTCTAGTCTTGCATGTGGTAGCTTGTTGGCAAGTTCCTTGTTGGCATTTAAAACAATGAATGTCCTTCAAATAAATAGAGCAATAACTTTTCTGAGTGTCTGTTGTGAAAATACAATTCATCCCATCTTATTGTTTTCATTAAGTAAAATATATCAAAATGCAATTGGAGTGAACAAAATGTGAATAGAAATAATGTTCAAGAAAACAAATTGGAGACTACTCAAGAAGACAAACACTAATATTTCAAGTTCAATCAATCAATAAGGTTACATTATTCAAGAAATTACTTAATTTTAATGGTTTCTCATAGAGAGAAAGAGCAATCTCATTGAGTCAAACCAATCATTACAGAACAGTAATCAAACACTTAATTTGTACCTTACAATCATTAAACAATGTATAAAACTGACTAATGTACACAATTTAACAATGTACTTTTGACAACATCACACAACTTGAGAGCAACACAGTTTTCTTTAGCAGAGAGCAGGACATGGAATATGATGTATTCGTACTATACAAAGCCAACATCCCACTCCACCATATCTGAAAAGAGAGAAGGAGCAGATAGATAAAATACAGGGACAGATAAAATGACTTTCTAAGTCAGGCCTTGGCAGGAGATTGAAACATAAAGTTGTCTCCCCTGTTCAACTAATTATCTCCTCAGTGTTCCTATAACAGATTCATAAACAGCCCTCTCTCTCGCTCTCCTTCTCGCTCTCCTTCTCACTCTCCCTGTCTCTGTCTCTCTCTCCCTGTCTCCCTCTCCCTCTCTCTCTCTCTCTCTCTCTCTCTCTCTCTCTCTCTCTCTCTCTCTCTCTCTCAGCCCTGCCTTGTTTCAAAGCTGTCCACGCAATACCACCATTTTTCCACATTTCCTAATTGCCAGAGTGAGAGTGAGATATTTAATTGTGGTGTTGGATGGAAATCATAGGAGAGGGAAGCATAGGGAGGGAAACACATTGTGCTTTGGCATTCTAAACTCCCAACCCAACAGGGCTGTGCTGTGCACCTGGTGGCTGTACTTTACATTGAGACAGTGGAGGGAAGGGGGGCCATTTTCAATCTGACACTGTGTTTAAACAAGAAAGATAATGCATTGAACTGAACTTAGATCATATCACATTATTGTGCAAACTAACGAGGAGTCTGATACTCTTAGTTCATTCTCCAACTTCCTTTTCAATGAGCAGATGTGTTATTTAATGTAGAGAATGTGTGAAAGCATCACATAGGCCTAATGTGTGTTGACAGTCCTTTTATTAAATTTAAGCACTTTTGCCATGGATATCTTTGGTAATATGACAGAAACATTGGATGAATTGTTCTAAAGATGTTCTTTAATTGGTAACAGATTAAGGAGAAAGCATGGCATTGGATGTGCTCTTGTTCTAATTGGATTCATATCCACCCAGATAAGAAAACAGACTTCAAGACTATAACTAACATTCTTGTAAATATGTCCGGAAAATGTTGTGTGTTTTTTATGACCAGGGAGGGATGTAACAATACAATGAGATCAAAGGACGAACGCACATCAAAGGATAACTGGAACTGTATTGTCTTTGACAAGCTATTTTACTACTCAAGAAAAGACAACTTAGCTCGTCACATTCTTGTTTTCGTTTTCTTCTTCTGTCTTCTTCTTCGTCTTCCTCCACCTCTTTCTCCCCGACCTCCTCCTTCTCTCCTGGGCTTTGCTGTCCACCTGTCAGTCTGGCTGCTTCCTCCATCCCAGCTCTAAAGCCCAGGGCCTCCAGGCTTAATCTAGAGCTTTGCTGTCGCTCTGTGATTTGCTTTTACTTCAAACCCATAAGTCCTTTCTCCTGTTTGCTGTCTGACAGCAGAGCTAGGACCGTAATCTTCACTTTCATACTTTCCCTTCTCCATTTAGAAGCATGTGAGCCTTCGTCCCAGGGGAAATGAAAAGGACTCTAAAGACAGAGGGAAATGGCCTTTTCCAGAAAGAGCATCAAATGGCTTTAATAGATGGAACAGTGGTATGCTGTGCTTGCCTCCAGTTGTAATGTAAATATCCCGCTAAACAGCTCTCGTCCCCACAAATCGGAGTAATTGACTCATCTGGAGAGGAGCAGGTAGAAGGCAATAGATTAATTTGAATCGATACTCCGTGGCCGGCCGGCTCATTTCGCCACTTGTTTGTGAATTCTGTTCTATTGATTGGGTAATAAACAGCTATTACATTTTAGCTTCATTCTGCCCTCTCCTCTCCTCTCCTCTCCCCATTCCATACCCCCACACTCCAAAAACGGAGCTAAAATTAGGACATAACCCCACAAAGATCCTTCTGTCATGTCCATAGCTGCCACCGCTGCCACCATACAGATTCCTCGCCACCCATTTAGGTGACACGTGACCAGAATGTGAGTATTCAACATGAGACTCCAGGCCATTTGCATTTCTCTGACAGCTATGTGGCCTTGGCTGCTCAGCGCTGAAAGAGAGCTAAGCTTACATTCATACTCCAGCCCTCCACGTACACAGGCAGAGTTCTAGATAATTCCACAATGCTTTAAGAATGTACCCAAAGTGGTAAATTCTAAAGAGTTGTAGCGGCTTTTGAAGTGGGATGCAGTTCTAATGTTTGTAGGGAAAAACACCCATTAACAAAAATCAACCATAAATCGAGTTCAGAAAAAGGCAAAAAAGGTTTTGAATATGTGTGGAATGGCTGATAATGTCATCATAATGAGGGCCGGTTCCACTCACTAACAGGATTAGGCCTGAGAACTGAGAACACAGAGTTTTCCATAAAGTACAAAGTCAGGAAGTTTATTCTCCACTTCCCCTTTCCCTCCCTCCTCCTTCCTCCTCCTTTCAGCTTTTGTCTCATCACGTTCCCCATGCCTTCTCCATTTGATAGCTTTCCATTTTAATTTAGGGAGCGACTAGTTGTCTGATCGATGCTGGAAATACCTAATTAGGTAAAAGAGCAATTATTGATAATGACAGCCTAATGACACATTATTGGAAAAGTCAATCAGGGTGTACACTTTATTGAACAGTTCAGATTGGGTCTGTGATCGTGCCGAGCACCATTATGTACAACTCAGTTCTGATGTAGATTTGTTGTGGGCAACTCGGATCATGGAGGGCCTACTAGAGCTGGACTGGAACAAAAGCCTGCACACACTGCAGCCCTCCAGGATCAGAGATCTCCACTCCTGAGATGACCAGGTACAATATGGGGGACTGTGGCCCTAGTAGAGCATAGGATATATTAGTATTTCTTGGTTTTACTGTGCTGCAGAACTTCAAAATAACTTTTTAAAAGTAGAGAGTCAGAGTCACCTCAGTTGACTCTCTAGATGGACCAAAAACGGACTTCTCATTTACACCAAAGAATCCAGGTAAGCTGACTCCACTGCACTTTACAGGAAACTAGGGTTTAGCAACCCCTGCAACAGATGATTGCTCCTAAAATCCAAATACTTTATATTTAAATTATCTCTTTGAGCTAGACATTTAGCTAGAACGCTGTAGCACAACTTTTTAACAGTGTTTTTGACTCAGATGAAACTTCAAAATAATTGTTTCAGTGCTTGGTGTGAAATAGATCATCCATCAAGCTGCACCATGTCATAAAAGCTAACAGTTTATTATGGGAACAGCTAGGGCGGAGGCCGCGTGTGGGGGAGTTCCACATTAAGTCCAATGTAATTTGTCTTCATCATGCTCACCCTATTCTGAAGTGCATGGCTTTCTGAGCCGTTTTTAAATGGGAAAATTCTCCGGCATTGAAGTTGCATTTTATGGAGTCCAAGCCATCACGCACCCCAGTGGCTATGTAACGATCCATTTCCCTCTTTTCCTCTTCTAACTTATGAAGTCTGTAGATATGTATCTACAGACCTGCAGAAGGGATTCATCTTCTACTTTACAAATTTGCCAGTTGGCTGCCGTTTCAAAGTACTCCTTTTGTTCTGGCTCTGGTATCGTCGCGTTGACATTCTACAAATGAGTCATAGTAAGAAGCTACAGGATTTTCACTCCTAACAAATGACTGTAACAGATAGCCATGCCGTCAAACATCCAATTTGGTTCATTCCCATTCAGTCTCTTCTCTCCGTGCTGAGAGTTTGTCAATACTCTCACCATAGACATCAAAGGTCAGAGATGGTACTTTGCCTATCACTTCTCTTTATGAATTGCTCTCCTCTGACTCCCCCATAAATCAGCAGCCATCACCACCCAGCAGAGAGGTCAGTGTGTGTGTGTGTGTGTGTGTGTGTGTGTGTGTGTGTGTGTGTGTGTGTGTGTGTGTGTGTGTGTGTGTGTGTGTGTGTGTGTGTGTGTGTGTGTGTGTGTGTGTGTGTGTGTGTGTGTGTGTGTGTTGGGGGGAATCAGTCAGTGGATCTATTGCACAGCCCAGGCAGGGGATGGAAAGAAGGACTCGGGTAGGACGACTCTGTTTGGACGGGAGGAGGGATTGTCAGTTTAGACAAAGCAGCAGATGTTGGCAGCAGGTCCAAGTATAGATCATGAGGTTGGGTCGCCCTCCTGGGTTTAGAGGAATTTAGGGGAAATGTGGAGAGAGGGAGAATAGGGGAGAGGAAAATGTGAAAATGAGAAGGAAGGACAGTTTTCATTGGTATTCCTCTGAAGTGACAGCCAAACATGAAATTGTCTTAATAAACTGTTAGTTTTAATTAAGAAATGGTTCCAGTACTTGTGAGCATTGGACTGCCCATTAGAATTTAAGACCAGAAGACGGCTTATACCATTTTAGAATTCTGTTTAATGTTTATGTTAATGAGGTGTTGCCTTGCAACTATTTTGTAGTTTGAATCTAATTACAATAAAGCTCCATATGATGTGTTTTCGGCAACTGAATTTTAATAGAGCATTTAAAGTACACTTCCAAAAGACGAAATGGTCATCCCTCCTAATATGCAAGATTAATACATATTAGCATTTGCATGCTCTGCCCCTAAAATCATAAGGGAAATAAACAATGAGTTAGTTTTATTTTTATGTATTGGAATGAGGAAATTTCAGTAAGGTAATAAAACAATGAATTAATCCATGCTAATATTTACATGTGAAACCAACTCAAGATACCGTTGTACCTTATTAATGATGACCTAGAGACCGGAGAGAGAGCACAAGTGACAATACCCCCTCCCTGACGCGAGGCTTCAGCCCCAGGACGGCAACCAAAATGACAATCCCGGGGATCAGGAGCAGACCGGTCACTTCTGCTAAGGCGCAGGGGCATGGCAACCTAGAGCGCCAGAGAGAGAGCATACGTGACGGTGCCCCCTCCCCAGTGCGCGGCGCCAGCTGCAGGACGCCAACCACAGGGACGATCCCGGGGATCAGGAGCAGACCGGTCGCCTCCAGTGAGACGCAGAAACCTGACGAACCGGCTGAGGCGTGAGAGCCTGATTAGCCAGCTAAGACCTCCCCGGTTGTCTCTGTTGAGGCACGGGAACCTGTTCACCCAGCTGAGGCATGGGAGCCTATCGATCCCACTGAGGCATGAAAATCAGTCCCACTGAACCGGTCCCGAAAACTGATCCCGCTGAGGCATGAAAACCAGAACCCGCCGAGGCATGGGAATCCAACAAACCTGCTGAGCCTCCCAGGAAGCTGCGGTACTGACACCTAGACCCAACATCACCTCCAACACAAAAATCAAAACAAAAAAAACATAATCCTGCTCTTGTTTAATGATGTTCTGTATTATGTAATTCTGTATTATGTTTCATGTTTCATGTGGACCCCAGGAAGAGTAGCTGCTGCTTTTGCAACAGCTAATGGGAATTCTAATAAAATACCAAATCCAAAACAAGAAACACTAACAGCACACAGACATGAAACAGAAACAATAACACCTGGGAAAGGAACCAAAGGGAGTGACATAAATAGGGCAGATAATCAAGGAGGTGATGGAGTCCAGGTGAGTGTCATTATGCGCTGACGCGCGTAACGATGGTGGCAGGTGTCGTAACGAGCAGCCTGGTGACCTAGAGGCCGGAGAGGGAGCACACGTGACATTGATCTTGTTGCGCTCCATTGAGTTTGAATATTCATCGACATGTATTGTGAATTTAACACATCCCTGCGACATTTGCATGCTTGTGAATACTTGTGAAAACGTATGAATACTTTCATTATTGTATTGGCACTTGAGAGATATGTTGCCACTGGGCATCTAGTATTGTGTTTTTGCCTCTCAATTTTACCTGCACCACCTGATGGGAATATTGACAAATCCTCAACGTCATTAGACGAGTTGGAGTTGTCACAGAAACAACTCCATGCAACTCTAGTTTCCTACTGTTTTAAAGTGTGAAAGGTGTCTTTAAAGATCTAATGGAAAATAAATAAGTTATTTCTTTCTCCTAAAGAAATGGAAATGCTAATAGCTAATTATCAACCAAAGTATTTCATTTCAGTACTTTTCCATTTTTTACTAAGCATTTAATGTTACAGAGGACTTTGCAAGGGAGCAGAAAGGCTACAGGGAATGGAGTGCTGTTCCATGTGGACCCTTCTTGTATCCATTCAAATATTCCAATCTTTGAAGAAGACTGTAGGCGTCTCTTTTTGTCTATTTGCCCCTAGTTATCCCCCTTCAAGTCATCTATGTTGAATCTCTGTGTTTCAAACAAAGTGTGTAGGGGGTTTATGTGAATAATGATTTCGCCTAAATTAGTGTAACAGACTAACACAATCACAGTAGAGTGACGGTCTAGATTAGAAAAATCCATGTGATTACACAAAACAATTAAACATTTTGATTTGCCTGTTTTTTCTACACTATGAATAACACTAACAGCACTATGAATAACACTACGATTGTGAAAATGATGCCTTTTCTATTTAAGAGCTGTTTGAGAAAGAAAATGCCTGGAATTTCAGCCTGTTCAGGTGGGATGGAGTTTTTGGCCCAGATCAGGACATCACACTGATCTGTATCATATTTTAGGGAAGACCCAAATGCAGACAGTGTAGAAGTAACACAAGTGTATTACTAGACCAGGGGAACGGACAGGTCAAGGGCAGGCAGAGGTCAGTAATCATGTGTGGTGTGACAAGGTACAGAACGGCAGGCAGGTCAGGCAGAAAGGTCAAAACCATGAAAACAGGGACTAGAAACAGACAGGAGCAAGGGGAAAACACACTGGTAGGCTTAACAAATAAAACAAACTGCCAACAGACAAACAGAGAACACAGGTATAAATACACTGGGGATAATGGGGAAGCTGGGGGACACCTGGAGAGAGATGGAGACAAGCACGAAGACAGGTGAAACAGATCTGATGTTGACATCTGATTACAATAGACAAATGACTGTTCATCTGGTTAAGGGGTGGACTCGAGACCACCCTACCAGCCAATCAGGGCTGTGTTTGTAAATATCTTAAAATGTGTTTCTTAACGCCCCCACACGATCAGACTGAACATTTCAATGGCCAAAAGAGGCAAAAAATAAATATTACAAATATATTTTTGGTGGTTTATTAGACACACAGTGATGCTTTAAGAATTACATTGAAAATATCCTAAACTTATATCCTAAACTTGAAATGATCATACGTCCACATTTTTGCAATCGTTTCTCACAGTTAATTAATAAAGTGCATTTGGAATGTATTCAGACCCCTTGACTTTCAGGGGTTTCAGCCTTATTCTAAAATGTATTAGATTTTCCTCATCAATCTATACACAGTACCCCGTAATGACAAAGCGAAAACAGATTTGTAGAATTTGAGCAAATGTATGAAAAATAAAAACTTTAATATTACATTTACATAAGTATTCAGACCCTTTTCTCAGTACTTTGTTGAAGCACCTTCGGCAGCGATTACAGATTCAATTCTTCTTGGGTTTGACGCTACAAGCTTGGCAAACCTGTATTTGGGGAGTTTCTCCCATTCTTCTCTGCAGATCCTCTCAAGCTCTGACATGTTGGATGGGTAGCCTCGCTGCACAGCTATTTTCAGGTCTCTCCAGAGATGTTCAATCGGTTTCAAGTCCTGGTTCTGGCTGAGCCACTCAAGGACATTCAGAGACCTGTCCCATTGTCACTCCTGCATTGTTTTGGCTATGTGCTTAGGGTCATTGTCGTGTTGGAAGGTGAACCTTCGTCCCAGTCTGAGGTCCTGAGCGCTCTGGGGCAGATTTTCATCAAGGATCTCTCTGTACTTTGCTCAGTTCATCTTTCCCTCGATCCTGACTAGTCTCCCAGTCCCTGCCGCTGAAAAACATCCCTACAGCATGATGCTGCCACCACCATACGTCACCGTAGCGATGGTGCCAGGTTTCCTCCAGGTTTGACGCGTGACATTCAGGCCAAAGAGATCAATCTTAATTTCATCAGACCAGAGAATCTTGTTTCTCATGGTCTGAGAGTCCTTTTGGTGCCTTTTGGCAAACTCCAAGCGGGCTGTTATGTGCCTTTTACTAAGGAGTGGCTTCCGTTTGGCCATTCTACTGGAGTGCTGCAAAGATGGTTGTCCTTCTGAAGGGTTCTCCCATCTCCACAGAGGAACTCTGGAGCTCTGTAAGGGTGACCATCAGGTCCTTGGTCTCCTTCCTGACCAAAGCCCTCCTCCCCCGATTGCTCAGTTTGGCCGTGCGGCCAGCTCTAGGAAGGGTCTTGGTGGTTCCAAGATTCTTCCACTTAAGAATGACGGAGGCCACTGTGTTCTTGGGGACCTTCAATGCTGAAGAAATGTTTTGGTATCCTTCCCCAGATCTGTCCCTCGACACAATTCTGTCTTGGAGCTCTACGAACAATTCCTTCAACATCATGGCTTGGTTTTTGCTCTGACATGCACTGTCTACTGTGGGACCTTATATAGACAGGTGTGTGCCTATCCAAATAATGTCCAACAATATAATTTACCACATTCAATTTATATGAATAACCTTTGGTGTTAACACATGTATTTGTTTGATTTACAACTGCACACTAGCAATACTAAATATATATATTTTTATTTTTATTTGTTTGAGGCACTGATTCTCGTTTACTGTGTAATTTATCTCACCTGTGGTACGTAAGTTGCAGGAGCCTACATGGTAAAAAAAATAGCCATTCAACCAGTTTTGAAAAAAAAAACCGGAACATTCTGTTCCATTGCGCTACTTTGGTAAATGCCATGGATGCCAATATATTGGATAGCACCTGTAAATAGATCCTTTTGTCTGATCTATTTAACTATAAGGGCTATGTTTTATATTATTTTTTCTCTTGTTCCTTAGCACCACTGCACACAGTAAACACAGCAGACACACAGTCAGACACACAAAGAAACACACACAGGGGAGCATTGCTGGCTTTCTTACATATTCACTGCTTCTGTAAAATGATGGTTCATTATAACTGACCCCTCAGAAGCATTCCTTAATTTTTATTCCCCTCTCTCACCTTTCGTCTGTTATTTGTTTTCCGATCCATTAGGTCGGCTCCATGTAGGGCTCAGTTTTTTGTGGAACTGCTCTGGTGTCATGCTGCACTCTGGCTTCAGATGGTCCTCAAAAAGTTGCATACATTATTGTCTCCCTGAGACTCTGACTCATCACATCAAAGAGTTCACATGCACAGAGCAATCATTTGTATCAGTTCTCTTTGTTAGAGACACTTTAAAGTGTGCATACTGCGTTAAATAGAGAACAGCTTTTTATAACACCAGTTATAGAAGAGAGGTGAGTGAGGAGGCACGTGGGACATGAAAGGACACAGATCAAGATCGTAGAATGTTGTGAAGTGTGTTCAGAACACAATACTGTACATTAAACATATTTTACGTGGGTGAATATTTGGTATGTTGGATGTTTTAAGACATTTTTATTTATTTTTTTATTTCACCTTTATTTAACCAGGTTGGCTAGTTGAGAACAAGTTCTCATTTACAACTGAGACCTGGCTAAGATAAAGCATAGCAGTCTGAACAGACAACAACACAGAGTTACACATGGAGTAAACAATAACACAGTAGAAAAAAGAAAAAATAGTCAATATACATTGTGTGCAAAAGGCATGAGGAGGTAGGCGAATAATTACAATTTTGCAAATTAACAATGGAGTGATAAATGATCAGATGGTCATGTGCATGTAGAGATACTGGTGTGCAAAAGAGCAGAAAAGTAAATAAATAAAAGCAGTATGGGGATGAGGTAGGTAAATTGGGTGGGCTATTTACCGATGGACTATGTACAGCTGCAGCGATCAGTTAGCTGCTCAGATAGCAGATGTTTAAAGTTGGTGAGGGAGATAAAAGTCTCTAACTTCAGCGATTTTTGCAATTCGTTCCAGTGACAGGCAGCAGAGAACTGGAAGGTAAGGCGGCCAAATGAGGTGTTGGCTTTAGGGATGATCAGTGAGATACACTTGCTGGAACGCGTGTTACGGGTGGGTGTTGCCATCGTGACCAGTGAACTGAGATAAGGCGGAGCTTTACCTAGCATGGACTTGTAGATGACCTGGAGCCATTGGGTCTGGCGACGAATATGTAGCGAGGGCCAGCCGACTAGAGCATACAGGTTGCAGTGGTGGGTGGTATAAGGTGCTTTAGTAACAAAACGGATGGCACTGTGATAAACTGCATCCAGTTTGCTGAGTAGAGTATTGGAAGCTATTTTGTAGATGACATCGCCGAAGTCGAGGATCGGTAGGATAGTCAGTTTTACTAGGGTAAGTTTGGCGGCGTGAGTGAAGGAGGCTTTGTTGCGGAATAGAAAGCCGACTCTAGATTTGATTTTAGATTGGAGATGTTTGATATGAGTCTGGAAGGAGAGTTTACAGTCTAGCCAGACACTTAGGTACTTATAGATGTCCACATATTCTAGGTCGGAACCATCCAAGGTGGTGATGCTAGTCGGGCGTGCGGGTGCAGGCAGCGAACGGTTGAAAAGCATGCATTTGGTTTTACTAGCGTTTAAGAGCAGTTGGAGGCCACGGAAGGAGTGTTGTATGGCATTGAAGCTCGTTTGGAGGTTAGATAGCACAGTGTCCAAGCAAGGGCCAGAAGTATACAGAATGGTGTCGTCTGCGTAGAGGTGGATCAGGGAATCGCCCGTAGCAAGAGCAACATCATTGATATATACAGAGAAAAGAGTCGGCCCGAGAATTGAACCCTGTGGCACCCCCATAGAGACTGCCAGAGGACCGGAAAACATGCCCTCCGATTTGACGCACTGAACTCTGTCTGCAAAGTAGTTGGTGAACCAGGCAAGGCAGTCATTAGAAAAACCGAGGCGACTGAGTCTA